>NC_091285.1:270199751-270511383 GCF_032444005.1 Ranitomeya imitator | reverse complement strand
CATTTGCAGCTGCTGAATGTCCACCAAAGGCCATTTTTATACCTCCCTAAATGGGCTGATTCCCCCCACAGGGCAGTGGTCACCACCTGGTGCAAGCACCCATGCGAGTGCTTTTTGCCTGGACAAGTGGGTGCGCCCACTCTTGGGCGACGGCACTGGCACAGGGTCCCTCATAGTACAATGAAGTGTCTCTGATGGTGGTGGTGCACAACCAACATCAGACACACCGTCGTACTATGAGGGGCCCTGTGCCAGTACCGCCGCCCAAGAGAGAGTGTTCCCCCCAGCTCGAAGAGTGCTCTACCACTTGCAATACTTACCTCTCCCTGCTCCACCACTGTGTAGTCTGTGCTGTTAAATCCTTCAATGGCACTGCCAATACAAATTTGTTGAAATGATAGATGATAGTTAAAATATACAGGGACCCTGGTCTCCATTTAGACCAGTTAATACATTGCGCCTACTACCACTGTCTGAGTGTCTGCTACTCAGCAGAGGAGCCCACTCCAGTACCTAGCTATGCCACCTGTTTAGTCCTGTTACAAATTTTGAACTGCATTTAGCCTACTTTATTATTTGAGCCTACTAACTGTGTCTGCGCCACTCATTACAGTTGTCCTCCACTGAACAAAGCTATGCCGCCTGTTTAGTCCTGTTACCAATTTTGAACTGCATTTAGCCTACTTTATTATTGTGGGCATACAAACTGTGTCTGCGCCACTTATTACAGTTGTCCTCCACTGAACAAATCTATGCCACCTATTTAGTCCTGTTACCAATTTTGAACTGCATTTAGCCTACTTTTTTATTGTGGGCCTACAAACTGTGTCTGCGCCACTCATTACAGTTGTCCTCCACTGAACAAAGCAATGCCGCCTGTTTAGTCCTGTTACCAATTTTAAACTGCATTTAGCCTACTTTTTTATTGTGGGCCTACAAACTGAGTCTGTGCCACTCATTACAGTTGTCCTCCACTGAACAAAGGTATGCCGCCTGTTTAGTCCTGTTACCAATTTTGAACTGCATTTAGCCTACTTTTTTATTGTGGGCCTACAAACTGAGTCTGTGCCACTCATTACAGTTGTCCTCCACTGAACAAAGCTATGCCACCTGTTTAGTCCTGTTACCAATTTTGAACTGCATTTAGCCTACTTTTTTATTGTGGGCCTACAAACTGTGTCTGCGCCACTCATTACAGTTGTCCTCCACCCCAGTACCTAGCTATGCCACCTGTTTAGTCCTGTTACCAATTTTGAACTGCATTTAGCCTACTTTTGTATTTTGGCTTACTAACTGTGTCTGTGCCACTTATTACAGTTGTCCTCCACTGAACAAAGCTATGCTGCCTGTTTAGTCCTGTTACCAATTTTGAACTGCTTTTAGCCTACTTTTTTATTTTGGGCCTACTAACTATGTCTGCGCCACTCATTACAGTTGTCCTCCACTGAACAAAGCAATGCCGCCTGTTTAGTCCTGTTACCAATTTTGAACTGCTTTTAGCCTACTTTTTTATTTTTGGCCTACCAACTGTGTCTGCGCCACTCATTACAGTTGTCCTCCACTGAACAAAGCAATGCCGCCTGTTTAGTCCTGTTACCAATTTTGAACTGCATTTAGCCTACTTTTGTATTTGGGCCTACTAACTGTGTCGGTGCCACTCATTACAGTTGTCCTCCACTGAACAAAGCTATGCCGCCTGTTTAGTCTTGTTACCAATTTTGAACTGCATTTAGCCTACTTTATTATTTGGGCCTATGTCTGTGTTTCCTCCTCATCCTGCACATTGCCCAGCCACAGCTAGATGAGTCTGCTGGTACATTGACCCAGACCACTACATTCCCCTTGCACTCTACACAGCCAGAATCTGACCCTGCTGAATGTCAGGTTCCCCTTCCCGCATACTACACCTTACACGGGGACAAAGATGAAAGTGCAGGTTCCTTCATCAGGTGGGGGGGCATACTCATTGGCAACGTCACTGGCATAGGGCCCCTCATAGTACGCAAAAGTGTCTCAGGCAATGGGAGGCGCCACCCGCCGTCAAACACACCGCCGTACTATGAGGGGCCCTGTGCCAGTACCAAGTGCCAACGAGTGGGCCCCTCCTGCTTGCTCAGGATCACAGCACTTGCAAAGTTGAAATACTTACCTCTCCCTGCTCCACTGCCGTGACGTATTCCACGTTTCCTGGGCCCACAAAAATCTTGAGCCAGCCCTACCCCCCCACAACTTTAGCCAAATGACCCCCTGTTTTCAATGCCTAACTATTATTATAAAGTAAATTAAGATTGACAAGCTTAAGAAATAAGAATTGATGTTTTTGGCATTAAAATGGGCACTGTAGGTGTTTTCTTGTCCTCCACTCACTGCCGACTTTGATTCCCCATTGACTTGCATTGGGTGTCGTGTTTCAGTCGGCCCCCGACTTTTCGAAATAATCGTCCGATTTCACCCAACCCGACTCGATCCTAAAAAAGTAAAAGTCGTTCAACTCTTTTGGTAATATATGGTTTGGTCATGATGCGTTGGTATTTGTCCCCTGTATGTGATATTATTGATCATTTTAAAAATTGAAAAATAAAAATTTAAATTGTATGGGATATTTTAACAAATGTTTAATACGTTAGAGTAGAGTAGAGCTGGGCCAAAAGAGTCTACCTTGTCGTGGTGGAGGCTTAAAAAATCTTTCCTATTTCCTAAATATATTCCTATTTAAAAGTGTATGTATTGTACATGTGCGTCAGGTTAGGCGAGTAAAGAGTAAACCAGATTTATTTGTACAGATTTTGCAATGGGGAAGGGGCGCCATTTTGCAGTTCACCTCAAGCAGTAGAGAGGCTAGGTTCACCCCTGATCCCAACTCTCCAACCGTATGACTGACTGTACGGAACCACAGATGGGTGAGTCTGAAGAGCTGTTCACACATTCTATGCCATGGTCATCAGAAGTGTGAAGTGTACTCAAAAGCTTCACAGAATCAAGAAGAAGAAATCTGCACCTATGCCCAAAATTTGTTTAGCTTTGATCCGAAGCAGGACAAAATAGGGTCTGAACAGCATCCTGACCCTCATCATCAGATGTTAAACCCTGGGATTGAAGATGATACTGATGAGACTCAGATATCCGAGGCTCACGCAGACTGTACTGTGCTGTTAGCTCCAGGGGCAAGGAACATAGAGGATGATGAAGATGAGATGTTAGATCCGAGTTGGTGTGAAGAATGAGGCACACAATTGAGTAGGTCATCTGAGGAGGAAGACGAGGAGGTTACATTGCGCTGTACGTTGCAGACACGTAGTAATGCAGCCACAACAAGCAATGCATCCTCAGCCACAACTGTGGCTGTGACCAGCAGCGTCCGCGGGTCTGCAGCTCGCTGGGATGGCAAGGGTTGCCTAGCCTGGGCCTTTTTTGATACTGCAAAGGATGAGCCAACTCGCGTAATCTGACAACTTTGCAAAAAAAAGCTGATTAAAGGTAAAAAGTGCAATAATTTCACTACTACATGTATGAACCTTCACAAGCGCAATCAACATGCATTACTGTGGGAATCCCACTACTCAAAAATGTGGACTAGCGGACCTCAACAACCATCAGTCGCCTCATCAATCGCATCTGCTGCTTCATCCTCCTTCTCTGTTACCGTGCCAACAATTGAGATGCAGGTCTCCGACCACAGAACCTCAGGTTCTTTTCCCCACTCCAGTCATGCTGAGAGCCCGCCATCAGCTGTAACGGAAGCAGACATGCCTGCTGTTTTTGACTGATCTCAGAGAACATTCACCACAACTTTCTCAATCCACCATAACATTTCTGCTTGCACCTCTCTCACGGTCCAGCAGTTTGTCCGGTTCACAGTACTCTGCCCTCTCCTAGTACTGTAGTCAGCCAACAGTACCACAGTTGTTGTCACATAAAAGTTTGTTTCCTCCTATGCATGACAAAGCTAAAAGGTTGAACTCCACCATCTCCAATCTATTGGCCACGGAAATGTTGCCTTTCCGCCTGGTAGATACAGATGGTTTCTGAAAGATGATGGCCGTCGCAGTCCCCAGTACCAATTGCCCAGTCACCACTTATTTTCTAAGAAAGCTGTGCCTGCGCTACACCAGCATGTCGCAGACAACATCACCCGATCCTTGATCCTAAATCTGTGTCTGCCAGGGTGCATTTCACCACAGACACTTGGATGAGTAAGCATGGCCAAGGGCGTTACATCTCGCTGATTGGGCACTGGGTGACATTGGTGGCTGTGGGGGCAGGCAGGGGGTGCTTCCCGCAATTGTGCCAGAAATATGCACACCGGTGACCCCTGTCACACGATCGGGGGTCATCGGTTCATCGGCATGACAACCCAAGGTCTCCTAGAGACCTCTATGGTTGTCAGTGCTGGACTGCTATGAGCGCCACTCAGTGGTCGTCACTTATAGCAAGTCAGTAATTCAGCTACATAGAGGCGAACTGATCATCACCTCTGTAGCTGAGCCGATCGGGTTATGGCAGCTTCTAGTCTCCTATAGAGACTATTGAAGCATGCCAAAAGTTAAAGAAAAATGTTTTTAAAAATATTAAAAAATTAAAAAAAATAAATGTTAAAATCACCCCCCTTTTGCCCCATTTAAAATAAAACAAAAGAAAAATCAAACATACACATATTTGGTATCGCCGTGTTCAGAATAAAAAAAAGATTAACCTGATCGCTAAACGGCGATTTGGTCGTCGCGACATTGCATTAAAATGCAATAACGGGCGATCAAATGAACGTATCTACACTAAAATGGTTTAATTACAAATGACAGCTCGGCACGCAAAAAATAGGCCCTCACCCAAGCCGAGATCACGAAAAATGGAGACGCTACCGGTATCGGAAAATGGCACAATTTTTTTTTTTAGCAAAGGTTGGAATTTTTTTTCACCACATAGATAAAAAGGAACCTAGAAATGTTTGGTGTCTAGGAACTTGTAATTACCTGGAAAATCATAATGTCAGGTCAATTTTAGCATTTAGCGATCCTAGCAAAAAAGCCAAACAAAAAACAAGTGTGGGATTGCACTTTTTTTGCAATTTCACTGCCTTTGGAATTTTTTTCCCATTTTCTAGCACAAGACATGGTAAAACCAAGCATGTTGTCTAAAAGTACAACTCGTCCCACAAAAAATAAGCCCTCATATTGCCATATTGACGGAAAAATAAAAAAGTTATGGCTCTGGGAATGAGGGGAGTGAAAAACAAAACGTAAAACTGAAAAAAGCTCCGGTCATGAAGGGGTTAAAGACTTCTGCACATTTTTTAAATAGAAACTAAGATGGTTAGCGCTGACAACGCTTTCATCAGCATCACTATTCCGGTCATCTACAGTACATGCTTGAGCAGACTTGGAATAGCCTGCAGCAGGAGATGGTGGTCCCAGAAGAAGAGGAGGAAGTAGAGTAGGAAACGTAAGGGATAACATTGTCTCTAAGTTCCAGACTGTCAACATACAGGTGTGTGCCAAGGGAGGGTGAATTGCTGCGATCGAGGGGGGGTTGGAGATAACATACAAACTGTTATCAAAGGTGCAATATCCGAGGAACAATTGGAGGAGGAAGAAGTGATGGGCGAACTACTGTCAGATGAAGAGTATAATCCTCCCCTCTCTGTTGTTCATGGTTGGCCAGAGGGAACGGAGGAAACAAGCCTCATTGTTACCCAGACACCAACACAGCATGGGCTTGGACCTCATGGTAGAGCCCAACATATGAGTGCCTTCTTGCTGCACTGTCTGCAACATAATCCCCATATAGTTATGATTAGGGATATTGCTGACTACTGGTTTGCCACTCTGTTATATCCACATTATAAAACCAAATTTTGCCAGATGTTTGCAATCCTAGAAAGTGACCTGAAAATGCTGGAATATCGAAACACGCTTTTAGACAACCTTTTCCCAAGGCAGGAGTGAAGCACACAGTTCGCATAGCAGCTCTAGACTTCCAACCTCCGGGACTTCAATTCGTCAATGCCAAGACATTAGCTGCAGCAGCAGTAGTGTAAGTGGAAGAAGCAATTTCTGGGAGTCCTTTGACACTCTTTTTAGACCAGAATGTGCACCAGCACAACAGACTCCAAGTCTTACATGTGGTGAATGAATGGAGAGGATGGTGCAGGAGTATCTAGAACTGAATATCAATACCGTTATGAAAGGTTTGAACCCTTTCAAATTTGGGCTTCCAAAATGGATTAATGGCCTGAGCTCGCCTCACACGCCTTGGAGGTTTTATCGTGCCCGGCAGCCAGCGTTCTCTCAGAACGTGTCTTCAGCATTGTTGGTGGTGTCCTGACGGATAAGCATAGCTGGCTGTCCCCTGAAAATGTAGACCACCTAACTTTCATCAAGATGTGCAAGTCATGTATCTCCAAGGACTTTTGCACCGCAATCGCAGACTACACAGACTAGGTGATTGCATTTTTTAGTGTGCTGCATTAATGTCATGAAACTGCACTCTGTGATATCTTTAGTGTGGCTTCTGTGCCTGTTGTGGCTGCTGATGATGATGTTAACACAAATTTGTGGAAATGTGAACAGTCATAGTTGGTCTACATCTGCTGGGTTAGATTTAGTGGCAGACGTGTCGGTCCTAATTATACCATTTCTATTCTCGTGACCTTTATTCCACTTCAGTGATGTCAGGCGCTGATTTTTAAAATGTGAAAACTCCAGGTTCGGTGTCCATTTGTTGGATTGGGTGTAGTGGAAGACCTGTCGGTCCCTATTATAATATTTCTACTGTGGTGAAATTGATGCCACTTTGATATTGTTTGTCGATAATTTTTGGAAATGTGAATAGGTGTCCATCTGCTGGATTGGGTGTAGAGGAAGACCTGTCGGTCCCTATTATACTATTTCAACTGTGGTGAAATTGATGCTACTATGATGGTCTCTGCCAATAATTTGAAAATGTGTAGACTCCTGGTTGGGTCTCTTTCATGCGTGTTGACTGTAGCAGCAGGCCTCCAAGACCGTCAGGCCTCCTTGGATTCAACTACCCGTGTTACTATCCTTACATTTTTCTGACAATAGTAGTCTACGATACTAATATTTGTGCCATCTGAGTGTGGCAAAGCATGAAAGCAGGTAGAGATGTTGAAAGTAGTATCAGGGTTCCCAGCAAAGGAGGCCTACACTGATCCCTCACCCACTTCGTCTTACTGTGACATTCAATTGAAAGCTGCAAATGTTGTCCCAGATCCCAACACCTAATGCCTGGCTGATTGCTGCAGTGCCGTGGTGCAATTTGTACTGTGGGTGAATTGAGGCCTCTTTCCTGGTGTCTGTCCCTCATTTGATGCATTTTGGCAGCATTTGTTGCCGTTATGAGGTGTTGTGCATGCGTTTGTTTTTGCCTCCCATTGACATGAATAGCATTCAGCTATGTTCGGCAAATATTGCAAATTCGGCGTTCGTAATCCGAACTGAACATTGAAATATTTGCTCATCTCTGCTCAGGATCCCAGTGTTGCTTGGTAAAAGTGCGGAATACTGAGCTAATATACTGACCATACAGTGGCTTGCTAAAGTATTCACCATCCCTATCCTGGTATGCATGGCCCCATCCCCATCCAAGTATGCATGACCTCAATGAAAAAAACCAACATAAACCATTCTACTTACCTTCCCTGCACTCCCTCGCAGCGCCCTATTCTGATAGCAGCAGCTGATTTTTTCTTGTAAGCAGCGCATGGCAGTAACATCTGGACTATAAGACCCTCCCCATTTTCCTTCAAATTTTTGGAGTAAAAAAGTACATCTTATAGTCCCAAAAATATGATGATTGTTACATGGTCTGTCAGCATATACATACCTTTTCTGAAAGGCCACAGAGGCTGCAACACCATTAAACAAGAAGCACCACTAACCAATCAACACCATGAAGACCAAGGAGGTCTCCAACCAAGTCAGGGACAAAGTTGTTCAGAAGTACAAGTCAGAGTTAGGTTATAAAAAGATGATCCACCGGAGAACTATAAAATCCATTATTATCAACTGGAAAGAACATGGTACCACCACAAACCTGCCAAGGAAGGGTCTCCCACCAAAACTCTTAGTCCAGGCAAGGATGGCATTAATCATAGAGGAAGAACAGAGACCAAAGGTAACCCTAAAAGAACAGCAGAGATCCCAAGCAGAAAATTATGTGGAGAATATGTCCATAATACAATCACAATCAGCCATTCACTTCATAGAGGTGGTCTTTAAGGAAGAGTGGGCAGAAAAAAAAAGCTTTTACTTACACACAAAAGTTGTAAGGCACATTTTTCGTTTGCCAAAAAGACATGTGGTAGACTCCCCAAATGTATGGAGGAAGATGTTATGGTCAAATGAGACCAAAATTGGACTTTTTGCCCACCAAGGTTGTCTGGCATCAAACCAACACAGCTCATCCCCCAAGAACATCATCCCCATCCCCACACTGAATCATGGTGGTGGCTGCATCATGCTGTGGAGGTGTTTTTCAGCAGCAGGGACAAGGGAAATGGTCAGAGTTGAGAGGAAGATTGATGGTGGGAAATATAGGGATATTCTTAAGGAAAACCTGTTTCAGTCTGTCAGTGATTTGAGACTGGTACAAAACAATGACCCAAAGCAACACTTGAGTGGTTTATTGGGTAATGTGCAAACGTTTTAGAGTGGCCTATGTCAACGCCCAGCTGTAATTGCCGCAAAAGGAGGCTCTACAAAGTACTTTAGGTGAGTGAATAGTTATTCACACTGAAGTTTTAAGATACTTTGTGCTATTTGTTGTTTGCTTCACAATAAAAAGAAAACCAAATGTTCACAATTGTAGGCAGGTTCTTTACATGAACTGGTGCAAACCCTAAAACAAAACAGTGAAATTCCAGGTTGTGAGGTAGCAAAACATGAAAAATGCCAAGGGGTTAAATATTTTCAAAGCCACTGTATAACCTTAAAGCCATACTTTCATAAACATTTCTTTTCATCCTACTGCACATAATCTTAATGGTATTCCTGTGAGATTAATCTCTGAGACCTACTGTGATGCTGAGTCACTTGTCGCAGACAAACCGAGAATCAGGGTAGCCAAAGGAGTATGACATAAATAGAGGGAAAAGACAAAGGCATAGTCAGGTAATGGTCTGAGGTCAGAATGTCAGAAGGAAAGCGGATCAGAGCAAAAGGAGCAGACAAAACAGATGGTCAGAACGAGGTCCAAGGCCAGGTAGCAAAAAGATACACAAGCAGAACACAAGGCACAGAGAGACAAACCACACTGAGCTGAATATACATCTGGCAGAGATCTGGGACTGACAGTCCAGCTAAGTAGCTGGGCCATCACCTGGGACAGAGAACACCTGAAGGCAGCCCAGAACCTTTCAGTGTCAGATTAGCTGGCTGAACTGTCAATCAAAACACCAATAGCTTAACACACCTCTGCACCAAAATGTACAACTGAGCTGTCAATCAAAGTACTGACAGCTTCAGCATACCCCTGCACCAGATTAGATGGCTGAGCTGTCAGTAATTGCCTCCCAGACAAATTGAGGGGTGGAATTGTGACACCTTTTACTAAGAGGTATAGTTTCCATTTTGCATACACTGATGTGGATGAGAAAAACTCATATATCTAAGATTTATTTATGAAAAGCAATGTATTTTAGTAGGGGATCCAAGCTTATAGCCAAACAGCAGGTACCACTAAAGGTGGTGCAAGAATAGACAACTAGTAAATCAGCAACAGTTATGGATGCCAAAGTTTTGTAGGAAGCAAAATCTACTCCTTCCATTCTGATACCACAGAAGAACTACTGTTGTACAAATTATAGTAAAAAAAATAAAGATGGCTAAGTGGCTATTATAAAAGAAGTTAGAACACACAATGCATCACAACTTGCTGCAAACTGGACTATGTAGAATTCTCATGCTTACCCCTGTCCACCATCAAGTTGCCTTCATTGAGTATGTGAGCATCAAATTTGGGCCAATGAGCAATGAAAAAGGAAGGCCTGATCTGATGAATCAAGTTTTCTTGAGCATGGCTAGGTGCATCAATATACACAATGAAAATATGGTAAGTTGATACTGACAACATCCTTAAACTTATCCTGGCATTTATGTGGATTAGCTGTGTTGTTCAGAGCTGTTTTACTGTCACAATGAGGACCTGGCAGAGTTTTAGGCAGCTGGTGATTGCTGATCAATGTATAGTACTAGTCAAGAAACCTTGGAAACCTGATCATTCAGTCATTGTAGATTCCGAGTGAAGGCAGAAAAACTACGGATAAAGACATATGGAAACAAGGAGCAAAGAAACACATATGAAGCAAGCCAAAATATATAGTATACCTTAGATTTCTCAAAGTATCCCCCTTTTACTCTGATAACAGCTTTACACAATCTTAGGAATTGTTTCAAGCAGATTCATGAGGTATTAACCTGGAGTGGCTTCCAATGACCAGGTATGCCTCTCAAGAGTTTATTTGTGGATTCACTGGCCTCCAGAAAGTGTTTGCGACTATCAGGTGTGTTTTGCAGAGGCAGTGTTATTACACAGATCCATACAATGCTATGGCCTATGCTACAAGCCAGAATATGGCATAAAATACTCAACTAAGTAAAGAAAAATGACAATCCATCATTACTTTAAGACATTAAGGTCAGTCAGCTTGGAAAATAATTGTAACAACCTTGAATGTATCCCCAAATACAGTCATGAAAACTATAAATCACCATGATTAAACTGGCTCTCACGAAGACCACCACAGGAAAGAAAGATCAAGAATTACCTTTGCTGCAGAGGATACGTTCATCATAGTTAGAATCTCAGAAATCACAAATGGACAGCATCTCAGATAACAGCCCTCATGATGCACAGATATCAAATTGAGAAAATTGAGACATACAGTATATCAACAATGTATGGTCATATTGCTGCAAAGAAGCCAATACTGAGGACCTTAAACTAGAAGAAACATGTTTGGGTCAAACAACGCAAGTACTGCATATTAGTTCAGTCAAATCTCTACTGTGGTCTAATGAGTCAAAATTTGGTATTTTTGGTATCAACTGCCATGCCTTTATTATACCCATAAAAGGTGTGCAGACAGTTTTTACATTTGTTGTGTGAACCTTGAAACATGGCGGGGAGTGGAGTGATGGTACTGGGGGTGCTTTGCTGGTACCCAGCATACCTGGCACAGCATTCTGCAACAACATGCCATCCCTTTTGTTTTTCACTTAGTGGACAATCATCTGTGTTGCTGCAGGACAATGACCCCAAACACACCTCCATGCCATTTAAGAGTTATAGGACCAAGAAGCAAAGGGAAAGAGTGCTGCTTCAGATGACATGCCCACAATGCACAACAGAGTGAAGACAAAGCAGCCAACAAGTGCTCAGCACCTCTGGAAATGCTTTCAAAGACTGTTGGAAAGCCCATTCATGTTACATTAAGTTGCTAGGGAGAATTCCAAGGGTGTGTAAAGCTGTCATAAGAATAAAAGGTGGGGACTTTGATGAATTTAACATTACAAGATGTTAAGCTAGTTTGTTCTGGAGGAAAGGAACTAACAATTGCATCAAAAACTGTCTGAATCCAGCACACACCATACGAAAACAAGAACCTTTAGTAAGTAACGTAATTCTTTTCTGTATTCAAGATTTTTCCCTTAAAGGGGATTGCACAGATATTTAAATATGAATTTAGTACGGTTGTGTGCCACAATGAAGTATCAGTTGAGACAAATTAGGTGTGTGTAAATGGAGATAAGTGAAGAACATCTAAAGACTTTCAGTCCTTAGAAGCTCCTCGCCTATCCCCATTGAAGGAAAAGCATATGGAAAAATAGAAAAGTATTTGTCTGATGAAGTGGGAGAATATACAAAAGAGAAACGTATTGGCAAACATCTGGTAGATGCATGGAAAGAATGGAGTTTAATGCTGATAAAAATATGAAAACTGACACCAAAGAAGTGTTTGAGGAGACCAGCATCTACATGAAAAATGATTTCAAGCAGCAGTCTCTTTTATCGTATAAAAAATGTCTTACTGAAACAAGTATGCTATAAGACATGAAAACACACTGGCCACTCAAAGAAGAGAAATGTGGATGGACAACCTGGTATTAAGGGTATAAGTATAAAGAAGTATAGGATAAATCACAATAATAGAAAATAGAAGGACAAATCCTCTCAAAGCTACAATAGTAAGGAAATAATATAACTAGTCATAACCAGATTTCCAGCCCATTTTTTTACTCGTTTTGAGTGGACTTGTTTTTAATATACATGTTTTAAAAAGATGAATTATTTTTTTATGGTTGTTGGTGTTTTGTTCTAGGCATATTTGGCTAGTTATGTTGTAAAGATATGTTAAGGGAACCTGATTTGATTAATTTGAATTAATTTGATTCATGCTGTCAAACCACAGGTAGCATGATTCAGAACCTGGTGGCAAGACTGCAGCCATGTATATTTTTCTCTGAAACGCTAGAGCATTTATAATATATTTTGGAGACCGGGCGGTGGACTTAAGCCAGAGATGAGACTAGCCGTCTGACTTCTCGCAGCACCGCTCAAGGTCTCTCCCATAGCAAGAGGCCTGTCAATCACCTCTTGTGGTGCTGGAACTGCTCTGGGCAGTACCGGAGTAGTCCCGTGTCTTGCTATAATCCCCGGCCAGATCTCCTAACTGTATCTTATCTGAAATGACAGAACAATGAACCTGGCTGCATCAGTTAGTCAGGCTCTGAGTCATGCTGCCCATGGTTTGGGGCCGGGCAACATGAATAAAGTGACAGATTCCCTTTAAATGGTGTTTGAGCATGCTTTTTTATCAGCCTAAATTTGTGGCCAGATGGTACCATTTGTGCCCAACTAACAGCACTTTCTCTATTGTTGAGAGCGCTGTTTACTGGAAGATTGCTCTCTATTCTACATAACCGAGATCATTGGGGACAAAGCAATGAAATCCATACATCTTACTGTAGTATATTCAACCTTCGAGGTCAATTCTGTCTTTTTACAGCTTTGATCTAGTACAGTTGTAAAGTGAAAAGAAACATTATGTGTGGTGGAAAAATGAAGGGAGTGGACTAAAATGTAACATATTATCAATGATAAGCCTCCTGCCATACAGATAATTTTGTTGGATGTTTTCAATGAGCTCTTTGTTTGAAACAGAAGAAAAAAAACCTCAGCTCACCAAGGTGTTAATCTTTACAGCACATGAACTGCAGGTACAGTGGAGTGCAAAATAATATAACTGCCATTCACTCCTAGATTTCAAAATAAATGTCAATGCATTACCCATAAATACTGAGCCTTGTTACATTATTTCTGCAAATCTGCTTTCAGATGGCGATACACCTTAGAAAGCTGTCGGCTGAACGAGCTCACTCGGCCAAGTGACTCCCTCGTGTACAACGCTTTGACGGTCATGGTGTTTTCAGAAGGGAGAGGGAAAAGGTCTCTTCCAGAAACTTGTCCATAGTCAATCACCCCTGAAAGCCAAAATGATTGCACATTTACATTTCAACCAACTGACCCTTCTCTGCCCGACATAATTGGTGAGGCACCTATACACATCAGATGATTGACTGGCATCTGCCAACATTTACTTTCTACCCAAATCTTATCTGGCAGGTAAAAATCTCAGCAAATATTACTCAATTGCATTTTGGTTTAACTTATTTTTACAGGGAGAAACAGCCTTTTATGAGCCTTGCGACTCATAGCAAGAAGCAGGTACAAACATCACTGAGGATGCCGGCTATATACTGTAACTTGGAAGCATTTTTTGTTTTCCTTTTCAGCCACTAGGTGGTGTAAAATTATTGCAGTGTAATACCATCTGACAACACATGGTAGGTAGGCATCTGTAACAAAATTATTTTGACATTTTCCTATGAGAATACTGAAGCTCTTTCTACTGCTTTGGATGTGGAGAGTGACACCTGAAAGAAGTCATCCGCCTAGACATCCTATTAGGCCCTGCTCCTGGAAGAGTCTAATAAGTACAATAAAGTGGCAGCCATGTTAGCCATTGGTATAACGATGACTGCCATAGCAGTCTATCAACACGTCATGGGGAAGGGGGTGCAATGGAATGACAGAAGGAGTCCACCTCTCTCAATCTAACCATTTAGATACCATTATTGACTTAGGATTCAAGCTTGCTTTGTTCCCACCAGTGGCATGAGGAATAGAGGTTAATATAGTAGTCCTGATTCTGCCTTGGAACCTTAAGGCACCTGCTACATCAGATGATGAAAATTTGAGAACCATCAACCAACCATGACATACATCTTTGGAATAGATTGTAAAAGGGTTCAATTCCATTTTCTATTGAACTTTCTATTATACATATTCCTAAAAAGGTTTGTTTAGTGCCAAAACGCTATCTGAAAGTTCCCTATTCATATAACCTACTGCTATTTAAAATTCACTGCAGTTCCCCAAATATCCACATTTCTTGCTTTTTGTGTTCAGCTCCATTTAATGTTTTATTTGAAAATCTCAATAAATAAAGTAGCACACTGTAGCACTATAGTATGAAAACATGAAATATGTGAAATATGAATTGCATTACTGCCCTAGAAAATAGGAAAAATTGAGAAAACTAATAGCAAATAAATTGGCCAAATCATGTATACCCAGCAGGCGCGATAAGGCGATTCGTGTTGCTGGGAACCTATCTAATGTGAATCCACTCCTAGGCTGAAGCTTGCATTAATGCGGATAGATAGGATCCTGCTATGATTTAAACCATCAGAGGTTGATGGGTGGAGTGCTCGGTCAGAGAGCCTATGCATACAAATAACAAAAGACTGACCATCACTTCCGAACAGAAAACAGGTGTGTACAGATCCGAACTAAGAGTAGCCCCCTTCATATAAAACCAACAAATAAAGTAGCACTCTGTAGCGCTACAGCATGAAAATATGAAATATATGAAATATGAATTGCATTACTTCTCTAGATAATAGGAGAAATGTATAATGCTTAGCACATAAATTGGCTAATTCATTTGTACACAGCATCCATGATAAAGTGATTCTCGTTGCTGGGAACCTATCTACTTATTTCACATATTTTACGTTTTCATGCTACAGCGTTACAGAGTGAGTGCAACTTTATCGTTGGTTATATATGGAGGTGGCTACTCTTAGTTTGCATCTGTACACACCTGTTTTATGTTCGGAAGTGACAGTCAGTCTTTTGTTATTTGTATGCATATGCTTCCTGAGCACTCCACTGATCAGCCTTTGGCGATTTTAACCATAGCAGGATCCTAGCTATCCACATAAATGCATACTTCAATCTAGGAGAGAATTCACATTAGATAAGTTCACAGCAAAGAGAATCGCCTTATCGCGGCTGCTGGGTATGCATGAATTGGCCAATTTATGCGCTAAGTATTCTCAATTTTTCTATTTTCTAGAGCAGTAATGCAATTCATATTTCATGTTTTCATGCTATAGTATTACAGAGTGCAACTTTATTTGTTGGCTATGTATTGAGATGGCTACTCTTAGTTGGCACCTGTACACACCTGGTTTCTGTTTGAAAGTGACTGTCAGTTTTTTGTTATTTATTTGAAAATCCCAGTATGCATAGCAGAGTCTCAAATGGAACGTCATCAATAATATCTGCTTCACTGACTGCTGTTTCTTCTGATCCTCCTTCCTCTTAAAGGGGTTGTCCACTACCCTCAGTCATCATGTTTTCCCCTTTACAAAATAATAACACTTATACTCACCTCCGATGCAGACGCAGCTCCAGCAATGTCAGCAGTGGTTCTCCCGGAGATTATCACATACATCCGGAAGATGTGAGCGCTGTTGCTCTCACATATCATCTGGATGTATGAAATACAACCGAAAATGGGGAGAGTGAAGCCAGCACTGATTGGCCCGATGCTGATGTAAAATACTGACTAAATACTGAATTTGTTAACATGGCCTTAGACCCCATTCAGATGTCAGTGTTTTTCACGTACGCAAAAAATAAATGGTGTTGGTGATATCAGTATTTTGGATCCGTGTGTCATCAGTGTTTTTTCAGTATGGAATCAGTGTTTCACGTATGGATAAATAAATAAATGAATAAATAAATTACAAAGCTTCGCCTATCCTTTGCAATGTTAATCACGAAAAGCATACTGATTACACACTGATGCCATCCGTGTGCTGTCTGTGACTTTTATTGGTACTTTTCATCCAAGATATCATTAAAGAATGGACATGTCTCAGTGAGTTTGCTTATCATGCGCTCATGGAAAGCCATGCACTGATGTATTCACATTAACATTGAAGACCACTTGACCTATTAAACCTACATCATATCGAATATCAACAAAACAAGCAAAGCAAACGGAATTTTCCACTTATTTTGAGAGCTCAGATTAAAAAATAATTGAATTTCTCAAACACATTCCCAGTTATGCCTGAGTGACAACAGATTTTACCTCCTGAAATTTATTTGAACAATCATCCATACTCTCATTGTAAGGATTTTTTTTCTCTTTACATGGAGGCGAAACATACAGCATAGATTGTATATGTAAAAAGATTTCCAACAATTATTTCATTTCTCCGAGGACTACGGCGCCAATTACGATACTGTTTAAACATGGTTTTAAAAATACAACATCTTTGGCTCATTGGCAAAATTAAACAGTCGTCTGTATTGCCCTGTTAAGAGTAATGGGGCGTACCACAATTAAAGCAGAGACCTGAAAACAAACTAGAATAGAAAATGTCAATTTACACCTATGGGTGAAGGCTAGCCTAAGGTAAACTCCGTTTTAGTAGCGCTACTTCCCTGAAAACAATCTAACTTAATATATAGATGTTTATAAATGATTTATATAATCAAGTGATGCAGTTACAAAAAAAAAACTACATCAATCTGCCATGGCTTAACAATAACTTTGTGCATATTTTCAGTTAAATGGTATCTTATATTTCTGTTTAATAATTCAGACATAATAGCAAATTAATGTTGTTTTAATTTATTCAGCGCCGATTTATGGGCATGCTGCAGCTTCTTTTAAATTTTACAACATGTTCTGTAAGTTGCATTTTTCTTTTTCCAACCTATTGCACTTGAACGTAACACTTGTAGATTTTTCAATGACTTTCTGACCATACCAGACTAAACCATTAGATCAGACATTTTAGCACCGAATGTTAAATTAGACTTATGAATTCCCCAAGTGCACCCACTGTGCGCTACGAGGATTCGCTGGTTTCTGACCCAGGGTATCTTTGTGGTATACATATTTCCAGCCAGGTCCCGTCAAGTGGGTGCGTCCCTGCTCCGTACACTTGTATTGAGCAAGGCCGCACCCCATCTAGTGATGCGTGCAATCCAGTGGGCATGGCTGACTAGAGGGTACGGCCTCGCTCCATACAAGTGTATGGAAGCGAGGCTGCACCTACTGGCCTAGAGTATGCATAACTCATACAATACCCTCCAGTCCCGGCTCAGACACCAGCGAATCCCCGGTGTTTATGGTCTACGTATACATACTAATAATTTTTGGTTGTGGACATTAAAAAAAATCTTATAAATAATCAAAAGCAAAGAGAATAAATGTAATCCATTGTTTACATTACCGTAATTAACATCATGTTTTTTGCCATAGAGCAAAAGTTTATCCTGCAAAAAATTTTTTTAAAAGGAGTTGGTAGTTTTTTTTTATAAGGCTAAGCATTTACCGGCAATACTTGTTAACTACCTGCCTGTTCTATCCGGCAACGGTCTCTGACGACTCAGACTCTCCTCTCCTGCTTCATTTCACCTCATGTAAACAGAGCAGTGCCATCTCTTCCGTTCTGCGCTGTCGAGAGGACATCATTGCCGATGTCATGCTGATTGATAGCCTGCTCCCTGTAGTTAGCCAACAAGGAGTCGGCTGTCAATTAGGATGACATATGTGAGCCAGCAGAGATCAATACCAGGTAGAATTGGCAGGTAGTTAGCCGTAAGTTTTTAGCCCCAAACGCAAACATAATCAAAGTCCTATATAACCTCTTTAAATTAGACAAATAATTGCAAAGCTACATCCATTTGTTCGATTCCATATTTCATTGACTATACACACTAATATATAGCAGTCCACACTTAAAGTACCCTAATATAAGGTACATACTCATAGACATAAACTTCACATACCTGTCCTTACCTCTGGGAGTGTGTCTTCACAAATTGTATGGTACATCCTACAGGGTTTTTATTGGAATGCAAAAATAAAAGTTTTTAGCTGAATGTGTCATTAGAAAACCTAACTATTGTTTAAATAATTTTTAACATATGCATTTTTTTTGCAAATTTCTAAATGGTTTTCTAATCTAAGAGGAAATGCCTTCAGTCACATAAAGTGTTTCTATGTGACTGCGGACTGCTAAATCATGACTGTATGTGATTCGCACACTGTTACGATTCCCCTTACCCTGTGAGTGAGCGGTCACGTTACAATGTACGTGATTTACATGTGACTGCAGACATTTCTTAAGCCAGAAGACATTTTTAAAATATACTCTTCTCAGCATTGAAATTGCAACACTAAGAAGGAAACATTGTGGAAGTATAAAAACCACACGATCAATATACAAGTTAATAATATAGAATCGTTGTTCAATTTTACAATATATAACTGCATGCTGCTCGTTCTACTGTGAGCAATTTGTGCAGCCTAAATGTGCTGCAATGGCCTGCAGAGTCTTCCATCATTGACAATATCTGGGATGTCATTGATCAACAATTGCAAAAATAGCTGCCAGCAGCGGATCTTGATGATTTGTATTCCCAAGTGCAGTCAGAGTCGCAGAACATTATTAATAATCTATTATACAAACAAAAAAATGCAAGTTAATGTGATAGTTCGCATGAACATTTAAACAAACAGATCAATGATACATATGTAAAAAAAATAGTAGCATGCTGTAATTTAATCTGTATTCTGGATCAGGCTCACCCATTAAAGTCAATGGGTACGTAAAAAAAACTTTCACATATGGTTTACTATCCATGCTTCATGTTGTTTTTCATGGATACATTACATTTATTACCAGAGGATTTGATCTTTATTATTTATTGAATTGTTCATGCAAAAAACAGATGCCATACCAATGTACAAAATGGACTAAATGGATTGCACATGGATGTAAGATATGGACACACACGGCATACGGATTGCATATGGTTTGCAATATGAATGAAAAATTGTCATCTTTTTGTGGACATAAAAAAATAACAATTTGCGTATGCTCGGGTGAACTCAGTCTTAAGGTTTGTGAAATAGTTGGAATATAGCCACAAAAGCTAATTACTAGGGTGTAACCATGTATTTGGAACCCCTAGATGGTCCTCTGATAGAAGTACATATATATAAAGCCAGGAGGAACCCAGTAAACTTAAAATATAACTTTTAATGATCTCTACTAAAAAACTTTCTAATGGACAAAACAAAACAAAGTGCATATAGTGCTCAAAACAACCAGTGCTCAATTAAAAAAATGGTTTGATCTCACCACATCAGTCGCTTGTTCCGGAGCATCCTCATGTACATATGCAAGCACGGGGAATAAAGTAATAAGAATATGCAAAGTGACTATACTACCCGGTCGTGCCCCTGTACTGCTCCCGTCCTGACAAGGACAGTACCCAAGTCAGACTAAATCTTGTACCCACCATAAACAGAGATAAACATCCCTACGCGTTTCCTCTCCCATAGGGGAGACTCCTCAGGGGAACAAAAAGAATTCGGGGGTATACCTCTAATACTGTGTGTTATTAAGAGGTGTATAGCCCCTGCATTAGCAGGTGGCTACTATGTGTCCAGTGCACCTGACTTTTGGTGTGGACTATGGTATGGTGAGATGCATTAGGGACCTTGCCCCCTAATATAGTCTCTCCTCCTTTTCATCCTAATTACATGGCGTCCTACCTCACTTCCGGTCCCTGATTTACCGGGTGCTCACGGCGTTGTATTACCATAGCAACGCATAGTGTGTTACTGCGACAAGATTTGAATAGTCGCTTCTTTTACCAAGCGTCACAAGCATTATGTTGCCTTAGCAACCCCTCATCAGATAGTGCGGCTGGTTCCTTCATTACTCTCCGTACGGATTATGCGCCACCATTTCACTATACCTCCATTTCCGGTTCACGGCGCTAAACATTTCCGCTATTGCGCAGTAATATTCTGGGCGTTATGTTGCCACGCCAATCCATAACCCAATTCTCCATTGCCGTAGATGCGGGCTCCATGCCGACACCTGGAACTACCTCCACTTCCGGTTAGCGGCACCAGTCGTTTCCCCTCCTGCGCAGTACAACCCCAACATGGACCTCCTACCCTGTCTGCGTCCCCGCTTCCATGACTACCGTCTGTCATGGCTGTGCGCGTGCGCATCTTGAAACTGCACCTACAAGTATCTCCGACCGATACCTTTGGTGCACACTGTTTTCTCTCAGTCTCTGCTTCTATGACAGAAATCTGTCAAGGCTGCGCGCATGCGTCCTCAGGTCCCTCAACTACATAATTTGCTGGCGGGTACATTGCGTGCACCTATTTTCTCAGTACACATACGGACTTTTTACAGTTTAATTAAATAAACAGAATGTGCTGATATACTCGCATGGTAACTCCGCTCCCCAAGTAGGCACATCAGCCCATAAATGCTTATAAATCCCAATCTAAATGGGGGGAGGGAGGGAGGGAAGGGGGGGGGGAAAGGGGGAAATAAAACGCCGCCATACCGGGACCTAAAAGATGTAAACATGAAAGGAGATAACTAATACAGGGGAAAAAAGGCCCCTCTGAATATATCCATAGAAAATAGAACTCTCCCTTGTTCGTCCCCCTAAGATTAGGTAGGAGAAAAATATTTATTTCCAGGAAATGGCAATGGCTCATGACCTCAATATCCCAATGCATGAAACACATCCTGTTTTAATGACTAACAACTCCCTCACAGCCGAAGACCAGACTCCAACCCATTAACCCATTAAGAACCAAAGGAGGGGATAAAGATCTCCAATCCCCTAATATCTTTAAAGAAAACAACTATAATTTAACTGCTCATTCAAACCCTCCGGATGACAAGTATGGAGGCGAAAAATCCACCTAGACTCCTTTTGGAGCAGGAGCCTATCATAGTCTCCTCCTCTTCTAGGTGGTTTTACTTTCTCGATACCCATAAATTGTATGGCCTTCAAATCCCCATTATGCATAACATTAACATGTCTGGCCACTGAAGTCTCCCTTTTGTTACGGATGTCCCCTAGGTGTTCACCTATCCTTCTCCTGAATTCTCTGCAGGTTTTTCCTACATAGGCCTTCCCGCATCTGCACATGATCCGATAGATGATCCCTTTTGTTTTGCAATTGATGAAATCTCTGATCTCAAACGATTCACCAATACCTTCAAACCTCTTTCCCACTGTTACGTGCTCACAGGCCATACAGTTACCACAACGGTAACATCCACAACTCTTTCCTGGTAACCAGGTCTCTCTGGTAATAGGTGTAACAAAGTGGCTGCGTACCAATCGATTTCCAATAGTCTTACTCTTTCTGTATGTGATAAGGGGTCTTTCACCTACAAACTCTCTAATGTCTTCGTCCATCCGAAGAATGCCCCAATGTTTTTGGACCACTTGTCTGACCATTTGGGCCCCATTATCATAAGTACAGATGAGTCTGGCTTTTTCATTTGAAAGTTCGGTTCTCTTTTTGGGTACCATCAAATCCCTCCTATCTTGTTCCTTTGCATATTTGAATGCTTCCCTCAATATTCGATCGGGGTACCCTTTGGTCAGGAACCTACGACGCAGATCATCCGCCTGGATCTTAAAGTCCCTAGTGTTAGAACAATTTCTTTTTAGGCGTAGATATTGGCCCTTAGGTATGCCCTTCCTTAGGGAATACGGATGGTGACTTTCCCACTTCAAAAAAGAGTTGGTGGAGGTAGGTTTCCGAAAGATGGTAGTTTCTAATATACCCCCATTTATGGGTTTCGTAATCAGAACATCGAGAAAAGCGAGTCTCGAAGGATCCACTTCATAGGTGAATCTGAGACCTATCTCATTCTGGTTGAGTAGATCTATAAACTCCCTGAAATCCGAGATGGTACCCCGCCATAAGATGAAAACATCGTCTATAAATCTCACCCATAAATCTATTTTGCTGGTGAAATGCACAGATCTATCCGAGAACACGATGGTGTCCTCCCACCAGCCCAGGAACAAGTTTGCGTAACTTGGCGCACATGGATTACCCATGGCGGTGCCCCTGAGCTGGTGGAGGACCTTACCATCAAAGGTGAAATAGTTGTTCAACAAAACAAATTCAAGGAGAGAGGTGACCAATTCATTGTGGGGGGCATATTGGCATCCCCTTGTGCCCAAGAAATGTTTAACGCCCAGAATCCCAAAATTGTGTGGAATTGACGAATATAAGGCCTCTATGTCGATGCTTGCCAGAAGTACCTCAGGTTCCACAGACACACTGTCCAATTTACTCAGGAGGTCAGCCGTATCCCTCAGGTACGATGGCAATGCACTCACGAAGGGTCTAAGGATTTCGTCCAGGTAATTACCCACATTTTGGCTAATGCTCCCGATCCCTGATACAATGGGTCTTCCCTTGAGAGGGTGAAGGCCCTTATGCAGTTTTGGAAGTGCATAGAACGTAGCCATCACTGGGTACTTTGGAAGGAGATAGTCATACTCCTCCTGGCTAATTAGTTTTTTATTTATAGCCCCATCCAAGATGTTTTTTAATTTATCCTTTGTGGTGTCCATCTGATAACCCCTACTCTGAGTATACGTAGCCGTATCATTTAATAGGGAGAGACACATGTCTCTATATCCCCCTACATTCATAACGACTATGTTTCCCCCTTTGTCAGAGGGTTTAACCACTATAGATGTGTCTCTCTCCAAACCCTGGAGTGCCTCCATCTGGTTTTTTGTAAGATTGTACCTTATATGGGAACTCTCATTTTGTTTGATTTCTTCCGTGGTCAGTTGGAGAAACACATCTATAGCGGAAACATCCCCCCCCATTGGTGGCATCCTAGTACTCTTCATTTTCAGAGACGAAAAGGGACCCTGACCCCTTGTGGATGGCAGTATATGGTCAAGATTAGCCAAGAGCTGCACATCCTGGAATATATCCACAGGGATGTCCAGTCCTGCGCAAATCGGCCTATTTTGTTGTTTAAAAAATTTATGCCATCTTAATTTCCTGACAAACAGGTTTATATCCTTAACGCAATCGAAGGTAGAGAAATCTGTGGTGGGAATAAAAGATAGTCCCTTGCTTAGTACCGTCATTTCTACTTCACTGATGTTCTTATCCGATAGGTTCACTACCTGTAGCTCTAATCCCTGTTGAATGGGTTCCTGCTCCTCAGGGAGTATGTGCTGTCTAAAAAACCCGGTCTAGACACTGGGTGGAAGTTACCCCCTCTTGAGTAACCTCTATTTTTACCCCTCTGCCGGCCACGAGTTGATCTCTGTCTCGTCTCTGTATCCGAGACGTCAGTTTCTGTTGAGGACAGGTCTGTTTCCCTTTCCCCTCTCTCTATACGGTCTCCCAGAAACTGATAGATTTTATTGTCCCGGAAGTCCTGGAGATCCCTTAAAAATTGTTTATGTTTTCTCTCTTTTAATTTATACTGGAATTTTTCAATTGAGTTCTGTAATTGTGTTTCCTTAGCACCAAAGTCACTTTCACCTTTAAATTTATTGACTATTTCAATCTGTTCTTTTAATTTTGTGTTTAACTTCTCAAAATTATTTTTTTCCTCTGTAACCAATATATTCATAAATCTTAAGGAGCTATTAGTTGCTTCCTTCTCCCAGAGACTTAATAACTGAGAACTCCGACACCGGGGGGCCGGCAGTAGGGTAATGCGTAATCCCCTTGGTACTATATTATTCTTAATGTATGTTTCAAGGCTCTGGATTTCCCACCATGAGCTAGTATGTTCTTTATATATTTTATTCAAATCCTTAAAGGGACTCTGTCAACTGAATTTGGCGGGACTGGTTTTGGGTCATATGGGCGGAGTTTTCGGGTGTTTGATTCACCCTTTCCTTACCCGCTGGCTGCATGCTGGCTGCAATATTGGATTAAAGTTCATTCTCTGTCCTCCATAGTACACGCCTGCGCAAAGCAATCTTGCCTTGTGCAGGCGTGTACTATGGAGGACAGAGAATGAACTTCAATCCAATATTGCAGCCAGCATGCAGCAAGCGGGTAAGGAAAGGGTGAATCAAAAACCCAAAAACTCCGCCCATATGACCCAAAACCAGTCCCGCCAAATTCAGGTGACAGGTTCCCTTTAAACGCCGCTGTATATGTTGGGGTATATTTTTTCTGGGCAAAGGTTTTTTCTGAAAAAATGTCTTTGGCTTCACTGAGCCATAGGTCAGTATCTGGTCCCGTTGCCAGGAAGCCAGCCATAACAGGGAAGGACTACAAATAATACCACAAAAGCTAATTACTAGGGTGTAACCATGTATTTGGAACCCCTAGATGGTCCTCTGATAGAAGTACATATATATAAAGCCAGGAGGAACCCAGTAAACTTAAAATATAACTTTTAATGATCTCTACTAAAAAACTTTCTAATGGACAAAACAAAACAAAGTGCATATAGTGCTCAAAACAACCAGTGCTCAATTAAAAAAATGGTTTGATCTCACCACATCAGTCGCTTGTTCCGGAGCATCCTCATGTACATATGCAAGCACGGGGAATAAAGTAATAAGAATATGCAAAGTGACTATACTACCCGGTCGTGCCCCTGTACTGCTCCCGTCCTGACAAGGACAGTACCCAAGTCAGACTAAATCTTGTACCCACCATAAACAGAGATAAACATCCCTACGCGTTTCCTCTCCCATAGGGGAGACTCCTCAGGGGAACAAAAAGAATTTGGGGGTATACCTCTAATACTGTGTGTTATTAAGAGGTGTATAGCCCCTGCATTAGCAGGTGGCTACTATGTGTCCAGTGCACCTGACTTTTGGTGTGGACTATGGTATGGTGAGATGCATTAGGGACCTTGCCCCCTAATATAGTCTTTCCTCCTTTTCATCCTAATTACATGGCGTCCTACCTCACTTCCGGTCCCTGATTTACCGGGTGCTCACGGCGTTGTATTACCATAGCAACGCATAGTGTGTTACTGCGACAAGATTTGAATAGTCGCTTCTTTTACCAAGCGTCACAAGCATTATGTTGCCTTAGCAACCCCTCATCAGATAGTGCGGCTGGTTCCTTCATTACTCTCCGTACGGATTATGCGCCACCATTTCACTATACCTCCATTTCCGGTTCACGGCGCTAAACATTTCCGCTATTGCGCAGTAATATTCTGGGCGTTATGTTGCCACGCCAATCCATAACCCAATTCTCCATTGCCGTAGATGCGGGCTCCATGCCGACACCTGGAACTACCTCCACTTCCACAAATAGTTGGAATATAGCCAACGCTTAGAGAAGTTCCTAAAATCAGGAAAAGTAAGGAATGACTTAAAGGGAACCTGTCACCGGGTTTGGCCGATATAAGATATGGCCTTTCAGGGATTATCCACAGCATGCTATAATGCTGTAGATAAGCCCCCAGTCCAACCTGAAAGATAATAAAAACAAGTTTCATTATACTCACCAGGGGAGGCGGCCCGATCCGATGGGTGTCGCAGGTCCGGGTATGGCACCTCCCATCTTCTTATGATCGCCGCCCTCCTGCTTGCTTCATGGCTCCCTGGCATCATGCTCCTGCGCAGGCGTACTTATCTGCCCTGTTGGAGGCAGGCCAAAGTACTGCATTGTGCAGGCGCTGGGCCTCTCTGACCTTTCCCAATGCCTGCACACTGCAGTACTTTGCTCTGCCCTCAACAGGGCAGATAAGTATGCCTGTGCAGGAGCATGATGCCAGGGAGCCATGAAGCAACAGGAGGGCGTTGAGGATGGGAGGCGCCGGATCTGAACATGCGACACCCATCGAGTCAGACCACCCCCCAGGTGAGTATAATAAAACTTGTTTTACTTATCTTTCAGGTCGTATCGGGGGCTTATCTACAGCATTATAGCATGCTGTAGATAAGCCCTGAAAGGCGGTGGCCGTATCTTATATCGGCCAAACCTGGTGGCTTTAAACACCTTAAATTTTCTAATTCAGTCCTCAGTTTTCCTAAAAAAAACCTATCTGTATAAATAAGGGCACCAAACACTGCATGCGTATATCTGGGTTTATGCTCTTGATAATCTGATGGTTTGTGTACAGAAAAATACATGCTACATAGAGAGTAAGAAACTAAATTCCAAGTTCATTCTCCCAACCGGATTACATTACTCATGACTGACGTATGGAAAAGATATCCCATCTATCACTATAGAGATCCATGTCTGCCTCCTGTGCCTGCACACAGACAGAGAGCATGTCAGTACATACTATTCTCCCACATGAAACAGTCAACTAGAATGCTACCATCCATGACATCATGAAGGCTAGTAACACGGTATGGTTGGTTTATTTGTTGATACAGTGTGTGAAGAAGACGTTCGAGCCCGGCAGTGTCACGCTATGTCATAGCAGTTTAACTTTCAGCCTAGAACCAGTGAAACAATTTGGTTCATAAAAATGGAAACCGTGGTGATCCACGCAAATATTCACTATAATCCTTTGAAGTTCTATTTGCTTAGTTTACAAGTAAATTTTTCTGTTGGTTTTGGCTACTGCGAGGCCATTCAAGCAAATGAAAAGGTTTTTTTTTTTACTTGAATATATCATCAACAAAAGTAAACAGTGCGAGATGGGAATCACATTTCCTGTGTTTGAAGATGGAGATTGGGAATGCTGGTTGGTTACCAATGTACTGTGTATATACATACAATTGTTTGCCTTCAAACAAACCCTTTCTTTTGATTGATTTTGCTCTGTTATGTTCGAAACTAATTCACTGAGTGTTTATAAAAAATTAATTTAGACATGGATGGCAATAAGCGAGCTAGAAAGATGTCTAAACTTCGTCACAAAATTAGTAACTAAATATGAAATGTGGTTAGTTACTCATATCAAAAATTCTTCATGTCAAAATGGATTTAGATGTACCAGTCGATGTGTCTTATTTCAGGTGTATGCTGTGCATACCACATAATCCTATACTCAATAAACAGGGCAGCACAATAGCTCAGAACACCAGATTTAACTCTAATCTATGGCAACAATTCCTCAGCTCCAAAACACACTGAAAAGTTAATTAAAGGCACAGGCTGGAGTCAAATGTTACTGACTGATTAACCCCTTTACACCCCAAGGTGGTTTGCACGTTAATGACCAGGCCAATCTGACCACTGTGACTTTGTGAGTTAATAACTCTGAAACGCTTTTACCGATCCTGCTGATTCTGAGAATTGTTGCACTTTGTTATTATGGTAAAACTTCTTCGATATGACTTGCGTTTATTTGTATAAAAAAACAGAAATTTGGCAACCATTTCTAATTTTTACAACAACAAATTTTACAATTTTTAGGGACCACATCAAATTTGAAGTGATTTTGATGTGTCTATATGATAGAAAATACCCAAAAGTGACACCATTCTAAAAACTGCACCCCTCTACGTGCTCAAAACCACATTCAAGAAGTTTATTAACCCTTCAGGTGCTTCATAGGAATTAATGGAATGTGAAAGGAAAAAATGAACATTTAACTTTTTTTCACTAAAATTTTAATTTAGACAAATTTTTTTTATTTTCACAAGGGTAACAGGAAAAAATGAAACACAAAATTTGGAATGCAATTTCTCCTCAACATGCCGATACCCACTATATGGGGAAAAACATTGTTTAGGGGCACAGCAGAGCTCGGAAGAGAACGAGCTTTTTGAATGTAAAATTTGCTGGAATAATTAGCAGATGCCATTTCACATTAGGAGAGCCCATGATGAGCCTAAACAGTGGAAACCCCCAAGTGACCTCATTTTGGAAACTAGACCCCACAAGGAACGTATTTAGAAGTGTGATGAGCACTTTGAACCCCTAAGTGCTTTACAGAAGTTTACTACACAGAGCGGTGAAACTAAAAAAACATATTTTTTCTACAAAAATTATCTTTTAACCCCCAGTTTTTATTTTCACAAGGTTAACCGGAGAAATGGAACCCCAAAAGTTATTGTGCAAATTCTTCTGCGTACGTATATACTCCATATGTGAGAAAACTACTGTTTTGGCACATGTCGGGGCTCGGAAGGGAAGGAGTGATGTTTTGGAAGGCAGGCTTTGGTGGAATGGTCTTCAGGCATCATGTCGCATTTGCAGAGCCCCTGAGGCACCTAAACAGTGTAAATGCCTCACAAGTGACCCCATTTTTTAGCTGATCTACTGTTTCCTGCCATGTGAATTTTATAATGTATTGGCATACATAAGATGTGTAGAGTGCTTCAGGTTGGCATACATGAGTAGTGTAGAGTTCATCAGGTTGGCATACATGGGTAGAGTTCGCAGGTTGGCATGTGTGAGTCGTGTAGTGTTCACCAGGTTGGCATACGTGAGTAGTGTAGAGTTTGTCAGGTTGGCACGTGAGTAGTGTAGAGTTAGTCAGGTTGGCATACATGAGTTGTGTAGTGCACGTCAGCTTGGCATACGGGAATTGTGTCTCAAGTTCTCCAGGCTCGCATCTGAGTGCAGAGCAGCCTGGAACTCCATGACTGAGAAGGAGAGGGTGTTCTGGGAACGAGGTAGGTTATACCAGGAGACAGTTCCCAGTCAATCCCAAAAGGAATGGTTGAGGGAAAGACAGCTGGTTATCCCATACCAATTCAGGGGTGAGTTGTTGCAGATTGCCCATGAGATCCCACTCGCTAGACACTTGGGGATCAACAAAACTAAGGCCCGGCTGTCTCAACACTTCTATTGGCCAAAGATTTGGACAGATGTGACAAACTACTGCTGCTCCTGTATCACCTGCCAAAGAGTAGGTAAGGCGGTGCCTGCTCTTATGGCTCCCCTGATCCCTTTGCCAGTGATAGAGGAGCCTTTCCAGAGTGACTGGGAGGGGTACCTCCCACACCTGCTATTCGCTTACCGAGAGGTTCCGCAGGCCTCGACGGGGTTCTCCACCTTCAAGCTCCTGTACAGCAGGTGAGTCCGGGGACCCCTTGGGTTGGTAAGGGAATCCTGGGAAGAAGAGCTGAACCCTTCAGAAGTGTCCATCGTGGAGTATGTCATGTGCTTCCATGACAAAATGCAGACCTTGATGCAGTTGGTGCATGACAACATGGTGCAGGGTTTGGCCGATCAGAAGCACTGGTATGAGCAGAATGCCCGGGAGCGGACCTACCAGCTGGGCCAGAAGTTGTGGGTGCTGGTCCTGATACCAAAGGATAAGCTTCAGGCAGCCTGGGAATGCCTGTACGTCGTCCACTAACAGCTGAACCCAGTCACCTACGTGGTCATGCTTGACCACTCTCAGGGTTTGTGAAAGACCTTTCCCCTCAATATGATGAAGGCTCATCACAAATGTGAAGCCTGCATCATACCAGTCTGCAACCTGCCTGAGGAAAGGGAGGAAGACCCCCTCCTGGAAATGCTGGCTCAAGCCAAGGCCAGTGGGCCCATTGAGGATGTGGAGGTAAACACTTTGCTAACCGAACCCCAGTGGTCGCAGCTGTGAACCACACTTCAACTCTTCCGGGCCGTGCTGACCAACAAACCTGGAAGGACTGAGTTAGCAATCCATGAGGTGGACACCAGGAATCATGCCCCGCTACAGCAGACACCCTATCGGATCTCTGATGAGGTGCAGCAGGTTATGCGCCAGGAGATCGATGAGATATTACAGCTGTGGGTGATTCAATGGTCCAAAAGTGCATGGGCCCCACCTGTAGTCCTCGTGCCAAAGAAGGATCTGACCACCCGATTCTGCATGGACTACAGGGGACTCAACACTATAACAGCCTCTGACGTGCACCCAATGCCGCACATCGAGGAGCTGCTTGAGCAGTTAGCTGGCGTGAAATATTTGTCCATAATGGATTTGAGTCGGGGATACTGGCAGATTCCCCTGAGCCCCGAGGCACAGGAGAAGTCTGCCTTTATCACCCCCTTCGGACTGTACGAGTTCACGGTCATGTCATTCGGCATGAAAAATGACCCTGCCATTTTCCAGTGGATGGTCAACTGTTGTGAATTCCGCTCTTGGGCTCCCTCCAGTGGTTGTAAGTGGCAATTTTGTGAGTTCTGCTCTTGGGCTCCCTCTTGTGGTTTCTAGTGGTATGGCTGCTCCTTGGAGTTAGCTGTCACCAGCTGCCTCCACTTATCTTCTCTTCTGCTCGGCTATTTAGGTCTGACTCTGTCTTCAGCCAGTGCCACTTGTAAATGGTTCCTGGTTGGATTCACATCTCTTTGGAGTTCCCTGTTATCCTGACCAGTTCAGCTAAGCTAAGTTTTTGCTTGCTCTTTTCTGTCCATAGATTGTAGACTTATCCATTCTGTGCTTTCTATGTTTGTCCAGCTTATCAGTGTGAATTAATTCTGTCTTGCTGGAAGCTCTTGGAGGCAGATTTGCCCTCCACACCTTTGGTCAGGTGTGGAGGTTTTTTTGTAAACTCTGCGTGGATTTTTGCAGTGTTTTATACTGACCGCACAGTATTCCATCCTGTCCTATCTATTTAGCTAGACTGGCCTCCTGTGCTCATCCTGGTTTCATTCTGTGTATGTCTTTTCCCTCTCCACTCACAGTCATTATTTGTGGGGGGCTAATCTATCCTTTGGGGATTTTCTCTGAGGCAAGATAGTTTTCCTGCTTCTTTCTTTAGGGGTAGTTAGCTCTTAGGCTGTGACGAGATGCCTAGGGAGAGTTAGAGTTAGGAGCATTCCACGGCTACTTCTAGTGTTGTGTTGAGCTTAGGGACTGCGGTCAGTACAGTTACCACGTCCTTCAGAGCTCGTTCCATGTTGCTCCTAGACCACCGTATCATAACAGTACAAGTGGCCAAAAATGAATTAAATGCATCTCAAAAGAAGGAAAAGAAAGTTCTGAACCATTTTTTTTTTCTGTGCTTTGGTTTGTCTTTTTTTTTCCTCTTGATATCTGGGTGGTTCAGGATATATGCTTTGGCATGGATGTTCAGGGTTTGTTTTCTCGTGTGGATCAACTTGCTGCAAGAGTACAGAGTATCCAGGACTATGTTGTCCAGACTCCGGCTTTAGAGCCCAGAATTCCTACTCCTGATTTGTTTTTTGGGGACAGATCCAAGTTTTTGAACTTTAAAAATAACTGCAAATTGTTTTTTGCTTTGAAACACCGTTCTTCTGGTGATCCCATTCAGCAAGTAAAAATCATCATATCCTTGCTGCGTGGTGACCCTCAAGACTGGGCTTTTTCTCTTGAAACAGGGGATCCGGCATTATTGAATGTAGATGCATTTTTTCAAGTGCTCGGATTATTGTATGACGAACCTAATTCTGTGGATCATGCAGAAAAAACCCTGTTGGCCTTGTGTCAAGGTCAGGAAGCGGCAGAGTTATACTGCCAGAAATTTAGAAAATGGTCTGTGCTCACTAAATGGAATGAAGAGGCTCTGGCTGCTATTTTCAGAAAAGGTCTTTCTGAAACCCTTAAAGATGTTATGGTGGGCTTCCCTACGCCTGCCGGTTTGAGCGAATCTATGTCTCTAGCCATTCAGATTGATCGGCGTCTGCGTGAGCGCAAAGCTGTGCACCATATGGCAGTATCCTCTGAGCAAAGTCCTGAACCTATGCAATGTGATAGGATTTTGACTAGAATAGAACGGCAGGAATTCAGACGTCAGAATAGGCTGTGTTTTTACTGTGGTGATTCGGCTCATGTTATCTCTGATTGCCCTAAGCGTACTAAGAGAGTCGCTAGGTCTGTTACCATTAGTACTATACAGCCTAAATTTCTCTTATCTGTGACCCTGATTTGCTCATTGTCGTCCTTTTCTGTCATGGCATTTGTGGATTCAGGCGCTGCCCTGAACTTAATGGACTTAGAATTCGCCAGGCGCTGTGGTTTTTCCTTGCAGCCTTTGCAGAGCCCTATTCCTTTGAGGGGCATTGATGCTACACCCTTGGCCAAGGATAAACCTCAGTACTGGACACAGATGACTATGTACATGGCTCCTGCACATCAGGAAGATTGCCGTTTTCTGGTGTTGCATAACCTGCATGATGTTGTTGTACTGGGATTTCCATGGTTACAGGAACATAATCCGGTGCTGGATTGGAAAACTATGTCGGTGACTAGTTGGTGTTGTCGAGGAGTACATAGTGACGTTCCTTGGATGTCAATTTCCTCTTCCCCCTCTTCTGAGGTCCCTGAGTTTTTGTCGGATTTCCAGGATGTATTTGATGAGCCCAAGTCCAGTTCCCTTCCTCCACATAGGGACTGTGATTGTGCTATTAACTTGATTCCTGGTTGTAAGTTCCCTAAGCGCCGACTTTTCAATCTGTCTGTGCCAGAGCATGCCGCCGTGCAGAGCTAAGTTAAGGAATCTTTGGAGAAAGGGCATATTCGGCCCTCTTCGTCACAATTGGGAGCGGGTTTCTTTTTTGTTGCTAAGAAGGATGGCTCCTTGAGACCCTGTATTGATTATCGTCTTCTTAATAAGATCACGGTCAAATTCCAATACCCCTTGCCTTTGCTTACTGATTTGTTTGCTCAGATTAAGGGGGCTAGTTGGTTTACTAAGATTGACCTCCGAGGGGCATATAATCTTGTTCGTATTAAACAGGGTGACGAATGAAAAACTGCATTTAATACGCCCGAAGGCCATTTTGAATACCTTGTGATGCCATTTGTGCTCTCTAATGCTCCATCTGTGTTCCAGTCTTTCATGCATGATATTTTCCGCAATTATCTTGATAAATTCATGGTCGTATATTTGGATGATATTTTGATTTTTTCCGATGATTGGGAGTCTCATGTGAAGCAGGTCAGGATGGTGTTCCAGATCCTTCGTGATAATGCTTTATTTGTGAAGGGGTCTAAGTGCCTATTCGGAGTTCAGAAGGTCTCTTTTTGGGGTTTTATTTTTTCTCCCTCATCTATAGAAATGGATCCTGTTAAAGTCCAAGCTATTCATGACTGGATCCAACCCACATTTGTGAAGGGTCTTCAAAAATTTTTGGGCTTTGCTAATTTCTATCGCCGTTTCATTGCCAATTTTTCCAGTGTGGTTAAGCCCCTTACTGATTTGACGAAGAAAGGCGCTGATGTGACTAATTGGTCCTCTGAGGCTGTTGAGGCCTTTCAGGAGCTTAAACGCCGATTTACTTCTGCCCCTGTGTTGCGTCAACCGGATGTTTCTCTTCCTTTTCAGGTTGAGGTCGATGCTTCTGAAATTGGGGCAGGGGCCGCTTTGTCTCAGAGGGAGTCTGATGGTTCTTTGATGAAACCGTGTGCTTTTTTTTCCAGAAAGTTTTCGCCTGCGGAACGCAATTATGATGTCGGCAATCGGGAGTTGTTGGCTATGAAGTAGGCGTTTGAGGAGTGGCAACATTGGCTTGATGGAGCTAAACACCGTGTTGTGGTCCTGACCGATCATAAGAATCTGATTTACCTCGAGTTGGCCAAGCGGCAGAATCCTAGACAGGCTCGATGGTCCCTGTTTTTCTCCCGTTTTGATTTTGTGGTCTCGTATCTTCCGGGATCTAAGAATGTTAAGGCTGATGCCCTCTCTAGGAGTTTTTCACCTGATTCTCCTGGAGTCCTTGAGCCAGTTGGCATTCTTAAGGAGGGGGTGATTCTTTCTGCTATCTCCCCTGATTTGTGGCGGGTGCTTCAGGAGTTTCAGGCTGATAGGCCTGACCGCTGTCCAGTGGGGAAGCTGTTTGTTCCTGATAGATGGACAAGTAAGGTAATTTCTGAGGTTCATTGTTCAGTGTTGGCTGGTCATCCTGGGATTTTTGGTACCAGAGATTTGGTTGCTAGGTCCTTTTGGTGGCCTTCCTTGTTGCGCGATGTGCGTGCTTTTGTGCAGTTCTGTGGGACTTGCGCCCGGGCCAAGCCTTGCTGTTCCCGCGCTAGTGGGTTGCTTTTGCCTTTGCCGGTCCCTGAGAGGCCCTGGACGCATATTTCCATGGATTTTATTTCGGATCTTCCTGTTTCCCAGAAGATGTCTGTTATCTGGGTTGTTTGTGACCGGATCTCTAAAATGGTCCATCTGGTACCTTTGCCTAAGTTGCCTTCCTCCTCAGATCTGGTTCCATTATTTTTTCAGCATGTGGTTCGTTTGCATGGCATTCCGGAGAATATTGTGTCTGACAGAGGTTCTCAGTTTGTCTCTAGATTTTGGCAGGGCCTTTTGTGCTAGGATGGGCATTGATTTGTCTTTTTCTTCGGCGTTTCATCCTCAGACTAATGGCCAAACTGAGCGAACTAATCAGACCTTGGAGACCTATTTGAGATGCTTTGTGTCTGCTGATCAGGATGATTGGGTGTCTTTCTTGCCGTTGGCCGAGTTTGCCCTTAATAATCGGGCTAGTTCGGCTACTTTGGTTTCACCTTTCTTTTGTAATTTTGGTTTTCATCCTCGTTTTTCTTATGGGCAGGTTGAGCCTTCTGATTGTCCTGGTGTTAATTCTGTGGTGGACAGGCTGCAGCAGATTTGGACTCATGTGGTGGACAATTTGACGTTGTCTCAGGAAAGGGCTCAACGTTTTGCTAACCGCCGTCGGTGTGTTGGTCCCCGGCTTCGTGTAGGGGATTTGGTTTGGTTGTCTTCTCGTCATGTTCCTATGAAGGTTTCTTCTCCTAAGTTTAAGCCTCGGTTTATTGGTCGTTATAACATTTCCGAAATTATTAATCCGGTGTCTTTTCGTTTGGCTCTTCCTGCCTCTTTTGCCATTCATAATGTTTTCCATAGATCTTTGTTGCGGAGATATGTGGTGCCCGTTGTTCCCTCGGTTGACCCTCCTGCCCCGGTGTTGGTTGAGGGAGAGTTGGAATATGAGGTTGAGAAGATTTTGGATTCTCGTTTTTCGAGGCGGAGGCTTCAGTATCTTGTCAAGTGGAAGGGTTATGGCCAGGAGGATAATTCTTGGGTTGTTGTCTCTGATGTCCATGCCACCGATTTGGTTCGTGCTTTTCACTTGGCTCGTCCTGATCGGCCTGGGGGCTCTGGTGAGGGTTCGGTGACCCCTCCTCAAGGGGGGGTACTGTTGTGAATTCCGCTCTTGGGCTCCCTCCGGTGGTTGTAAGTGGCACTTTTGTGAGTTCTGCTCTTGGGCTCCCTCTTGTGGTTTCTAGTGGTATGGCTGCTCCTTGGAGTTAGCTGTCATCAGCTGCCTCCACTTATCTTCTCTTCTGCTCGGCTATTTAGGTCTGACTCTGTCTTCAGCCAGTGCCACTTGTAAATGGTTCCTGGTTGGATTCACATCTCTTTGGAGTTCCCTGTTATCCTGACCAGTTCAGCTAAGCTAAGTTTTTGCTTGCTCTTTTCTGTCCATAGATTGTGGACTTATCCATTCTGTGCTTTCTATGTTTGTCCAGCTTATCAGTGTGAATTAATTCTGTCTTGCTGGAAGCTCTGGGAGGCAGATTTGCCCTCCACACCTTTAGTCAGGTGTGGAGTTTTTTTTGTAAACTCTGCGTGGATTTTTGTAGTGTTTTATACTGACCGCACAGTATTCCATCCTGTCCTATCTATTTAGCTAGACTGGCCTCCTGTGCTCATCCTGGTTTCATTCTGTGTATGTCTTTTTCCTCTCCACTCACAGTCATTATTTGTGGGGGGCTAATCTATCCTTTGGGGATTTTCTCTGAGGCAAGATAGTTTTCCTGCTTCTTTCTTTAGGGGTAGTTAGCTCTTAGGCTGTGACAAGATGCCTAGGGAGAGTTAGGAGCATTCCACGGCTACTTCTAGTGTTGTGTTGAGCTTAGGGACTGCGGTCAGTACAGTTACCACGTCCTTCAGAGCTCGTTCCATGTTGCTCCTAGACCACCGTATCATAACAGTCAACCACCTGCTTCAGGGACTGGAGAAGTACGCAGTGGTGTACCTGGATGACTTTCCCATCTTCAGTCTCTCCTGGGAGGGAACAGTCGACTGGACAGAAGGCTGTGAGGTGGCTTTCCGTGCTTTGAAAACAGCCCTGAGCAGTTCTCCAGTGCTAAAAGCCATTGACAGCAGTCGGCCGTTCCTGGTACAGACCGATGCCAGCGAGTATGGCCTCGGTGCTGTGCTTAGCCAGGCCAACTCGAGGAACCAAGTGCACCCCGTGTTGTACTTGAGCTAGAAGCTTCTGCCGAGGGTAGTGGCCTATTCCACCATTGAGAAGGAGTGCCTGGCCATGGTTTGGGCCCTGCAATGTTTGCAGCCCTACCTGTACAAACATGCCTTCACCGTGGTGACCCACCACAACCCCCTGAGCTGGCTGCACACCATGTCTGGTACCAACGGAAGGTTGCTACGCTGGAGCCTTGCCCTTCAACAGTACGACTTTACTGTGAACCACAAAAAGGGCAGCGAGCATGGCAACGCAGATGGATTGTCCTGCCGTGGTGAACCTGCCGAGGTGCACATGGAGAAGTACCGAGACTTCCTGCCTCCATAACGCAGTCCAAAAGGGGGAGGTGTCAGGAAAAATGGCATAATGTCTTATTGTTTGATCGCACACTGAGCTCAACTACATCATTTGGTTTTGCAGACACACGCTGCAGCTTTGATCCCCCTCACCAGCCCTCCTTCTCTCTCTCTCTGCCTGCATGCATGTGTAATCCTATACTCCTTTAAATTTAACCAAAAAAGACATACCTGTGACATGGAAACAAAGCCAAGTGACTTAACTATAAGTGAAATCATATGAACTAGGGGAAGGGTTGCAGAAAAATGGGAGTAGGTGCTTTGGACTGATTAATGAAAATTTGAAATATTTAGGCAAAGCAGAAGACAATTGGTTCACTGAAGCGCTGGACAGCGATGTAATAATAAATGTCTGCAGGCACCTGTGAAGCATTTTCAAACTTCTTTGAAAGTTTGGGACTGCATTGCTATAAATGAAGTTGGGGATTTTGTCAGCATTAATGATGGCCTTTATGCTGACATATAGAGACAGGCACATACTATCTATCATGCAATATCATCAGTAAGACATCTGATGGGCTCCAAATATATTTTGCAGCAGGAGAACGACCGCTAACAACTTACTTAGTTGACTGATTGTTGCAATATTCTGACTTAGAACAGTTATGAATAAGGTTCAGCATTGAATGTAACTATTTGTCAACACTGCCTCTGCAAAACACAAGAGTTGCAAAGACTTTCGACAAATAAATACAGCTAAATGCAAGGCAATCCTGGAAGAAAACCTGTTAGAGGCTGCAAAAGACTTGAGAATGGGAGGTAACGTCACCTTCCAGCAGGATAGCAACCGTAAACATACTATCAGAGCTACAATGGAACGGTTTACATCAAATCATATTCATGTGTTTAAATGTCCCCGTCAAAGTCTGAGCTACCGTATATACTCGAGTATAAGCCGAGATTTTCAGCCCAAATTTTTGGGCTGAAAGTGCCCCTCTCGGCTTATACTCGAGTCAAGGTGGGTGGCAGGGTCGGCGGGTGAGGGGGTGAGGGCGCTGAGGCATACTTACCTGCTTCCAGCGGTCCTGACGCTCCCCCTGCCGTCCCACGGTCTTCGGTGCTGCAGTTCTTCCTCTATCAGCGGTGGAGCCGCCTATTCATTTCTCTAATCAGCGGTAACGGTGACCGCTGATAGAGGAAGAAGCTGCGGCACCGAAGACAGCTGTCCGGGAGAAGGAGCGGGATGCCAGGATCAGGTAAGTATTGCATAGTCACCTGTCCACGTTCCAGCCGCCGGGCGCCGCTCCATCTTCCCGGCGTCTCTGCGCTCTGACTGTTCAGGTCAGAGGGCGCGATGACGCATATAGTGTGCGCGGCGCCCTCTGCCTGATCAGTCAGTGCAGAGACGCCGGGACGAGACGCCGGGACCGGACGCCGGGAGCTGCAAGCAAGAGAGGTGAGTATGTGTTTTGTCTTTTTTTTACTGCAGCAGCAGTAGCAGCGACAATGGCACAGCTTTCTATGGGGAAATATGAACGGTGTAGAGCACTATATGGGGCACAGCTATAGGGCAATAATGAACGGTGCAGAGTACTATATGGGGCACAGCTATAGGGCAATAATGAACGGTGCAGAGCACTATATGGGGCACAGCTATAGGGCAATAATGAACGGTACAGAGCACTATATGGGGCACAGCTATAGGGCAATAATGAACGGCGCAGAGCACTATATGGGGCACAGCTATAGGGCAATAATGAACGGTGCAGAGCACTATATGGGGCACAGCTCTAGGGCAATAATGAACGGTGCAAAGCACTATATGGGGCACAGCTATAGGGCAATAATGAACGGTGCAGAGCACTATATGGGGCACAGCTATAGGGCAATAATGAACGGCGCAGAGCACTATATGGGGCACAGCTATAGGGCAATAATGAACGTCGCAGAGCACTATATGGAGCACAGCTATAGGGCAATAATGAACGGTGCAGAGCACTATATGGGGCACAGCTATAGGGCAATAATGAACGGTACAGAGCACTATTTGGGGCACAGCTATAGGGCAATAATGAACGGTGCAGAGCACTATATGGCACAGCTATGGGGAAATAATGAACGGTGCAGAGCACTACTTGGCACAGCTATGGGGAAATGCAGAGCACTATATGGCCCAGCTATGGGGAAATAATGATCTATTATTATTATTGAAATTCACCGGTAAATGCTGCATTTTCCACCCTAGGCTTATACTCAAGTCAATAAGTTTTCCCAGTTTTTTGTGGCAAAATTAAGGGGGTCGGCTTATACTCGGGTCGGCTTATACTCGAGTATATACGGTAATTGTCATTGAGAATCTGTGGCAAGACTTGAAAATTGCTGCTCACACACACTTTCCATTCAATCTCCCTGTGCTACAGCTAGCTTGCAAAGAAGAATGGGAAAAAATATCAACCTGTGGATGTGCAAAACTGGTAGAGATAAATCCCAAAAGACTTGCCGCAGTAGTTACAGTGAAAGGAGGTCCTACAAAGTATTGACTTCTGGGGCTAAATGCCCGTTATCACAATTTTCACATTCATAGTTTTAAAATGTTTAGAAAATCATGTATCATCATATCATTTCCTTTATATATCACAAATATATATATACATACCGTATAAAGGAGATGAAAAGGAGATGAAAATTAATAATCATAAAGCATTTTTTTTTAGATTTAATCTCTACTCATTTATTTTCAAAAATGAACAAGCCAATTGTAAATTGTAGTAAAGCCCATGTAGAAAGGCTCTTAACCAGATTAAAAAGATAGTAAAAGAACATTTTCAAGATTAGATAAGATACTTCAGCTCAAGTGCAGGAAAATGAATTGCGAAATGGGACACCTGTTCAAGTAAAGTAGATTAGTTATTACACATGGATAAGTGACTCATGGTCACAATACAGCAATACAAACTTCTAGGAAAGTAGGAAAGAAAAAAGGAAAAAACATGACTATAAATACCTTTGACAGGAGCTGCTCTGCGGGACTGGCCAATGACATCTGTTTACATCTTAGCTTAAATTATTGTATATACCGTATATACTCGAGTATAAGCCGAGATTTTCAGCCCAAATTTTTGGGCTGAAAGTGCCCCTCTCGGCTTATACTCGAGTCACGGTAGCGGTGGGGTCGGCGGGTGAGGGGGAGAGGGCGCTGAGGTATACTTGCCTAGTCCCAGCGATCCTGACGCTCCCCCTGCCGTCCCACGGTCTTCTGTGCTGCAGCTTCTTCCCCTCTTCAGCGGTCACGTGGGACCGCTCATTAGAGAAATGAATAGGCGGCTCCACCTCCCATGGGGTGGAGCCGCCTATTCATTTCTCTAGTCAGCGGTGCCGGTGACCGCTGACAGGAAGAGCTGCAGCACAGAAGACCGCGTGACAGGCGGGGAGCGCCAGGATCGCTGGGACTAGGTAAGTATGTCATACTTACCTGTCCCCGTTCCAGCCGCCGGGCGCCGCTCCATCTTCCCGGCGTCTATCTCCGCTCTGACTGTGCAGGTCAGAGGGCGCGATGACGCATATAGTGTGCGCGGCGCCCTCTGCCTGATCAGTCAGAGCGGAGAGAGACGCCGGGACCGGATGCCGGAACGAGACGCCGGGAGCTGCAATCAAGAGAGGTGAGTATGGCTTTTTTTTTTTTATTGCAGCAGCGGCACAGATTTATGTGGAGCATCTATAGGGAAATATGAACGGTGCAGAGCACTGTATGGGGCAGTATGAATGGTGCAGAGCACTATATGGGGCAGTATGAACGGTGCAGAGCACTATATGGGGCAGTATGAACGGTGCAGAGCACTATATGGGGCAGTATGAACGGTGCAGAGCACTATATGGGGCACAGCTATGGGACAAAAATGAACGGTGCAGAGCATATATGGGGCACAGATATGGGGCAACATGAACGGTGCAGAGCATATATGGCACAGATATGGGGCAATATGAACAGTGCAGAGCATATAGGGCACAGATATGGGGCAATATGAACGGGGCAGATCACTATATGGGGCACAGATATGGGGCAATATGAACGGTGCAGAGCACTATATGGCACAGCTATGGGGAAATAATGAACAGTGCAGAGCACTATATGGCACAGCTATGGGGAAATAATGATCTATTTTTATTTTTGAAATTCACCGGTAAATGCTGCATTTCTACCCTAGGCTTATACTCGAGTCAATAAGTTTTCCCAGTTTTTTGTGGCAAAATTAGGGGGGGTCGGCTTATACTCGGGTCGGCTTATACTCGGGTATATACGGTATATGGATATAAATACACACATATATAAATAAGTGCACCTTGCCTAGGTTCGTGGCAATTCCAAATTTAAATGCACATCAAAAATATGGAACAGGAAGCCGAATGCCATAAAATCATGAAAAGCTTTATTGGTACAATACAAATTTTTTTTTTTTTAAAGAACAAGGGGACAGCAATATTATCATGAGACATATTTTACAGCGTTTGCTGATGAGTCTATCACATTGAGTATTATATAAATGGAGGTATTTACCCCATGAGTTGGATTTTCGAATAGGCACTTTTGCACTTTATATATCAGATGATAGCTCCGCTCTCACAAATGAGTATTTGTTTGTATTGTATTGTACTTCTTTTTGGGCTGTTTTTTGTATATTGCTGTCCTCTTGTTCTTTTTTTTTTTTTAAATGTTGTATTGTACCAATAAAGTTTTTCACGATTTTATGGCATTCGGCTTCCTGTTCCATATTTTTGATGCGTCTGTTTACATCTGTTCCTGCTGAAGCTGGTAGCAGCTGATGGGTGGGAGTGCCAAGCGAGACCCCACGGTGGCGCAGTGGTTAGCACAGCAGCCTTGCAGCACTGGAGTCCTACTGGAGACATACTGATAGTTTAGATTGTGAGCCCCAACGGGGACAGCGATGATAATGTGTGCAACCTGTAAAGCGCTGCAGAATATGTAAGCACTATATAAAAATAAAGATTATTATTATTATTATTCTGATTATGACCTACCCTAGTTGAAAAACCCTTGAAGTTTAACTCATTAACAACTGCTGATACACCTTTTAACAGTGGTTGTTAAGGAACCTTATTCCTCAGCACCGCTTTTTAACAGTGCTGAAGAATAAGAGTGTACCACCACCCAGTTGCGGTGGCGATTCCTGGAGGAGACAGCTGTATATGACAGCTGATACCCTGCAGTATCAGACCCAGCTGGTTTTGAAACCAGTCGATACCGATGAACCCCTTAAATACCGCTATCAATCATGACAGCGGTATTTAAGTTGTTGCAAGGGGGTCACAAGACCACCGTAGTAACCATTGCTCTAGATGGTTACCATGAAGTCATGTGATGATTCCAGGGTGATATAAGCTGCGTCTCACAGGCTGAGTCATTGACTCATTGACTCCTCTCAAGCACTACGGTACACAAGTTCTTCAGTGTATGAGACCAGCAATCAAAAGAAAAATTATACATGTCCCACAGTGGAAATAAGGAAAAAAGTAAAAAAAAAAAAGTAAAAGAAAATATGTTAAAAAGTTAAAAAATCACACCAAAATGTGGACACAAATCAGTCACAAAAAGCCATTTTGCCAAAACGCAGCTTTTGTGATAACAAAAAAATAACACATAATTGGTATTGCTGCGCCCAGAACAACCCGCTCTATAAAACTGGCATGTTATTTATTAAGTATGGCGAATGCCATAAAAAAGTCACTTTTTCATAATAGTGATTCACAAAAAAGTGAATAAAAAGTGATCAAAAACTTGTATGTTAAAAAAAGGTATCAATGAAAATGCAAAATCGTCCCTCAAAAAACAAGCCCTAATATGACCCATTCTGCAAAAAAGTATAAAAGTTCTAGAAAATTGGAAAAATTGAGAATACTTAGCGCATAAATTGTACAATTCATGTGTACTCAGCAGCCATGATTAGGCGATTCTCGTTGCTGGGAAAGTGCCTAAGGTCGGGATCACACATGTGTGAAATACGGCCGAGTCTTGCATGTTAATACCCGGCATTGCACTCAGGAGCGGAGCGGAGCGTGAGGCAGCATGTATTGCTATGCGCCACATGCTCCGCTCCTGAGTGACAGCGGCAATGCCGGGTATTAACATGCAAGACTCGGCCGCATTTCTCGTTTGTGTGATCCCGACCTAATGTGAATCCTCTCTTAGACTGAAGCCTACATTTATATGGGAAGGCTGAATCCTGCTATAATTAAAAACACCTGAGGCTGAGGAGTGGAGTGCTCAGTCAGAGAGCCTATTTAAACAAATATCAGAAGACAATTAATTCATTGAGAGGTCCAATTTCTACACTGAGCTCATTTTTGATGTTTTTCTGTTGTTCTGGCACCTTCGGGGCTCTGCAAATGTCGCCCCGGAAACTATTCAAGCAAAATCTATGTTTTTGGAGCATAGATTTTGCTTGATTAGTTTTTTTCTCAAACCTGATGTGTGGCCTAGCAGTAATTTATGCCTAATTTCACCTATTAACCCTTGTGTACTGACAAATTTGCAGCAAATACAAAAATTACATTTTTACCATTAAAATGTCATATTTACATGTCTCAATGTTATAAAGTTCTGTGAGGCACCTATGGGTGCAAAATACTCACTAGATGAATTCCTTGGGTTTATGCTGTTTTCACATGTCAGGGGCTCTTCAAATGCGTCATTGCGTTCATGATCTATCTCAGGCAATTAGCGCCCTTTCCTTTCCTAGCCCTGCCATGTGCCCAAGCAGAAGATTTTGACCAGATATGAGGTATTATCGCATTCGGGACAAATTGTGCAAGAAATTATGAGGTCCGTTTCTCCTATTATCCATCATGAAAATTACAAATTTGGGGCTAAAACATTTTCATTAAAAAAATGAAAATTTTCAATATGATGACCTAATATTATCAAACTATATGTAGTACCTGTGAGTTCAAAATGCTCACTATACATCTGGATAAAATCATTGAAGGGATGTAGTTTCCAAAATGGGGTAACTTGTGGGGGGTTTTCACTGTTAAGGGCCTCTCAAAATGCAGCATGATGCCTGCAGACCATTCCTTTCTTTCCAAATCCTGTTGTGCACCCAAACAGTAGTTTTCTTCCACATATGGGGTATCAATGTACTAGGAGAACTTGCAAAACAAAATGTATGGTGCATTTTCTCCGGTTACCCTTGTGAAAATAAAAAATTGGAGCTAAAAGTACATTTTTGTGAGTGAATGTTATTTTTGTTTCACAGCTCTGCGTTATAAACTTCTGTGAAGCACCTGGGGGTTCAAGGTGCTCACCTCATATCTAGATACATTCCATGAGGGGTCTAGTTTCCAAAATGGGGTCACTTGTGGGGGGTTTCCACTGTTTAGTCACATTACAGGCTCTCCAACATGGTGTTCGCAATTTTTCCGTTCAGAATGTCAAACGGTGCTACTTCCCTTCTGAGCTCTGCCATGCACCCCAACAGTGGATTTCCCCCACATATGGGGTATTGGTGTACTCAAATTTGTGCAAATAACAAATTTGGGGCTAAAGTAACATTTTTGTGAAAAAATGTTAAATGCTCATTTTTTCCTTACATATTGCTTTAGTACCTGTGAAGCACCAGAAGGGTTAATATATTTCTTGAATGTGGTTTTGAGTACTTTAAGGGGTGCAGTTTTTAGAATGGTGTCACTTTCATTATTTTCCGTCACATAGGCCCCCAAAGTCACTTCAAATGTGATGTGGTCCCTAAAAAAATGGTTTTGCAAATTTTGTTGGAAAAGTGAGAATTTGCTGATAAAATTTTAACTCCTCTAACTTCCTAAGGCTGGGTTCACATTGCATTAATGCAGTCCGTTAGACGGACTGCGTTACACCATAGCGGCATAGCGCGGTGTAACGCAGTCCATTAACGCTGCCATTAACCCCTATTATCGGGCGCATCGCCAACGCATGCCATAATCGGCATGCGCTAGCGATGTGCCATCATTCAGTGACGGAGCCTTGGACGCGGGCTGCAGCATCTGAGGCTCCATCACCGCTAGCACAGATGAATAATCTGCGATAGCGGTATAGCATAACGCAACGGCGTGTATGCTATAGCGTCAACGTAGCCCGTCAACGCTATGCGTTGAACGGGCTGCTTTAACGCAATGTGAACCTGGCCTTAGGTAAAAAATATGCTTCAAAAATGATGCAGCTGTAAAGCAGACATGTGGGAAATGATATTTATTAACTATTTTGTGCAATATAACTTTCTGATTTAAGGGCATAAGAACTAAAAGTTTGAAAATTGCAACATTTTTTACACTTTCACCAAACTTCCAATACTTTCGCAAATAAACACAAGTCATACCAAACAAATTTTACCACTGTTATGAAGTACATAATGTCACAAAAATGCTTACTATACCTCTGGATAAAATCATTGAAGGGATGTAGTTTCCAAAATGGGGTAATTTGTGGGGGGTTTTCACTGTTAAGGGCCTCTCAAAATGCAACATGACGCCTGCAGACCACTCCTTTCTTTCCAAATCCTGTCGTGCACCAAAACAGTAGTTTTCTTCCACATATGGGGTATCAATGTACTAGGAGAACTTGCAAAACAAAATGTATGATGCATTTTCTCCAGTTACCCTTGTGAAAATAATAAATTGGAGCTAAAAGTACATTTTTGTGAGTGAATGTTATTTTTGTTTCACAGCTCTGCGTTATAAACTTCTGTGAAGCACCTGGGGGTTCAAGGTGCTCACCTCATATCTAGATACATTCCATGAGGGGTCTAGTTTCCAAAATGGGGTCACTTGTGGGGGGTTTCCACTGTTTAGTCACATCATAGGCTCTCCAACATGGTGTCCGCTATTTTTCCGTTCAGAATGTCAAACGGTGCTACTTCCCTTCTGAGCTCTGCCATGCACCCCAACAGTGGATTTCCCCCACATATGGGGTATTGGTATACTCAAATTTGGTATTGGTATACTCCGTCAATTGACTCAGAATATGTGACATCTGTTGAAGCTTTCCAGAGTTAATACCACATAAAGTGACACTGGTCAGATTAAAAAAATTTGGCCTGGTCATTAAGGTCAAAATTGGCTAGGTCACTAAGGTCACTTTGCAAATTATCTTGTCATAGAAATATGTTTCATTTTTCACTTATAAGCTACTTCTCTCCTGCCCCTTTGTCAAAGAACTCACTATCCACTCTGATAAATTCAAAAACCTATTGGACAAAGCATGACTGATGGCCAGCACAGTGAGAAGTCAGGATACACAGCTTATATTTCTCTATGGAAACAGACGAAGCAAAGAGTAGTAAGGGGCTCTCAGCACAGTGAGACACACAGAAACTTGTGCTGCAGCTTCAAACAACTCGTAACTTACTCTAGTGCTAGATACACAGTCTTCCATAATGTTGTTCAGAACATGTGCTACAAAAAAAGAGCAAGTATGCCTTTTTTCTGTCCAATGTCTACTGAAGACATCATAATATCTAATTTACACTCTAGATTAGAGAAGACTGAAAGTTACAGATAGAGCGTAAAAATGGTGAACATGCAGGGTAATAGTCATATACTAGTCAGAAAAACTGTTATTCCTCTTGTACACAAATTGCAGCATATTTTGAAAAGTTACCTGAAATGACAGTTTTTTTATCCTATATGAAAAAACACTGCACTCTGTACGAGTCAACTGTAGGTGCTCAAGTAGGGTATCCAGCCCGTCTTATCAAATCCTCAGAAAAAACTTGGCACTGAAAAAAATGGAAAAACAATGTTTATTAATAAGTGTGGATGCATAATAAATGAACATTTCCAATTTTTTGAGTGCCAAGTTTTTTTCTGAATATTTTTTTTTATCCTGTCACTGGGGTCTCTGTGTAAATCTCTGAAATACGCGACTCAGACAAAACCATCAATGGAAGATTCCCTATAATGGAGGCACTGTGGACTTTGTCTGGCCTATGATCCGGCGGTGTCCATCTTTTTTAGACATGCATAAAAGCGCAATCGACCACAGTTTTGTGCACTTCTGAAAAAAAGGACAACGGTGAACAGAGACCAGACTGGGTCCAGAGTAACTGTCTCATTATAGTGAATGGTTCCCTCGGGGTTTCATTTAAATCATGTCACTTTGGCAGGTGGTGAAGAGACAGATGGTTGCTCTTCAGTGCTCTGTGCCTGAGAGGATGTGGTACTAATTGAAGTCGATGCGTTAGCTGCCATCCATCCGACAACGGCTTCAATTTGTTCGTCCTGCAGTAGCGGGGTACGGCGAGCTCCTACAAAGCTGCGCATGAAGGTCTGTTCCCTGCTAAAACTGGGGGATGATGAGTCACCGGTGCCCGCAGCAGGCACAGAATCCCCATGTCCTCTCCCTGCTCCACGCCCACCACCATGTGCGTTACTCCCTGCCTTCTTCATCTTGGTAGACTGATAAAGATAGGAGGAAAAGTACTAAGGGCTTAGTGTGCTTATTCCTGAACAGCTGCTAACAGGTATAAGAAACACTAATTTTATAAAGTGTGGACTATACTTTAGTATGAGCTAATGTGGCCTACACAACTGTAAAGTGAAATGTTTGGTTAACTTTATAAACTTTTGGTTTGTTTCGCAGAACAGACACTACAGAGCGAGCTGCACTCACACACAGACTGTGCAGACAGCCGAGAACGGCGCTGCAAGGCCAAGAAAATCTCCTCTATCTAATCCTGTATAGTGTTTTTCCACAATCTAGCAGGTACGGATGGAAAGCCACTAATAGGATAAATTTGAAAAAATGTGCAGCAAGCTGCACTAATTGCAATAAAAGACAATGGATTCAGCAGTATGAGGCAGTGACGCACCCTGAGCTGAGTACCACCGGCTGTGGCAGCAGAACAGAATACAAAGAAAGCTGCACTCACACACAGACCATGCAGACAGCTGAGAACTACGCTGCAAGGCCAAGAAAAGCTCCTCTATCTAATCCTATATAATGTTTTTCCTCAATCTAGCAGGATACAGATGGAAAGCCACTAATAGGATAAATTTGAAAAAATGTGCAGCAGGCTGCACTAATTGCAATAAAGGACAATGGATTGAGCAGTATGAGGCAGTGACGCACCCTGAGCTGACTACGACCGGCTGTGGCTGTGGGCAGACTAAAGAGTGAGCTGACTCACACACACAGAGACCTTGCAGACAGCTGTGAACAGCGCTGCAAGGCAAAAGCAAGGTTCTCAGACAGCGGTTGCTAAATTAGCCTGGGTAAAGCACAATGAAGCAAATCGCTATCTCAAAACTGGCCCTCAGTCAGAACACAGCGTCCTGTCCCTAACTGAATTCACAGCAGAGTGAACCCAAAATGGTGGCGGTGACTTTTATAGGGCATCGTGACATCATTTCAGCAGCCAATCACAGCCATGCCAGTAGTTACATGCCCACCATGCAGTACAGGATGTGCCCACACGTCTAATCATTCCTCATTAGCTGAATTAAATAAAACCGGGACTTTGCATTATGGGAACGTCCGATTCCGGTGTCCGATATACTGAAAGTATCGGAACTCGTATTGGAATTCTGATACCGCGAATATCGTCCGATACCCAATACTTGTGGTATCGGAATGCTCAACACTAGTAGACAGACTAACATTCATCAAGATGAACAAATCCTGGATCCGCAAGGACTTTTCTACCCCTGTGTCATCCTGGGGAGACTAAAAGCTTGGTGATTTTTGAAAATCACCACACCAACCATTTTAAGAAACTCTGGCGAAATTGACGCCACTTAAGTGATGCCTGTGGCCCAAATTTGAAAAAATGGAGACTCTATTTGGAGTCCCCTTGCTGTGTTTTATATGACATTGCCATCGTCAATTCCAGGTGAGTGGGGTCGCTCCCCCCCTTTTAACCTTTAAAAACTACATACACTATAGCTTGGGGTAACACAGATGGTTGAGTCTGCAGAGCTGTTTACTCATACTATGGCTTGGGATTCAGAGGTCTGCTCCAAAGCTTCAATGTCTACTAGTCAGCAGAGTAGCCCACCCGTGAAGTAAACTACACCGCCTGTTTATCTAATTAATAATATTTAACTGCATCTAGCCCAGGAAATCCTTCTGGGTCTAGTAACATTTTGTGCTACTCAGCAGAGTACCCCACCCATGAAGCAAGCTACACTGCCTGTTTATCTAATTAATAATTTTTAACTGCATCTAGCCCAGGAAATCTTTTTGGGCCTAGTAGCATTTTGTGCTACTCAGCAGAGTACCCCACCCATGAAGAAAGCTACACCGCCTGTTTATCTAAGTACTAATTTTTAACTGCATCTAGCTCAGGAAATCTTTTTGGGCCTAGTAGCATTTTGTGCTACTCAGCAGAGTACCCCACCCATGAAGCAAGCTACACCGCCTGTTTATCTACCATATACACTCGAGTATAAGCTGACCCGAGTATAAGCTGACCCCCCCAATTTTGCCACAAAAAACTGGGAAAACATAATGACTCGAGTATAAGCCTAGGGTGGAAAATGTAGCAGCTACTGGTAAATTTCAAAAATAAAAATAGATGCCAATAAAAGTTAAATTAATTGAGACATCAGTAGTTTAAGTGTTTTGGAATATCCATATTGAATCAGGAGCCCCATGTAATGCTCCATACAGTTCATGATGGCCCCATAAGATGCTCCATACAAAATACACCCCAAATAATGCTCCATACAGTTTATGATGGGCTCCATAAGATGCTCCATATTAAAATATGCCCCATATAATGCTGCTCAAATGTTGATTATGATCCCATAAGATGCTCTATAGACACATTTGCCCCGTATAATGCTCCACAAATGCTCCATACAGATACTTGCCCCATATAATGCTGCACATGGCCCCATAAGATGCTCCATAGGGATATTTGCCCCATATAATGCTGCACATGGCCCCATACAGATACAGTATTTGCCCCATATAATGCTGCACATGGCCCCATACAGATATTTGCCCCATATAATGCTGCACATGGCCCCATAAGATGCTCCATACAGATATTTGCCCCATGTAATGCTGCAGACGGCCCCATTAGATGCTCCATACAGATATTTGCCCCATATAATGCTGCACATGGCCCCATACAGATATTTGCCTCATATAATGCTGCACATGGCCCCATAAGATGCTCCATACAGATATTTGCCCCATATAATGCTGCACATGGCCCATAAGATGCTCCATACAGATATTTGCCCCATATAATGCTGCACATGGCCCCATAAGATACTCCATACAGACATTTGCCCCATATGCTGTTGCTGCGATTAAAAAAATCATATCCCGTTCAACCGCTGACCGCCACTGTGTCTTCCCCGTCCTCTGCACTGACGTTAAGGCAGAGGGCGGCGCGCTCTAATCTCTTCAACGCGCCCTCTGACCTGAGCCTCACTGCAGAGGATGGGGAAGACACAGCGGCACCGACGGTGAAACGGGGAGCAGGTAAATATCGCGCACTGAGTTATACTCACCTGCTCCTAGCGCGGTCCCTGCATGTCTGTTCCCCGGTGCAGGCAGCTTCTTCCTGTAGTGAGTGGTCACATGGTACCGCTCATTACAGTAATGAATATGCATCTCCACCCCTATGGGAGTGGAGTCGGATTCATATTCATTACTGTAATGAGCGGTACCATGTGACTGCTCACTACAGGAAGAAGCTGCCGGTGCCGGGGAACCAGAGACGTGCAGGGACCGTGCCAGGAGCGAGCAGGTGAGTATTATTAGACAGCTGCCGCTCCCCCTCCCCTGCCGACCCCTGGGTATGACTCGAGTATAAGCTGAGAGGGTTACTTTCAGCCCAAAAAAGTGGGCTGATAATCTCAGCTTATACTCGAGTATATACGGTAAGTACTTATTTTTAACTGCATCTAGCCCAGGAAATCCTTTTGGGACTAGATGCAGTTTGTGCTACTCAGCAGAGTACCCCACCCATGAAGCAAGCTACACCGCCTGTTTACCTAAGTATTAATTTTTAACTGCATCTAGCCCAGGAAATCCTTTTGTGCCTAGTAGCATTTTGTGCTACTCAGCAGAGTACCCCACCCATGAAGCAAGCTACACCACCTGTTTATCTAAGTACTAATTTTTAACTGCATCTAGCCCAGGAAATACTTTTGGGCCTAGTAGCAGTTTCTGCTACTCAGCAGAGTACCCCACCCATGAAGCAAGCTACACCGCCTGTTTATCTAAGTACTAATTTTAACTGCATCTAGCCCAGGAAATACTTTTGGGCCTAGTAGCAGTTTCTGCTACTCAGCAGAGTGGCCCACGCATGAAGCAAGCTACACCGCGTTCTTCCTTTCTCAATCTAACCCCTCGGCTCTGGGGTGTCCGCTCTCCCTCCAGCTCTTTCTTTCTCACAGGTGAACTACCGTGTGTATTCACACTGTGGCAAATCTTTTGGGCCCAGGCATAAGAAGTCGTTGAGGTAATGGATAATATGTGCCCCCTTAGAAACGTCCATGACGACCCATTCGAGGAAGCAACTAAACGCCTCAAATAGTGAGCAGGATATGGAGCACCTCATGGGCAAACAGCGATCTATGTAGTATGCTCCTTCACAGAAGCAGCCCAATAGGTGGACACTATTCGGAGGCACGGGTAGTAACAGGAATGCCCCCTCAATGTCTGTTTTGGCCATTAGGGTGCCCCTTCCCAACTTCTTGACCCGCCTGATTGCCTCGTCAAAGTCGGTACAGTATAGAGTACTGTACTTGGTTCCGCGTCGATGTTGTCATTTACTGACCTATCCCTTGGATATGACAAATGGTGGATTAGTCTGAATGTATTGGGTTCCTTTTTTGGCACGACTCCCAATGGGGATACCACTACGTCTTCTAAGGAAAGTGTTCTGAATGGACCCGCAACCATTCTACCTAAAGACATTCCTCTTTTACATTTTTTTGTCACGACGTCTGGGTGTTGGTAGGGTGATTTTAGATTTTTACTCCAGCCTTTCTTGATTTTAGAAGGGCATGACATGCCTATATCTGTGTCTCCTCCTCCTTTTACTCTTCCGCCTCTTTTCTTTTCGCATGACTATAGGTACTTGTGACTTTTCCATGTGTTTGTTGTGTCTTCTGAGCAGTTTGTCAGCTTTTGGACACCTTTTAAGGTGTTTTCTATGTGTTTATATGTGTTTGCCTGCCATTGGTTTCAATGAGGTTCGACGGTGTTCGTCGAACACGCCCCAATTCGACGAACCTAACCGAACTCGAACAATAGGGGGGTGGCTCAACACTAATAACGTCAGAGCACCACTGATTATCACGATAGCTAACTATGTATATGGACTGTATCTGTGTACATCATTGTGCATTTATGAGAGGAAGATGGTAATGCTGAGTGGTTTTCTTTTTGTATGTTTCGAATAATCTCATCTACTTTGCTGGAGCTGTAAGATGCTGTCCTTTTTGCAAAGTGAAAATACCCAAAAAGAAAGCAAAAACTCAACATAGCAGCTTAACTTTAGTCCATGGTGCGGTCCATGAAACTCTCACAACACAAATTGTTAAATGTGTTCAGTCTGTTTTTAGAATTGTAATGTGTAGGAAAAGCTTTGTCATTTTTTTTAGCATTGGAGAAATTACTGATGGCCCAAACTAAAGGTACCTTCACACTCAGCGACGCTGCAGCGATACCGACAACGACGTCGATCACTGCAGCGTCGCTGTTTGATCGCTGGAGAGCTGTCACACAGACAGTTCTCCAGCGACCAACGATCCCGAAGTCCCCTGGTAAGGGCCGCGCTTAGTAACCCGATGTTTACCCTGGTTACCAGCGTAAACGTAAAAAAAACAAACACTACATACTTACCTTCTGCTGTCTGTCCCCGGCGCTCTGCTTTCCTGCACTGACTGTGAGCACAGCGGCCGGAAAGCAGAGCGGTGACGTCACCCCTGTGCTCTGCTTTCCAGCTGGCCGGCGCTCACAGCCAGTGCAGAGAAGCACAGCGCCGGGGACAGACAGCGGAAGGTAAGTATGTAGTGTTTGTTTTTTTTACGTTTACGCTGGTAACCAGGGTAAACATCAGGTTACTAAGCGCGGCCCTGCGCTTAGTAACCCGATGTTTACCCTGGTTACCAGTGAAGACATCGCTGAATCGGCGTCACACACGCCGATTCAGCTATGTCTGCCGGAAGTCCAGCGACGAAATAAAGTTCTGCACTTTCTGCTCTGACCAATGACCTCACAGCAGGATCCTGATCGCTGCTGCGTGTCAAACTGAACGATATCACTAGCCAGGACGCTGCAACGTCACGGATCGCTAGCGATATCGTTCAGTGTGAAGGTACCTTTACACACTGACCAAAGACCAATCAATATCTTATCAGCACACTGATAACAATCAGTTCATTTGCTTCACATCTGAATGAGGGGGAAAAAAATTGATGATTGATAATCCAAGTAAATGAACGATAAATGCGTTTATTGTTAAACTTATATAATCACAAGGCAAGTGTGTCAGGACATAATTACACACATAGTGAAAGGCTGTGAAAGACTGGGGTGCACAATATAGGAATGGCTGCATATATCATAACGTATACATACTCTATATTTCATAGTACCAGGCATGAGAACAATAATGTTAGCTATATCCTAATATTCATGACATGGTATAATGAGAACATATTGTATTCAGGTAACAAGCCGAGGTATGCATCAAAAATAAACATTGTGCAACAAGTTGTAGCATACGTCTGCCCCGATGCACGTTTTGGTCCTGACTTCGTCAGGCGGCATAGATATCGTGATACTCTGGGGTATATACACGCACATCGCATATGACATAATGGACCGGATGTGATGCATGTGTAGTCATGACAGCCGCAATGCCGGCCGGCATCCATGCCATGTATTAGGTGGCATCAGCATTGCATGGTATAGTGACCAGATGCCAGCTATCACAAACAGATGTGGAGGGCCGGTGGGAAAAGTGGGGGCAGGACACACATGCGTTCAGGTCAGAATTGTCATAGTGGAAATTTCAATGCCAACATACAGTATATTAAGTGTATATTATTTCTGCTAATGAATACAGATGGCACACATTAAGAACCCTATTTATACATGTATATTGTGGAACACCCCAGAGTCCTGGTTGTTGCAGTGGCATTGCTTTACTCACGGGGAAAGTGATGTCACGCTTGGAAGCCAGGGAAGATCCCCTTTAAGTACTGGACCTGGTACAGAGTACCCCACAGCCCTGGCGGGCGTTCCATTTTTGGCGTCATGAACAGGATGGACCAATCCAGTGAACTGGGTCTTGCGCACCTCAAGGACTGTGTTGTGTTGAAAGACTGTGAATTGTGAATTGCCGCCAAAACCGCCACCATTACAGCACCATGTGGAGTGCAGGAGGAGTGGGGTGTGTTATCGTGGGCGGAGATTGGAAGAGCGGTGCAAAAGTTATGGCTGCCCCTCATAGCTATTACTATGTCTGAGAGATCTGCCCGTCAGTAGGAGATGTCCGCCTCCTAGTCTGGAATGGTGGGAAACAAGGAAGAAGGAACCGCCCATGAAAGGAGGCGTGGAAGGAACAGCAGGAAGATGCGGCTCAGAACCCAGCCGGCAAGATGGCGAGTGGAGGTCACCCGTAGGAAGGAGAGGAAGCAGGAAGCTGCCCCAGCCAATGGGAGAAAGAAGAAGACCTGCCATCAGCGATGAACCCGGACGTTCTTGGAGCAGAAGTGGAAGAGCTGTGCTGTCAGCTAAGGCAGTCCTGGTTCCGCCCAGCCGCAAAAGTGTGGGAGCAGCAACGGAGCCAACTTCCGGGATCCCAGCCTGCGATGAAGGAGCAGCGGCAGGTAAGAAGACCGACCCTTCCCCAGTAGCCAAGGACACCCTGACAGGGCCCGTAGACACTCTGACACCCCTACCACCCAGCCGGGTGATTGATTGATTGCTTGATTGGGAGCAGCCCTGGTAGATCATACATACCTCCGCAGTCCCGCTGCAGCTGACGAGGGGGACCCAGGAATAACATGGAGAATTGGTGACCTTCCGGTGGGAGCACTCAGGCACCAACCTGAAGTGGTTCCTCGGGGGAGGTTAAGGCTGAGGGAGAATGTTTGGAGGTCATCAGCCAGAAAGAATACTGCCGGCAGCAGGTGCTCAAACAGGAGCAGGAGGACAGGGAGTGGGACCTCCGACACAGGACCGCAGAAGAAATAAATTTGCAGGCTAAAGCTCAGGCCAGAAGAATCAATCATAAGGACAGGGGCCCACGGAGATGAAGAACTGTAGTAGAGTTCAGTATCAAATCCAGCTGGGGATTTATCAAAGGATCTGGCGTGGAGCTGGAAATATTTGTCACCAGGTATGATTTGGAACCCAACTAACTAGAGGGACACCCGGACAGGGACCTATACCCAGGAGACCATGTCACTTACACCAGACATTGGGGAGAAAAAGGGCGGTATGAGCAGCATGTGAATAAATGTATCCCAAAGGGAGCAGTACCTAGGTCACCTGCAAGTGATCCACAGCTGCAGCCAATAGCAACATCTAAGCCATCAGCTCCAGTACCTGGAAAGATAACCCCTGCACCCAGCAAAGAACTACCAAAATGTGTTCCAGGGCAATACAATCTACAGTAGAACAGTATTGCAAAAGCACCCAGACTCCTATAGTGAGTACTGACCAACTGTATGCTGTACCTTGCATACGCCTGAACTCTCATCAGGGAGATTGTAATGTTCAAGTGTGCCCATGGAAGCAGTAAATTAGTACTGACAGAAAACTTGACTGTGAATAGTTTAACAGTTTAAAAGTTTGTTTAACCTGACCAGGTTTCCATTCAGGAAAAGGTCATTTGTTTAAAGACACTGAGGCCATGGACGGTGAATGGTCTACAAACTCTCCATTGTATATAGTTGGCACCTCTTTAGGTGCTTTCTACTGGTTTTACATGGAACCTTTAAAGAAATTGTTTGCTAATGTTTGCCTTAAAAGTTGGTTTGTTTTACAGTGACCTGAAGAAAAACCATCCGACGAGGCTGAAGACCAGGTCAAGATCATATGTCAAATACCTACTTTGGGTTTTATGACGGCTCCCCCCGCATCGTTGCTGCTGTTAAACGTTTAAAATTTTGAGTTATTGACTTGAATATTGATTGCACTTTTAAAAGAATGTGAAAATTTGTTGCACTTTATAGAAGTAATAGTGTTGAATACCGTCAGAGAAGTTACCTTGTATATGCGAGATAAAATATGCAGATAGTGTTATAGTGAGAGTAAAGCTGAAGTATTTGCACTTTGATTGAAGAAGATCTTAAAAGATAGTGTACCCATAAAGGGTAGTTGCCATTTCATAGTTTGTTATAGGAAAGTTTTATATTTTTAAAAGTTATTTATCGTATGTATATATGTTCCTACAACATTTAAAGTATTAATTCCTCCCATAAAGGGAAGCCAATGTTTACACCTGTTTAACCTGTTTATATGCATTTTACAATTTTTGTGTATGTCTATGCCTTTAACCTGTACTGTTGTCTTTCTTTTCCCAGTTCGGGAGTACTAAATATAACACGGGGGAAGTATAACACCCCAGGGTCCTGGTTGTTACAGTGGCATTGCTTTCCTCACGGGGAGAGTGATGTCACACTTAGAAATGAGGGAAGATCTTCTTTATAAGGTAAACACAAACATATAACATGTTCACACTCCAGGCCAGAAGGGGGAGCTCTGATCCAGCTTGTAGATGGCTCCCTTATATATATATTCTGGTCTGGAGGGAAAGTAGTCAGTAAGTGCCAGACAGCAGACTGAAGCAGTCTGAGGTAGAGAGGAAAGCAGAGGGGCCATGCAGCCAAGAGGGTGCTGCAGCTTCTGGACACAGAAGGAAGAACAGCTTGTAGTGAGCATGCAGGAGAGCGGAGCGCAGGAGAGTGAAAACCTGGGGAGAATAGCTGTGACTGAGCTACCCCCTTGGCAGTACGCAGACACCGGTAGCCAGAAGACCGGGGTTGTGTCGAACTCCAAGAGGCACAGCAGTAACCGACAGTACAGCCGAACTACACATCACCAGTTCATCCTAATACCTGAAGACACAGTGGCGCATAGAGCCCGAGTCATGATAGAGACCCTGTAAAAAGGCTCAAGCGACCTGTCATACGGGTTAGTGTCCTACCCTTGAAGGAAGACAGAGAGAACAGTGAGGACCTTGACAGAAGCCACAGACAGCAAGGGACTACATCACCGCACCAGTAGGAAGGCTTCTAACTCCACCTGGTAAAGGGGACTCTGAACTCGATATCAAGCCGGCCAGACCCTGCCTGTACCTGTGATTCGGTGCCCTGGACTGTGGTTGCCTGAAGTCTTCAGTAACCCAGGCAAAGAGACTGCAAACCTGTGTCCTCCGTTTCTTGGTCATCCCTGACCGAATACCATAGGTGGTGTCATGAACAAATGTTATTCTCAAAACCTCTTTAAAGACTTTCCCTTTTATTTGGGCGCCCAGGGCCATGGACCAGGTCGCCACCACCGTGACGTCCCCTTTAAGTACCCCACGGCCCTGGCGGGCGTTCCAACTGCATGCTTCCAAAGAACATATGTATATAGATGACATAGCATGCTTAAACAAGTTATAAATAGAATATAAATTATAAGTAGAATAATGGTGTCTGCTGTTATGAAAGGCAATTCAGTACTACAATGGACATAGCGGTCAGAGCACATACAGTGATCTGACAATAACCCAAAATCATAGAACGAGCTCTGAGACGTGGGAACTCTGCAGACCGCAATCCCTAATCCTCTCCAAACAACACTAGAGGCAGCCGTGGATTGCGCCTAACTCTGCCTATGCAACTCGGCACAGCCTGAGAAACTAACTAGCCTGAAGATAGAAAATAAGCCTACCTTGCCTCAGAGAAATACCCCAAAGGAAAAGGCAGCCCCCCACATATAATGACTGTGAGTTAAGATGAAAAGACAAACGTAGAGATGAAATAGATTCAGCAAAGTGAGGCCCGACTTTCTTAACAGATCGAGGATAGAAAAGGTAACTTTGCGGTCTACACAAAACCCTAAAGAAAACCACGCAAAGGGGGCAAAAAGACCCTCCGTACCGAACTAACGGCACGGAGGTACACCCTTTGCGTCCCAGAGCTTCCAGCAACAAATTAGACAAGCTGGACAGAAAAAATAGCAAACAAATAGCAAAGAAGAACTTAGCTATGCAGAGCAGCAGGCCACAGGAATGATCCAGGGAAAAGCAAGTCCAACACTGGAACATTGACAGGAAGCCAGGATCAAAGCATTAGGTGGAGTTAAGTAGAGAAGCACCTAACGACCTCACCAGATCACCTGAGGGAGGAAACTCAGAAGCCGCAGTACCACTTCCCTCCACCAACAGAAGCTCACAGAGAGAATCAACCGAAGTACCACTTGTGACCACAGGAGGGAGCTCTGCCACAGAATTCACAACAGTACCCCCCCTTGAGGAGGGGTCACCGAACCCTCACCAGAGCCCCCAGGCTGACCAGGATGAGCCACATGAAAGGCACGAACAAGATCGGGAGCATGGACATCAGAGGCAAAAACCCAGGAATTATCTTCCTTAGCATAACCCTTCCATTTAACCTAGAAGCACGAGAATCCAAAATCTTCTCCGCAATATACTCCAATTCCCCCTCCACCAAAACCGGGGCAGGAGGGTCAACAGATGGAACCATAGGTGCCACGTATCTCCGCAACAATGACCTATGGAATACGTTATGTATGGAAAAAGAATCTGGAAGGGTCAGACGAAAAGACACAGGATTAAGAACCTCAGAAATCCTATACGGACGAATGAAACGAGGTTTAAACTTAGGAGAGGAAACCTTCATAGGAATATGACGAGAAGATAACCAAGCCAGATCCCCAACACGAAGTCGGGGACCCACACGGCGTCTGCGATTAGCGAAACGTTGAGCCTTCTCCTGGGACAAGGTCAAATTGTCCACTACATGAGTCCAAATCTGCTGCAACCTGTCCACCACAGTATCCACACCAGGACAGTCCGAAGACTCAACCTGTCCTGAAGAGAAACGAGGATGGAACCCAGAATTGCAGAAAAATGGCGAAACCAAGGTAGCCGAGCTGGCCCGATTATTAAGGGCGAACTCAGCCAAAGGCAAAAAGGACACCCAGTCATCCTGATCGGCAGAAACAAAGCATCTCAGATATGTTTCCAAGGTCTGATTGGTTCGTTCGGTCTGGCCATTAGTCTGAGGATGGAAAGCCGAGGAAAAAGACAAGTCAATGCCCATCCTACCACAAAAGGCTCGCCAAAACCTTGAAACAAACTGGGAACCTCTGTCAGAAACGATATTCTCTGGAATGCCATGTAAACGAACCACATGCTGGAAGAACAATGGCACCAAATCAGAGGAGGAAGGCAATTTAGACAAGGGTACCAGATGGACCATCTTAGAAAAGCGATCACAGACCACCCAAATGACTGACATCTTTTGAGAAACGGGAAGATCAGAAATAAAATCCATAGAGATATGTGTCCAAGGCCTCTTCGGGACCGGCAAGGGCAAAAGCAACCCACTGGCACGAGAACAGCAGGGCTTAGCCCGAGCACAAATCCCACAGGACTGCACAAAAACACGCACATCCCGCGACAGAGACGGCCACCAAAAGGATCTAGCCACCAACTCTCTGGTACCAAAGATTCCAGGATGACCAGCCAACACCGAACAATGAACCTCAGAGATAACTTTATTGGTCCACCTATCAGGGACAAACAGTCTCTCCGCTGGACAACGATCAGGTTTATTAGCCTGAAATTTTTGCAGCACCCGCCGCAAATCAGGGGAGATGGCAGACACAATTACTCCTTCCTTGAGGATACCCGCCGGCTCAGACAAACCCGGAGAGTCGGGCACAAAACTCCTAGACAGAGCATCCGCCTTCACATTTTTAGTGCCCGGAAGGTACGAAATCACAAAGTCAAAACGGGCAAAAAACAGCGACCAACGAGCCTGTCTAGGATTCAACCGCTTAGCAGACTCAAGATAAGTCAAGTTCTCATGATCAGTCAATACCACCATGCGATGCTTAGCTCCTTCAAGCCAATGACGCCACTCCTCGAATGCCCACTTCATGGCCAGCAACTCTCGGTTGCCCACATCATAATTTCGCTCAGCATGCGAAAACTTCCTGGAAAAAAAAGCGCATGGTTTCATCACTGAGCAATCAGAACCTCTCTGCGACAAAACAGCCCCTGCTCCAATCTCAGAAGCATCAACCTCGACCTGTAACGGAAGCGAAACATCTGGTTGACACAACACAGGGGCAGAAGAAAAACGACGCTTCAAGTCTTGAAAAGCTTCCACAGCAGCAGAAGACCAATTGACCAAATCAGCACCCTTCTTGGTCAAATCGGTCAATGGTTTGGCAATACTAGAAAAATTGCAGATGAAGCGACGATAAAAATTAGCAAAGCCCAGGAACTTTTGCAGACTTTTCAGAGATGTCGGCTGAGTCCAATCATGGATGGCTTGGACCTTAACAGGATCCATCTCGATAGTAGAAGGGGAAAAGATGAACCCCAAAAATGAAACCTTCTGCACACCAAAGAGACACTTTGATCCCTTCACAAACAAAGAATTAGCACGCAGGACCTGAAAAACTGTTCTGACCTGCTTCACATGAGACTCCCAATCATCCGAGAAGATCAAAATGTCATCCAAGTACACAATCAGGAATTTATCCAGGTACTCTCGGAAGATGTCATGCATAAAGGACTGAAACACTGATGGAGCATTGGCAAGTCCGAATGGCATCACTAGATACTCAAAATGACCCTCGGGCGTATTAAATGCAGTTTTCCATTCATCTCCTCGCCTGATTCGCACCAGATTATACGCACCACGAAGATCTATCTTAGTGAACCAACTAGCCCCCTTAATCCGAGCAAACAAATCAGATAACAATGGCAAGGGGTACTGAAATTTAACCGTGATCTTATTTAGAAGGCGGTAATCTATACAAGGTCTCAGCGAACCATCCTTCTTGGCTACAAAAAAAGAACCCTGCTCCTAATGGTGACGATGACGGGCGAATATGCCCCTTCTCCAGGGATTCCTTCACATAACTGCGCATAGCGGCGTGCTCAGGCACGGATAAATTAAACAGTCGACCTTTTGGGAATTTACTACCAGGAATCAAATTGATAGCACAATCACAATCCCTATGCGGAGGTAGGGCATCGGACTTGGGCTCATCAAATACATCCCGGTAATCAGACAAGAACTCTGGAACCTCAGAAGGGGTGGATGACGAAATTGACAGAAATGGAACATCACCATGTACCCCCTGACAACCCCAGCTGGACACCGACATGGATTTCCAATCTAATACTGGATTATGGGCTTGTAGCCATGGCAACCCCAACACGACCACATCATGCAGATTATGCAACACCAGAATGCGAATAACCTCCTGATGTACAGGAGCCATGCACATGGTCAGCTGGGTCCATTATTGAGGCTTATTCTTGGCCAAAGGCGTAGCATCAATTCCTCTCAATGGAATAGGACACTGCAAGGGCTCTAAGAGAAACCCACAACGCTTAGCATACTCCAAGTCCATCAAATTCAGGGCAGCGCCTGAATCCACAAATGACATGACAGAATACGATGACAAAGAGCAGATCAAGGTAACGGACAGAAGAAATTTTGACTGTACCGTACCAATGGTGGCAGACCTAGCGAACCGCTTAGTGCGCTTAGGACAATCAGAGATAGCATGAGTGGAATCACCACAGTAGAAACACAGCCCATTCAGACGTCTGTGTTCTTGCCGTTTAACTCTGGTCAAAGTCCTATCGCACTGCATAGGCTCAGGTTTAAGCTCAGGTAATACTGCCAAATGGTGCACAGATTTACGCTCACGCAAGCGTCGACCGATCTGAATGGCCAAAGACATAGACTCATTCAAACCAGCAGGCATAGGAAATCCCACCATGACATCCTTAAGGGCTTCAGAGAGACCCTTTCTGAACATAGCTGCCAGCGCAGATTCATTCCATTGAGTGAGCACGGACCACTTTCTAAATTTCTGACAATATACCTCTATCTCATCCTGACCCTGACAAAGAGCCAGCAAATTTTTCTCTGCCTGATCCACTGAATTAGGTTCATCGTACAGCAATCCGAGCGCCAGGAAAAACGCATCGATATTACTCAATGCAGGATCTCCTGGCGCAAGAGAAAATGCCCAGTCCTGAGGGTCGCCGCGCAAAAAAGAAATAACAATCAAAACCTGTTGAACTGGATCACCAGAGGAGCGAGGTTTCAAGGCCAGAAATAATTTACAATTATTTTTGAAACTCAGAAACTTAGTTCTATCTCCAAAAAACAAATCAGGAATAGGAATTCTTGGTTCCAACATAGCTTTCTGATCAATAGTGTCTTGAATCTTTTGTACTCTTGCCGAGAGCTGATCCACAAATGAAGACAGACTTCTAATGTCCATCGCTACACCTGTGTACTGAACCACACAAATGTCTAGGGGAAAAAAAAGGCAAAACACAGTGCAAAGAAAAAAAAATGGTCTCAGAACTTCTTTTTTCCCTCTATTGAGAATCATTAGTACTTTTGGGCTTCCTGTACTGTTATGAAAGGCAATTCAGTACTACAATGGACATAGCGGTCAGAGCACATACAGTGATCTGACAATAACCCAAAATCATAGAACGAGCTCTGAGACGTGGGAACTCTGCAGACCGCAATCCCTAATCCTCTCCAAACAACACTAGAGGCAGCCGTGGATTGCGCCTAACTCTGCCTATGCAACTCGGCACAGCCTGAGAAACTAACTAGCCTGAAGATAGAAAATAAGCCTACCTTGCCTCAGAGAAATACCCCAAAGGAAAAGGCAGCCCCCCACATATAATGACTGTGAGTTAAGATGAAAAGACAAACGTAGAGATGAAATAGATTCAGCAAAGTGAGGCCCGACTTTCTTAACAGATCGAGGATAGAAAAGGTAACTTTGCGGTCTACACAAAACCCTAAAGAAAACCACGCAAAGGGGGCAAAAAGACCCTCCGTACCGAACTAACGGCACGGAGGTACACCCTTTGCGTCCCAGAGCTTCCAGCAACAAATTAGACAAGCTGGACAGAAAAAATAGCAAACAAATAGCAAAGAAGAACTTAGCTATGCAGAGCAGCAGGCCACAGGAATGATCCAGGGAAAAGCAAGTCCAACACTGGAACATTGACAGGAAGCCAGGATCAAAGCATTAGGTGGAGTTAAGTAGAGAAGCACCTAACGACCTCACCAGATCACCTGAGGGAGGAAACTCAGAAGCCGCAGTACCACTTCCCTCCACCAACAGAAGCTCACAGAGAGAATCAACCGAAGTACCACTTGTGACCACAGGAGGGAGCTCTGCCACAGAATTCACAACAGTCTGCTACAGGTATCAATTATACATAATAAATAAGAAACAAACACCACCACATGTAGGAATGCACGATGAGCACATGGACATCACATAATATGAGCCACTGTAGCATGGTAATATATCAATATACCTAATTTGGACGTGTCCATGTGTCTGTGCACAATGAGTCATCCACAGCTGAACAGTAACTTAGGTATCCATAGTTACTACCACTAGCAGCTAACTGCCTGGGTGTAACCATGGATACCTAAGGAGAGGAGCTCTCCCTGGTGGTGAGTTAAGGCATAAGCCTTTTTTGCTACACTCAGGCAACACTGAGGCAACAGTGTGAGGCAACATTGAAAATATGGATCAAATTGAGCGCGCTGCTGCACGTAGAGAAGCGAATCACATACGGATGCGTAACCTGCGTCTTAATGAAACAGAAGACAAACTAAATTGTCGAACAACTACTGATGCAGAATGATAGAGGGCGACCAGAGCAAGAGAAAGGAATGAAGTAACTGAAACACGTAGAGCATCTAATGCTGCACGACAACGAGCAACATGCAATGCACAAAGTGATAGACACATTTCACAAAAAAGAGAACAAGATTGAATACGTGTCCAAAATGCAATAGCCACTCGACGACAGCACATTACATTTGCCGCTAGAAGACTTCTCAATCATATTGATGAGACACATATTGAAGAGCACTATGCTGGCGAACTGACATTTCAATGTCAGTTCTGCCAATGTAAAAATTTCAAAGACGAAATGGTGCAGGACAAAACATTCCTTTCCTGCTGCAAGAGAGGACACATCCAATTACGTCCTATTCATATGAATGATCAATTAGTCAAGTTGATGAAAGGAGAGCATCAGTACCATAATAACTTTATGGCTAATATAAAGCAATACAATAGCTCACTTGCTTTGGCATCAATGGGAGCACAAGTAGCGCTACCTCCTGGGCATGGTCCATACTGTTTTCGAATTCATGGACAAATTTACCACAGAACTGCCCCATTGCATACCGCTGTGGGTAGTACTCCAAAGTTTGCCCAGATTTATATCTTGGACAATGAAAAAGCATTAAGTACAAGAAATCAAGCAAATAAAAAGTGCCTCCCAGCACTGCTATCATCTCTTGGAGAGAAAATGAGAGCCAGTAACCCACTCGCAAGGGCCTTCACAATGATGAGGGAATTTGAAATAGAGGAAGAGAGGATTGCTGAATTAGAAAATTGCAATCCACTTGAAATAACAATGTCAATTATAAATGACTGTAATGATGACCAGAGGCGAAATAATGCACCAAGGTGCAATGAAATAGCTATAATTTATCAAAATGCAATGTGTTAACCCCAATTTAATAGGGACATCAGAGTTCACCTCAAAAGTGAAAACCAAACTGTTCAAATCAGCTTTCTTCACAGAAAGTGTGATGCAATGACATATCCACTTCTATTCCCATATGAGGACAGTGGATGAACAATAAATTTGACAACTCCAATTGCCCTAAGTGTCAAACATCAAGGAATTGGTGACATTCATCTACCATTCATACCAGTGGATCAAGATCGACAAGAAAAAAATCACCCCGTTGCAGTACTATGCATACAGGCTTGCCATTTGTGACTAGTTCAATCCCCTTTTAAATGCTGGGAAGTGGACGCAACAATTTATTGTTGACAGTTACATCAAAATTGAATCCGACAGGATCGAAAAAATAAAATGCATGATGCTTCACATACCATTAAAAGCCTTGCTGTTCACCTTGAAAACATGCAGCAAGTGTTTTTTTTCGAAGATGGTAATGTGGATATGGTTATTTTGGACTCAAAAGCCTCTACTTTGCATGCTTATTTTGAGCTAAACAGAGTTGACGCTTCCGCCCATCAGTATTTGTACAGTGAAATTCCTGAACACTATGTCTGGGATAGAAAATCTGTACCAGAAAGATGGAAAAAACGACGGGCTCAATTTGGGAAAACAATTGCCCGAATGTATACAGTCTCTTTAACAGATGGTGAGCTGTATTACCTAAGACTCCTTTTGCTTCACGTTAGAGGAGCAAAGTTTTGTGCTGACTTTAAGGACTATCAATGGAGTCGTACATGACACGTATAAAAATGCGTGCATTGATCGTCATCTTTTGGAAGATGATTTCCAATGGGAACATGGTATAACGGATGCAATCGCTTTCCAAATGCTCTACCAATTTTGTGAATTATTTGCTATAGTTTGTGTATATGGGGAACCAGCTAAAACCATTGGCATTATGGCAAAAATATAAAACCGAATTTATGGAGGATTACACCAGGTGGTGTTGCTGAGCAACTGGCTCTTTGTGATATTAATGAAGTGCTCTTAAGCATTGAAAAGTCCTTTGCTGACTACGGACTGCCAACTCCAGTAAATGTTCCAGATGAAACACTGGACCAAATTAATTATGCAGGAGGCTGAGCAATTGAAAGCTATGCTTAATGAAGCTCAGAAATCAGCTTTCGATGCAATTATGCAAGCAGTCAATGCTGCATCACAGCCAGACGACACTAGCTCACACTGTTTTTTTATGGATGGTCCAGGAGGCAATGGGAAGACATTTTTGTACAACTGCTTGCACAAGACACTACTATCAGAAACAAAGTCTATTTGCACTGGATTGGCGGCTACATTACTACAAAACTGTAGCACCTACCATTCCAAGTTTGGCCTTGGAATTATAACAAATGACACCACAGTGTCAAAAATTAAGCCAACCTCACTTCAAGCAAAGGAGCTTAGGGAGTCATCTGTCGTTATTTGGGACCAAGTAACAATGACTCCCTGTTTTAATATGAAGGCTGTGGATAATTTGTTCCAAGATATATGTGGAAAAAAAAGACCATTTTGTGAAAAAGTTTTCATAAATGGTGGTGACTTTTGTCAAACCCTACCAATAGTGGTAGGTGGAAAAAGAGCCCAAATTGTACAGTCCACCATTAAATACTCAAAATCCTGGAATCAGTTTTCACGGTTCCAATTACAACAGAATATGAGAACGTCTCAGAACGAAGTTGAGTACAACTCATGGTTACTGAAACTTGGCAATGGAGAGTTGTCAAATTATATGGTCTACCAGAAGATACAATTGAAATCCAGAATTCTTTTATTGAAGAGGGTATTTTAATTACAGCTATTTTTGGCGACTCAATTGAGATTACCAATGCAATGGTAGAAGCAATTGCCAATAAAGCAATTCTTATGCCATTGAATGATGATGTTCACGCCTTGAACGACAAAATTCTTAGTCAAGTTCAAGGTGAACACTCAACATATCGCTTTGTCGACACAATTGCGGAAGAGGAGGGTCTGATTCTCACAGATTACCCTGTAATTATGCTCCTGCGAAATCTTAACAGAAAGCGTGGCCTTTGTAATGGCACAAGGCTTTATGTGAAAAGCTTAAAAGCAAAAGTTATTCATGCCATTGGTTTAAATTGAAAAGCAAAGGGTCAGACAGTTCTTATTCCAAAACTGACCTGATTTCCAAAGATAAAAACTTGCCAGGACAGATGTGACAGTGTCAGTTTCCTGCCATGATGGCTTTTGCAATGACCATCAATAAATCTCAGAGACAGGCCTTGGATATTGTAGGAATTTAATTGACTCTCCCAGTGTTTTCACACGGGCAGTTATATGTTGCTTTCTCCAGGGGAAGGATAAGCCAACAAATAAGGGTCAAAATATTTGAGACACAGAAGGTAAACTTATTCCTAACATTGACAAATGGTTTACTGTCAACTGTGTGTACAAAGAAGTCTTTTATTAAGCTTTTTTACAATTGTAAAAGCCAAAAAATTTTGTACACAAAAGCGGGACTAATTCCTAGCCGCGGTCTACAGACCAAATATTGGGCATGGGCAGGGCCTTGGGGACAGATCCCAAGTGCACTCATCCATGTGAAATAGCTTACGCTCAGGAACATTGAGGAATAGCACTATCGGATAGCTCTACCTGTTCATTTCCTTTAGGAATAGGGCAATAGGATAGCTCTACCCTTTCACTTTCTTCATGGAAAACACTATCGGATAGCTCTACCCGAACAGTATTAACCAAAGTGCTTTTTCATACACAAGGTAGGAGTGGCAGGAAAGGTACACCAGGTATTTATGTTTGCTATTAGTCTGCACATACACCAGTCTGGTGCGTGGGTACACCCCACTGCGAGGTCAGTCTGCTGCGTAGTTACACCCCATTGCGTGGTTCGTAATCACAGCGCGTGCCCAAAGAGCGCGCAATCACTCATAGAATTATTAAAGTGAAATAAACCATTCATATTCATATATCCATATTACATTATAGTACATTTAAAGAGAATCTGTCCCCTCATTTTTCATATATACCATATATACTCGAGTATAAGCCGAGATTTTCAGCCCAAAATTTTGGGCTGAAAGTGCCCCTCTCGGCTTATACTCGAATAAAGGTGGGTGGCAGGGTCGGCGGGTGAGGGGGTGAGGGCGCTGAGGCATACTTACCTAGTCCCAGCGATCCTCGCGCTGTCCCTGCCGTCCCACGGTCTTCTGTGCTGCAGCTTCTTCCCCTCTTCAGCGGTCACGTGGGACCGTTCATTACAGAAATGAATAAGCGGCTCCACCTCCCATAGGGGTGGAGCCGCCTATTCATTCCTCTAATCAGCGGTGCCGGTGACCGCTGATAGAGAAAGAAGCTGCGGCACCGAAGACCAGGCAGAGGGACAGCGCGAGGATCGCCAGGACTAGGTAAGTATAGCATATTCACCTGTCCTCGTTCCAGCCGCCGAGCGTCGCTCCATCTTCCCGGCCGGCGCCTCCATCTTCCCGGCGTCTGCGCTCTGACTGTTCAGGCAGAGGGCGCGATGACGCATATAGTGTGCGCGGCGCCCTCTGCCTGATCAGTCAGAGCAGAGACGCCGGGAAGATGGAGGCGCCGGAACGAGACGCCGGGAGCTGCAATCAAGGGAGGTGAGTATGTGATTTTTTTTTTTATTGCAGCAGCAGCAGCGGCAGAGATTTATGTGGAGCATCTATGGGGCACAGTGAACGGTGCAGAGCACTATATGGCACATCTATGGGGCACAATGAACGGTGCAGAGCACCGTATATGGCACATCTATGGGGCACAGTGAACGGTGCAGAGCACCGTATATGGCACATCTATGGGGCACAGTGAACGGTGCAGGGCACCGTATATGGCACATCTATGGGGCACAGTGAACGGTGCAGGGCACCGTATATGGCACATCTATGGGGCACAATGAACGGTGCAGAGCACCGTATATGGCACAGCTATGGGGCACAGTGAACGGTGCAGAGCACCGTATATGGCACATCTATGGGGCACAGTGAACGGTGCAGAGCACCGTATATGGCACATCTATGGGGCACAGTGAACGGTGCAGAGCACCGTATATGGCACATCTATGGGGCACAATGAACGGTGCAGAGCACCGTATATGGCACATCTATGGGGCACAGTGAACGGTGCGAAGCACCGTATATGGCACATCTATGGGGCACAATGAACGGTGCAGAGCACCGTATATGGCACATCTATGGGGCACAGTGAACGGTGCAGAGCACCGTATATGGCACATCTATGGGGCACAGTGAACGGTGCAGAGCACCGTATATGGCACATCTATGGGGCACAATGAACGGTGCAGAGCACCGTATATGGCACAGCTATGGGGAAATATGAACGGTGCAGAGCACTGTATGGCACAGCTATGGGGAAATAATGATCTATTTTTATTTTTGAAATTCACCGGTAAATGCTGCATTTCCACCCTAGGCTTATACTCGAGTCAATAAGTTTTCCCAGTTTTTTGTGGCAAAATTAGGGGGGTCGGCTTATACTCGGGTCGGCTTATACTCGAGTATATACGGTAAGTTGTGGCCATAGCCATTAGGGGCTTATCTACAGCATTCTGTAAGGCTGTAAATAAGCCTTGTCATGGTCCAGTCCAGAGTTTATTTTCTTCTGTCCTCTCCTGGGACTGGTCTTGCAGGGGTTAATCTTCTCGGCCTCGTTTTGGAGCTAGCTGGGATGACCAGTGTTAGTGATAGCTCAAGCTTCCAGTTTAGAGCCTCTGACTCTTATACCTTGGTGATCGTCCTGCCTTTGAGTTGTATTCATGTGTATGACCCCAACTTATCTCTGACCATGTCTCCTGGTATCCGTCTCTGCTGCTACGTTCTCTGTCTGGCTTTTTGATTCTCTGTCTTGTACCCCGACCTTGTCTTCTGTTTCACGTTTTTGGACCCCGCACTCATGTTTGGCTCTTTGACCCTCAGTTTAGTATTTTGACTATGTGTATTGCTGCTCCTTCTTTTACTTCTGTATCTGATTGTGTCTGACTCAGTTCATCTGACCTCTCTCTCATTACCTGTGACACCTGTGCTGTTGCATTATGGGTCTGGTTCAGGGGAATATTGGTCCGAATGAAATTTTAGAGGTGATTAATCCTGTGGCCTTTCGCCTGCGCTTGACTCATTGCGGCTCCCCAAAGTGTTCTATAAGGCACTCTGAAGTCATCGGTGCCCTCCTCTGGTGAGTCTCCCTCACACCTGCCGCCTGTTGTGGTAGATGGCCAGACCGAGTACGAGGTGGAACGGGTGATGGATTCTGGTATGCTCTGCCATTCACTTCAGTACTTGGTCCATTGGAAAGTCCTGAGGACCTGTCATGAGTGCCGGCATTCGGTCCATGCTGATCAGTTGGTCCAGGCCTTTCACGCTCATTTTCCAGGGAAGCCTGGGGGTCCTGTGGCCCCCCATTGAGAGGGGGTACTGTCATGTCCAGTCCAGATATTATTTTTATCTGTCCTCTCTCGGGACTGGTCATGCAGGGGTTAATCTCCTCTGCCTCGTTCTGGAGCTAGCTGGGCTATTTCAGTCCATCACAGCCTGCTGACCAGTGTTAGTGATAGCTCAAACTTCCAGTTTAGAGCCTCTGACCCTTGTACCTTGGTGATCCTCCTGCCTTTGACTTGTATTCACGTGTATGACCCCGACTTATCTCTGACCACGTCTCCTGGTATCCATCTTCACTGATACGTTCTCTGTCTGCTTTTTGATTCTCTGGCTTGTACCCCGACCACGTCTTCCGTCTCATGTTTTTGGACCCCACGCTCATGTTTGGCTCTTTGACTTAGTATTTTGACTATGTGTATTGCTGCTCCTTCTTGTACTTCTGTTCCAGATTGTTTCTGATTCGGTTCGTCTGACCTCTCTCTCATTACTCTGTGACACCTGTGCTGTTGCTCTGTGTTTAACCTCTCTTCCGTTACCAGCTCCCCCTGGTGGAGGTTTCATTACAAGCCCCTGATGTAACCTAAAAGATAAGAAAAACAAGTTAGATTATACTCACCCAGGGGCGGTCCAGTGTGATTCGATGCCTCCCATCTTCATACGATGTTGTCATCCTCCTAGCTTCTTGTCGGCATCGGACTGCCCCTGGGTGAGTATAATCTAACTTGTTTTTCTTGTTTTTCTTATCTTTCAGGTTACATCGGAGGTCTTATCTACAGCATTACAGAATGTGTAGATAATCCGCTAATGGCGGTGGCCACATCTTATATGCAAAAAATGAAGTGACAGATTCGCTTTAACACCAAACATCCGTGGCAGATTCAATGTGAAAATTAACAACCATAGGTGGTAGCCAAATAGAACAAAACATAAATAAATGAGACCATATATAGAACTAGAAACCATGAATGCATACACTATGCAAAAGTAAGATAGGTGGAATAACTATGCCATCAGATAAAGGGGGAAAATGCATATAATGACAATAAAAGGAGAATGTATACATTAAAGTTGTCGCGCAACAAAATATGTCTTCGGTGATGAATAAAGTGAAAATGCACTCCTTCTAGGAATACAAAACATGAGGAATGCTGTGAATAAAAAACATGTGATTAAAATACATCAAGATGGTAACATATATGTGTAATACAGAAGGACAGCGATCACAGAAGTGGGACATAACTGATGTTTTCATTCAAACCAGATGGATGTAGTGTCTTGAGAGTCAAAATCCATGTGGATTCAAGTTAGGCAAATCTCTTGGACACCCTCCCACCACGGATACTAACATCAGTTGTATCTGTTCCTCTAACTCTAAGAAGGCTGCCATCACATTGATGGAGTGTTTTAAAGTAACGTGGGATGGTTTTATGCATGGAGGCGTCAACGTGAGTCAATGCGGCAAGGATACCAAGCACATGCTCCCTGATGCGCACCTTAAGTTGGCGTGTTGTTAAGCCAATATAAATTATGGCACACTGACATGTGGCATAATAGATTACATTTCTACTAGTACATGTAACATAATTTTTGATTTTTTAGCACTGAGACTGACTGGAATCAAAAAATGTGTCACAATGATCAATGTTGGAGCAAGCCACAGATCAACCACACAGTGCGCATCCATGCCTGCCACCAATGCCATCAAGGAAGGTCATCACAGATTCACCAACAGTGTCTCGAAATTATGGGATCAGCTTTTAGGATCTACCAACACTTATTGAGCGCTTTCTTCATAAGTGCTAATTGGGAATGAAAATCAGTGATAAATCTGACTTGTTCGCTGCCTTTTTGCACCTGTGGTTTATACAACAGGGTGTGTCTAGATGAACACCTCACCCTGTTGTATGCTCTTTTAATAATGTGATTACTGTAACCATGCTCAAGAAGTCTTAGCTTAAGGTTCTCAGCTTGCTTCTCAAAATCAGTATCAGCTGAAGATAACCTACCGAGATGCAAAAACTGTCACATAAGGACAGACTGAATCATGTGTCTGGGGTGTGAGGAGAAGGCTTGCAACAGCATGTTTGTAAATGTAAGTTTTCTATATATATCTGACTGTACCTCATTGTTGGAATCTCTCCTCGGTGTAACGTACAAAAATTCAATTGTATCATGATCACATCGATGCATGATATGTGATATATATTACGATCATTGGCATTAATGATTACATAAATTCATGTAAACATGGTAAGGGTCCCTGCCAGATCAAAAGTATGTCATCAATGTACTGCATCCAAGAGAGGACGCGGTCCATTGATGACAACTAATCTGACAGGAAAAAGTCCCTTTCCCACAGCTCCAGGAACAGATTAGTGTAGGATGGAGCGAAAGAGGCCCCCATGGCTGCTCCCTGGAGCTGCAGAAGAAAGGGACCATTAAAAACAAGAAATAATGAAATAATGAGAGTGTACACTCCAATACTTCAAGAATCAGATTCTTTATATTATTAGGATAATTTGGCATATCAAGAAATAATTTTGTGGCTTTTAAGACATCACCATGCTTGATGCTGGTATAAGGGGATTCAACAACCCTTTACATGCAATATACATAAACACCAATGAGTGAACCTAATGGTATATAGCAACATAAGGCAAATCACAAATATCCACCAAAAACAACTGCCCACAATGCTGGTTATAATACAACAAACTTTATCAATATTACATAAACAACCGATAAAACCACAAATATAAGAATAGGGGTAAAGTACAGGAGAAAAACCTGGTGAGTATGGCTACAAAGGAGAAATGGACCATGCATGCAATCACTCAATTATATTAATCTGTAAAAAAAAAAAAATATATATATATATATATATATATATATATGTACTGTATATATATATAGAAAGAAAGCAGGCAGCAGCCATCAGGCAATCCATAGATATAAATATAAGGTGCATTCATATAATAGTTACAAAAAATAAATAGTGTCAAAGCATAAATGGCATACACCTGGGTGCGGCTGCCAGCCGTACTTAACATGAGTAACAAGCAAGGTCCGTATATAATAAATAACTAGCAAGTGCTTACCAAATATAAACCAGGAGCCAGGGACCCACCACACCCGACGCACGTTTCGCTATAGAAAGCTTCGTCCAGAGATGGTGGATAGCCAGAGTCCAGGCATTTTATATTAGTCATTGGCCAATGACTGAGAGGCGCGTTGCCTCTCATATATAAATATTGTTTATAATGATCAAATATAGTCTCCCGATGCTAACAATAAACATCCTACAGAAGGAAAATTAAATAAAATAACCGCCGCAATTGAAACACGTATAACCGGAAGTGCATCCACAAAGGTCGCATCAAGAATGTCCGGGTCACGCACTCTGACGCTGTGTGCAGGTACGGCCATGTCCATGACAACAGTCAACATCAGCTTATCCCGCGGCCGGAAGGATATCTTCGGGAACGTACAGAACATCCGGATAGAACGGTCATGAGGTAAGTGTTAGTTCCAAAGCGTCCATAGCAACCAAAATCATCCGTAACTGTGGGATTGTTCAATTAGATTCCAAACAAGCGGGATATAAATACTTCATAGTAGCGGTAATCAAAGCATCATTCCAAGCCATGCTGCATTAAATATAAAGAAATGTAAGATAGCAACACATTCCAAAAATGATTATTTAACTCGGACCAGACAAATGACACATAGGAGAAAGGCCAGGAACTGCAGAAAAATAATAATAATAATAATGAGAAAAAAGAAAAGACAATAAGGGTGAAAAAAAACAAAGAACGAAGCATACAAGGAAAATGTATAAAATGTGAAAAGGTGTACATAACAATATTAGTAAGCCTAAAAAAATTAAGTGACAATAATGTGTAAATACTATGTGTTATAAATATTATGTGTAGTATACAAAAATACGCCAAATATGATAAACATAGTGAAGTGTACATATAACAAAAATAAAAAATAATGAATAATAAAGGAAAAAATAAATAAAAACAAAAATAAAAATACAAAAAAAATAAAAAAATAATAAAATATAAAAAATATATATAAAAAATTATTATAAATAAATATCAAAAATAAATAAAAAAATATAAAGAAAACAAAATACAAAATATACATAAAAATAATAATAAATATAATGCTGAATAACTCCACAGTAGCAGCTGAAAACCAGCTCATATAGTGCGATCTAGGTAGAGCCACAGTATCAACGGCAGACCGGCTCCTATGGAATGGTCTCGGTAGGGCGGATAAAGGCCAAAGACAACAGAAAAGCCTCTTAGCATGGCTGCTCCCTGGAGCTGCAGAAGAAAGGGACCATTAAAAACAAGAAATAATGAAATAATGAGAGTGTACACTCCAATACTTCAAGAATCAGATTCTTTATATTATTAGGCAAATTTGGCATATCAAGAAATAATTTTGTGGCTTTTAAGACATCACCATGCTTGATGCTGGTATAAGGGGACTCAACAACCTTTTACATGCAATATACATGTATAAATAAGGTTCTTGATGTGTACCATCTGTGTTCATTAGCAGGAATAATATACTCTTTTCCACTTTTTATACACAATTTCCACTATGATATTTCTGACCTGAACGCCTGTGCGACCTGCCCCCGCTATCCCCGCCGGCTCTCATCGTCTATTTGGGATAGTTAGTGTCTGGTCACTATCCCATGTGATGTTGACGTCACCTGTTACATGATGCGGACACAAGCCAGCATTGCGGGTGTCAAGCCTACACATGCATCACATCTGGTCCATTACATCATATCGGGCGCGCAACGCCTCTTCTGGGTTATGACACCATCTTCCCTGTCTGTGTTGTTTATGCACACCCCATACTTTCACTATAGCCATGCCCTCTGACGACAACAGGACCAAAACGTGCATCGGGGCAGACGTGCAATCGCTGGGGACCCCTATATGCTTGTGCCCAATTATTGTTGTACCTACTATACATTTTCATATTGTATGCTACAACTTGTTGCACAGTGATTATTTTTTATGCATTCCTCGGCTTGTTACTTAGATACGTTATGTTATAATTGTACCATGTCGCGAATATTTGGATATAACTAACCTTATTATTGTTCTCATGCCTGGTACTATGAAATATATGTATACTTTATGATATATGCAGCCGTTCGTATATTGTGTGCCCCAGTCTTTCACAGCCTGTCACTATGTGTGTAATTATGCCCCGTGATTGTATTATTTTAGTAATAAATGCATTTATTAATCATTTAACTTGGACTATCAATTGTTGATTTTTTTTGCCCTGTTGTTAATTTGTCTCCAGACGAATTGTCCCTTTTAGTCTATGTTTACATTAGCACGGTCAGTATACTGTTGCATAGTCTTGAATTATTGATAATAATAAACTCATGATGCGCTTGTTTCCTATTATTATTATTATTATACATTTTTATAGCGCCATTTATTCCATGGCGCTTTACATGTGAATACGGGGCAAATATAGACAAATACATTAAACATGAGCAGATAGCAGGCACACGGGTACATAAGGAGGGAGGACCCTGCCCGCGAGGGCTCACAGTCTGCAGGGGAGGGGTGATGAAACACTAGGAGAGGGTAGGGCAGGTGGCGCGGCGGTTCAGTAACTTCAGGATCACTGCAGGCTGTAGGCTTGTCAGAAGAGGTGAGTCTTCAGGTTCTTTTTGAAGGATTCTATGGTAGGCGAGAGTCTGATGTGTTGGGGTAGAGAGTTCCAGAGTATGGGGCAAGCACGGGAGAAGTCTTGGATGCGGTTGTGGGAAGAAGAGATGAGAGGGGAGTAGAGAAGGAGGTCTTGAGAGGATCGGAGGTTGCGTGTAGGTAGGTACCGGGAGACCAAGTCACAGATGTATGGAGGAGAAAGGTTGTGGATGGCTTTGTATGTCATTGTGAGGGTTTTGAACTGGAGTCTCTGGGCGATAGGAAGCCAGTGAAGGGCTTGACATAGGGGAGAGGCTGGGGAATAGCGGGGAGACAGGTAGATTAGTCAGGCAGCAGAGTGTAGGATGGATTGGAGCGGTGCCAGAGTGCTAGAGGGGAGTCCAGAGAGTAGGAGGTTGCAGTAGTCAAGGCGGGAGATGATAAGGGCATGCACTAGCGTTTTTGCAGTGTTGCGGTCAAGGAAAGCACGGATCGGGGAAATATTTTTGAGTTTGAGACGGCAGGAGGAGGCAAGGGCTTGGATATGTGGATTGAAGGAGAGGGCAGAGTCGAGGATCACCCCGAGGCACCGGGTGTGTTGGACTGGGGAAATTGAGCAGCCATTGACATTGATGGATAGGTCTGGTGGAGGGGTAGAGTGAGATGGGGAAAGATGATGAATTCTGTTTTGTCCATGTTCAGTTGTAGAAAGCGAGCAGAAAAGAAGGCTGAAATAGCAGACAGACAGTGCGGGATTTTGGTAAGTAAGGAGGTGAGGTCAGGTCCGGATAGGTAGATCTGCGTGTCATCAGCGTAGAGATGGTACTGCATACCGTGGGATTCTATGAGCTGTCCCAAGCCGAAAGTGTAGATGGAGAAGAGTAGGGGTCCTAGAACAGAGCCTTGAGGAACACCGACTGACAAGGGGCGAAGTGAGGAGGTGGTGTGGGGGAGGGAGACACTGAATGTTCGGTCTGTCAGATATGACGAGATCCAGGAAAGGGCCAAGTCTGTGATGCCAAGAGATGAGAGAATTTGTAGCAAAAGGGAGTGGTCCACAGTGTCAAAGGCAGAAGACAGGTCCAGGAGAAGGAGGACAGAGTAGTGTCGCTTGCTCCTGGCAGTTAGTAGGTCATTGGTGACTTTAGTTAGGGCAGTTTCAGTTGAGTGATGGGAACGGAAGCCTGATTGTAACCGATCAAAGAGGGAGCAGGAGGAGAGGTGGGAGGACAGTTCAAGATGGACGTGTTGCTCCAGCAATTTGGAGGCATAAGGGAGAAGAGATATCGGGCGATAGCTAGACACAGAGGATGGGTCGAGGGAGGGCTTTTTGAGGATGGGTGTGATCTTGGCATGCTTGAAGGATGAGGGGAAGACACCTGTTGGGAGTGAGAGGTTGAAGAGGTGCGTTAGGGTTGGGATGAAGACCATGGAAAGGTTAGGGATGAGGTGGGATGGCAGCGGGTCAAGCGTGCAGGTGGTGAGGTGTGATCTTGACAGGAGGGTGGAGAGCTGATCTTCTGTCATGGTGGAAAAGCTGGTTTTGGAGGAGCAGGGTTGAGCAGCTAAGAGGGGCAGTGGGCGCTATGGGCCAAAGCTTTCTCTGATCGTATCGATCTTCTGTTTAAAGATGTTTTCCTATGAGCTATATTCATTCTAATACAATGGGGTAGATTCATTAAGATGACTATTGTACAGTGGCATGTAAAAATGTGGCACCCCTGGTCAAAATTACTGTTATTGTGAACAGTTACGCAACTTGAAGATGATATGATCTCTAAGAGGATTAAATTAAAAATGAAATACTTGCTTTGTATTTTTGAATATATATATATATATATATATATATATATATATATATATTACAGACCAAAAGTTTGGACACACCTTTTCATTTAAAGATTTTTCTGTATTTTCATGACTATGAAAACTGTAAATTCACACTGGAGGCATCAAAACTGTGAATTAACACATGTGGATTTATATACTTAGCAAAAAAGTGTGAAACAACTGAAATTATGTCTTATATTCTAGGTCAGGGGAGTCAAACTGCATTCCTCGAGGGCTGCAAACAGGTCATGTTTTCAGGATTTCCTTGTACTGCACAGGTGATAATTTAATCACCAACTCATTATTTGTGTAGGTGATTAAATTATCACCTGTCACTACAAGGAAATCCTGAAAACATGACCTGTTTGCAGCCCTCGAGGAATGCAGTTTGACACCCCTGTTCTAGGTTCTTCAAAGTAGCCACCTTTTGCTTTGATGACTGCTTTTCACACTCTTGGCATTCTCTTGGTATAGATTGACATGTGGTCTCAGAAGAGGGTCTTATATGTGGAGAGTATTTGGACCTAACAGTGTTGATAGGATTTTGATATACATATGGGTCACACCCACGGAAAAGCAATAATGTTGCAGACTCATGGTATTTAAGTATTGATGAACTGTGTAGTGGGTGTTTAACTGTTTTAATATGTGGAGGATGCACTGAACGGGCATGACCACAGATCGGCATTTCCTGAGAAATCTGCTCCATAGAGAATATATATATGCCCTGCGCAAACGAGTCTTCTAAAAAGTCTGCGTGAAAGGGGTAATGGATTTAAGAACAGACTATTGCAGACTGAAGGGTTCAACAAAAAATTGCACCGTCTGTTGATGTTGCATTCCATAGCTTTTAAGTGTTGTTTGTCCTATGCACCTTGCACCTATTGTTATTTTGTACTTTAGAGTTAACCTTTTAAAAAAATTATATTAAAGGTTCCTTTTTAATCCAAAACTATATATACTGAAAAATAAAGGGCATAGAATTTCAGGAAAAGAACATCTTGCCAACCATTAACCCCTTAACCCCCAAGGGTGGTTTGCATGTTAATGACCGGGCCAATTTTTACAATTCTGACCACTGTCCCTTTATGAGGTTATAACTCTGGAACGCTTCCATGGATCCTGGTGATTCTGGCAATGTTTTCTCGTGATATATTGGACTTCATGACAGTGGTAAAATTTCTTTCATATGACTTGCGTTTATTTGTGAAAGAAATGGAAATTTTGCAAAAAATTTAAAAATTTTGCAATTTTCCAACTTTGAATTTTCATGCCCTTAACCCCTTTCTGACCTTGGACGGGATAGTACGTCCAAGGACAGATCCCCTGCTTTGATGCAGGGCTCAGCGGTGAGCCCGCACCAAAGCCGGGACATGTCAGCTGTTTTGAACAGCTGACATGTGCCCGTAATAGGCGCGGGCAGAATCGCGATCTGCCTGTACCTATTAACTAGTTAAATGCCGCTGTCAAATGCAGACAGCGGCATTTAACTACCGCTTCCGGCCGGGCGGCCGGAAATGACGTCATCGCCGACCCCCGATGTGGGACTGCACTTTTTTTGCAATTTCACCGCACTTGGAATTTTTTTCCCGTTTTCTAGTACACGACATGCTAAAACCAATGATGTCGTTCAAAAGTACAACTTGTCCCACAAAAAATAAGCCCTCACATGGCCAAATTGACGGAAAAATAAAAAAGTTATGGCTCTGGGAAGGAGGGGAGTGAAAAACGAACACGGAAAAACGAAAAATCCCACGGTCATGAAGGGGTTAAATCACAGAGATATGTCACACAAAATACTTAATAAATAACATTTCCCACATGTCTACTTTACATCAGCACAATTTTGGAACCAAAAGTTTTGTTAGGAAATTATAAAGGTTAAAAGCTGACCAGCGATTTCTCATTTTTACAACACCATATTTTTTTTCGGGACCACATCACATTTAAAGTCACTTTGAGGGGTCTATTTGATAGAAAATACCCAAAAGTGACACCATTATAAAAACTGCACCCCTCAAGGTGCTCATAACCACATTCAAGAAGTTTATTAACCCTTCAGGTGCTTCACAGGAAGTTTTGGAATGTTTAAAAAATGAACATTTAACTTTTTTTCACAAAAAATTTACTTCAGATCCAATTTGTTTTATTTTACCAAGGTAGAAAAAGAAATTGGACACCAAAAGTTGTTATACAATTTGTCCTGAGTACGCCGATACTCCATATGTGGGGGTAAACCACTGTTTGGGAGCATGACAGAGCTCGGAAGCGAAGGAGCGCTGTTTGACTTTATCAGTGCAGAATTGGCTGGAATTGAGATCGGACGCCATGTCGCGTTTAGAGAGCCCCTGATGTTCCTAAGCAGAGGAAACCCCCAAAAGTGACATCATTTTGGAAAGTAGGCCCCCTAAAGAACTTATCTAGATGTGTGGTGAGTACTTTGATTTCCCAAGTGCTTCACAGAAGTTTATAATGTAGAGCCGTAAAAATAAAAAAAATCATTTTTTCAAAAAAAATATTTTTGCCATCAATTTTTATTTTCCAAAGGATAACATGAGAAATTGGACCCCGAAGTTGTGCAATTTGTTCTGAGTATGCTGATACCCCATATGTGGGAATAAACCACTGTTTGGGCACATGGCAGAGATCGGAAGGGAAGGAGCGCCGTTTGACTTTTCAATCCAAAATTAGCTGGAATTGAGATGGAACGCCATGTTGTATTTGGAGAGCCACTGATGTGCCTAAACAGTGGAAACCCCCACAATTGACACCATTTTGGAAAGTAGACCCCCTAAGGAACTTATCTAGATGTGTGGTGAGCACTTTGATTTCCCAAGTGCTTCACAGAAGTTCCGAATGTAGAGCCGTAAAAATAAAAAATCATATTTTTTCACAAAACTGATATTTTTGCCCACAATTTTTTTATTTTCCCAAAGATAACAGGAGAAATTGGACCCCAAAAGTTGTTGTGCAACGGGAGCATGGTAAAGCTCAGAAGGGAAGGAGCGCCGTTTTGAAATGCAGACTTAGATGGAATGGTCTGCGGGCATCACATTGCATTTACAGAACCCCTGATGTACCTAAACAGTAGAAATCCCCCACAAATGACCCCATATTGGAAACTAGACCCACAACGGAACTTATCTAGAGTGTTTCACTACAGTTTATAACGCAGAGCCGTGAAAATAAAAAAAAATTCACAAAAAATTATTTTTTAGTCCCAGTTTTGTATTTTCTCAAGGGTAACAGGAGAAATTGGACCCAAAATGTGTTGCACAATTTGTCCTGAATACGCTGATACTCCATATGTGGGGGTAAATCACTGTTTGGGCACACGGCAGAGCTCGGAAGGGAAGGAGCACTTTTTCACTTTTTCAGCGCAGAATTGGCTGGAATTGAGATCGGACGCCATGTCGCGTATGGAGAGCCCCTGATGTGCCCAAACAGTGGAAACCCCTCAATTCTAACTCCAACTCTAACTCGAACACACCCCTAACCATAATCCCAACACGAACCACATCCCTAACCCCAACACACCCCTAACCCCAACACATCCCTAACCCTAATCCCAACCCTAACCATAACCCTAACCCTAAGACATAGTTTTTGCATCACCTCATTTTGAGAGCTATAATTTTTCCATATTTTGGCCCACAGAATCATATAAGGTCTTGTTTTTGCGGGACAAGTTGACGTTTTTATTGGTACCATTTTTGGGCACATGACATTTTTTGATCGCTTTTTATTACGATTTTTGGGAGGCAGGATGAGCAAAAACCAGCAATTCAAGAATTTCTTTTGGGTGGGGCACTTATACCATTCCACATGTGGTAAAATTGATGAGGCAGTTTTATTCTTTGGGTCAGTGGAAGATGTGGAACGTAAATCTGCGACTCCAGAGACTACTAAACTCAGAGCAGGAATACAAACAAAAACAAGCACAAAGCTCGTGTGCCATAGAAAAAGAAACAGACACTTATCTTTGCTGAATTGGCAGCTAAGCAGGAGAAGCCAGACAGAGATCAAATCCTTCCCAAGAAACATTGACAGCTGGCAAGGACTAATGAGTCCTGCAAACCTAAATACTCCAGTCAGAACTGCAATCAGTAGATACACCTGTCCAGGACTGCAGCCCAGAGACAACTGCATTACCACCTACAACCACCGGAGGGAGCCCAAAAGCAGAATTCACAACAGTACCCCCCTTGAGGAGGGGTCACCGAACCCTCACCAGATCCCCCAGGCCGATCAGGATGAGCCAGATGAAAGGCACAAACCAAATCAGCGGCAGGGACATCAGAGGCAAAAACCCAAGAATTATCCTCCTGGCCATAGCCCTTCCATTTGACAAGGTACTGAAGCTTCCACCTTGAAAAACGGGAATCCAAAATCTTCTCAACAACATATTCCAACTCCCCATCAACCAACACAGGGGCCGGAGGATCAACAGAGGGAACAACGGGCTCCACATATTTCCGCAATAAAGATCTATGGAAGACATTATGGATAGCAAAAGAGGCCGGAAGCGCCAGTGGAAAAGACACCAGATTAATAATCTCAGAAATCCTATAAGGACCAATAAACCGAGGCTTAAACTTAGGAGAAGAAACCTTCATAGGAACATGACGGGAAGACAACCAGACCAGATCCCCAACCCAAAGCCGGGAACCAACACACCGACGACGGTTAGCAAAACGTTGAGCCTCCTCCTGAGACAACACCAAATTGTCCACCACATGAGCCCAAATCTGCTGCAACTTGTCAACCACAGAATCCACACCAGGACAGTCAGAAGGCTCAACCTGCCCAGAAGAAAAATGAGGATGAAAACCAAAATTACAAAAGAAAGGCGAAACCAAAGTAGCCGAACTAGCCCGATTATTAAGGGCAAACTCGGCCAATGGCAAGAAAGCCACCCAATCATCCTGATCAGCAGACACAAAGCATCTCAAATAAGTCTCCAAAGTCTGATTAGTTCGCTCGGTCTGACCATTTCTCTGAGGATGAAACGCAGAAGAAAAAGACAAATCAATGCCCAGCCTAGCACAAAAGGCCCGCCAAAACCTAGAAACAAACTGGGAACCTCTGTCGGACACAATATTCTCCGGAATACCATGCAAATGGATCACATGCTGAAAAAACAACGGAACCAAATCCGAAGAGGAAGGCAATTTAGGCAAAGGCACCAAATGAACCATCTTAGAGAACCGGTCACAAACAACCCAGATAACCGGCATCCTCTGGGAAACTGGAAGATCGGAAATAAAATCCATAGAAATATGCGTCCAGGGCCTCTCAGGGACCGGCAATGGCAAAAGCAACCCACTAGCACGGGAACAACAAGGCTTGGCCCGCACACAAGTCCCACAGGACTGCACAAAAGAACGCACATCACGCGACAAAGAAGGCCACCAAAAGGACCTACCAACCAAGTCTCTGGTACCAAAAATGCCAGGATGACCAGCCAACACGGAACAGTGAACCTCAGAAATCACTCTACTAGTCCATCTGTCAGGAACAAACAGTTTCCCCACAGGGCAGCGGTCAGGTTTGTCAGCCTGAAATTCCTGAAGAACCCGTCGTAAATCAGGGGAAATGGCAGAAAGGACCACCCCTTCTTTCAGAATACCGACCGGTTCTAAGACCTCAGGAGAATCAGGCGAAAAACTCCTAGAGAGAGCATCAGCCTTAATGTTCTTAGAACCCGGAAGGTACGAGACCACAAAATCAAAACTGGAAAAAAAACAAGGACTATCGAGCCTGTCTAGGATTCAGCCATTTGGCAGACTCGAGGTAAATCAAAAACTTAAGATCGGTCAAGACCACAATAAGGTGCTTAGCTCCCTCAAGCCAATGTCGCCACTCCTCAAATGCCCACTTCATAGCCAACAACTCCCGATTGCCAACATCATAATTGCGTTCAGCAGGCGAAAACTTACAGGAAAAGAAGGCACACGGTTTCATTAAGGAACCAACAGGATCCCTCTGAGACAAAACGGCCCCTGCCCCAATCTCAGAAGCGTCAACCTCAACCTGAAACGGAAGAGAAACATCCGGTTGGCGCAACATCGGAGCAGAAGTAAATCGACGTTTAAGCTCCTGAAAGGCAGAGACAGCCGCAGAGGACCAATTCGCCACATCAGCGCCTTTCTTCGTCAAATCGGTCAAGGTTTTAACCACGCTGGAAAAATTAGCAATGAAACGGCGATAAAAATTTGCAAAACCCAAAAATTTCTGAAGGCTCTTCACGGATGTGAGCTGAATCCAATCATGAATGGCTTGAACCTTAACCGGATCCATCTCTATAGACGAGGGAGAAAAAATAAAGCCCAAAAAAGAAACCTTCTGCACCACAAAGAGACACTTAGACCCTTTCACAAACAGGGCATTGTCACGAAGGATCTGAAATACCATCCTGACCTGTTCCACATGAGACTCCCAATCATCGGAAAAAATCAAAATATCGTCCAAATATACAATCAAGAACTTATCAATATAAGTCCAGAAAATATCATGCATGAAGGACTGAAAAACAGATGGAGCATTAGTGAGCCCGAATGGCATCACAAGGTATTCAAAATGGCCTTCGGGCGTGTTAAACGCAGTTTTCCATTCATCACCCTGCTTAATACGAACAAGATTATATGCCCCCTGAAGGTCAATCTTCGTAAACCAACTAGCTCCCTTAATCCTAGCAAACAAATCGGTAAGAAAAGGTAAAGGGTATTGAAACTTGACCGTGATTTTATTCAAGAGGCGATAATCAATACAGGGTCTCAAGGAACCATCTTTTTTAGCAACAAAAAAGAACCCCGCTCCTAACGGTGAAGAAGATGGCCGAATATGCCCTTTCTCCAAAGACTCCTTAATATAGCTCCGCATGGCGGTATGTTCAGGCACAGACAGGTTGAAAAGTCGACCCTTAGGAAACTTACAGCCTGGAATCAAGTCAATAGCACAATCGCAGTCCCTGTGCGGTGGAAGGAAACTGGACTTGGGCTCATTGAATACATCCTGAAAATCAGACAAAAAGTCTGGAATTTCAGAAGAGGAAGAAGAGGAGATTGACATCAAAGGAACATCATTATGAATCCCCTGACAACCCCAACTAGTCACAGACATGGACTTCCAATCCAACACAGGATTATGTACCTGCAACCACGGAAAACCCAGCACGATAGCATCATGCAAATTATGCAACACCAGAAATCGACAATCTTCCTGATGGGCTGGCGCCATGCGCATGGTCACCTATGTCCAAAACTGGGGCTTATTTTTAGCCAAGGGTGTAGCATCAATGCCCCTTAAAGGAATAAGGTTCTGCAAAGGCTGCAAGGGAAAACCACAACGCCTGGCAAACTCAAAGTCCATTAAGTTCAAGGCGGCGCCTGAATCCACAAACGCTATGACAGAAAATGATGACAATGAGCAGATCAAGGACACAGATAACAGAAATTTAGGTTGTACAGTACTGATGGTAAATGAACTAGCGATCCTCTTTGTCCGCTTAGGGCAGACTGAAATGACATGAGAAGCGTCGCCACAATAATAACACAACCTATTCTGACGTCTGAATCCTATCACACTGCATTGGCTCAGGAAGTCTGCTCTGAGAACAACGCCATAGCATGCACAGTTCTGCGCTCCCGCAAGCGCCGGTCAATCTGAATGGCCAGAGACATAGAATCACTCAGACCGGAAGGCGTGGGAAACCCCACCATAACATCTTTAATGGATTCAGAAAGACTCTTTCTGAAAATTGCTGCCAAAGCATCATTATTCCATTTAGTCAACACAGACCATTTTCTAAATTTCTGACAATACAATTCTGCCGCCTCTTGACCCTGAGACAGGGCCAACTAGGTCTTCTCAGCTTGATCCACAGAATTAGGTTCATCATATAATAATCCTAAAGCCTGAAAAAAGGAGTCTACATTAAGCAAAGCCAGATTCCCAGATTCCAGGGAAAACGCCCAATCCTGCGGGTCGCCACGCAGCAGGGAGATGACGATTTTAATCCGCTGAATGGAATCACCAGAGGATCCAGGTCTCAGAGCAAAAAATAGTTTACAGTTGTTTTTAAAACTCAAAATTTTGGACCTGTCTCCAAAAAACAAATCAGGAGTAGAAATCTTCGGCTCTAAAACAGGAGTTTGAACAATATAATCAGAAATACCCTGTACCCTAGCAGCAGGCTGGTCTACACGAGAAACTAATTCCTGAACATCCATGCTTGCACAAGGCTCCTCAGCCACCCAGAGATAAAGAGGGAAGAGAAGATAAAGCAGACTGAAGAAAAAAAATGGCTCAACACCTTTCTTCCCTTCTTCTGAGATGCATTTAACTCATTATTGGCCAGTTGTACTGTTATGATCCGGTGACCTTGGAGCAGCATGAAAACTTTCACTGGAGTAGGTGGTAACTATACTGACCGCAAATCCTGATCTTAACACCGCAACTAGAAGTAGCCGTGGGGTGTACCTAACAAGCCCTAGACACCTCGTCACAGCCGGAGGACTAAATACCCCTAAAGATGGAAATAGGAATACTATCTTGCCTCAGAGCAGAACCCCAAAGGATAGGCAGCCCCCCACAAATATTGGCTGTGAGTGGGAGAGGAAAGACACACACAGTCAGAAAACAGGATTTAGCACAAGAGGCCGCTCTAGCTAAAATAGGAAAGGATAGGACAGAGTTCTGTGCGGTCAGTATTAAAACCCTTCCAAAAATATCCACAGCAGATTATACAAAAATTCCTCCATCTAACTAAAGACGTGGAACGTAAATCTGCAACTCCAGAGACTACTAAACTCAGAGCAGGAATACAATCAAAAACAAACACACAGCTTGTGTGCCATAGAAAAAGAAACAGACACTTATCTTTGCTGAATTGGCAGCTAAGCAGGAGAAGCCAGACAGAGATCAAATCCTTCCCAAGAAACATTGACAACTGCAAGGACTAAATGAGTCCTGCAAACCTAAATACTCCAGTCAGAACTGCAAGATAGTAGATACACCTGTCCAGGACTGCAGCCCAGAGACAACTGCATTACCACCTACAACCACCGGAGGGAGCCCAAAAGCAGAATTCACAACAGTCTGCCCTTTTCCCAGTGTCTCCCTGTTTGTCGGTTTGATTCTCTGGTTTCTGACTTGGCTTGTATTTGGACTTGCTTCTGCTTTCTGACTTTGTTTTTTCCGCTCCTGACCATTGCTGAACCTCCTGGCTTTTTCCTGACCATGTGTACTTCTGATCCCTTTAGTACTTCTACCTGTTTTTTGACTCGGCTTCTCTGACAGCTCTCTTGCCACTTGGTGGTGCCTGTGCTGCTGCTCTGTGGTGCTTCTCTGTGTATGCAGTCTCACTTACCTCTCAAGCTCCCTCTGGCCGAGGTTGTGCTATACTGCACCACAGCAGCATGACAGCTTAACTGTTCACAATAACCGAAATTTTGATCAGGGGTGCCCAAACTTTTTTATGCCACTGTATAAGCTAGTCTTAATGAAGGAGCCTAGTGGGGATAAGAAGTGCCAAATTCATTAAGAAGTGCACATCATCTAAATGAGTTGTCTAGGTTTGGCACAAAAGTCAATCCTCACTGGAAGCCTGACGCGCACTTTCATTATTATGCGGTGTCGGTGGAAAAATCGGGCAATCATTTGACTACAAGTATGTGATATGCACACTTCCGGCTATATTCCAAATAAATGTGTGCTGATATTTTGAATCTCTCTTATAATAGTAGAGGTAAGTCTACTAGCAACTCCTCTATAAGTAGAGCTGGTCCCTTTTTAGACAAACAAGAGCTTATAAAACAAAAGAGCTTATAAATTAATGACAATATTTACCTTATATAATAAATCATCTAATAACTATGACATCATCTAAAAAAATTTCTGATAATTGTTTTTGGACTTTATCAAGGTAATCTTGTTGGTGCATTATCACACTGGCACTCCCTTTGTATGATGGGTTAAAGATAATTGTTTTTTTTATTTTGAAATGATTGGATAGCTCTCTTTACTAATGTTAGGTTATGGTATGTGGGAAATGAAGGAAAACACTGTTGTTGTTGTTGTTGTTGTTGTTGTTGTAGTACTTCTTTAATATCCCTGTCAGTAAGATCAATTACTGTTTCTGTGGCATTATAAGTATGTATGTAATTAAAGCTGATGCGATTAAGTACCCCAAGTTCAAAAATGAAAGTTCTAGTATAGATTGTACATCCACAAAAATGATTCTACGGTGGTGTTTGGACGCTTAAGAGTTCAAAAGGTTTTTAATCTAATGGTTCTGAAGAAGCTGGGAGGTATTCCAATAGGGGGTTAGACAGAATCTTAAACCTTTCTGTAAAACCTTTAGATCCAGGTGTGTCAGAATATCTGAAAAGATGTTCACTACCAAAAAGTTTCACTTACCTGTCATCTCACAGTTATTGAGGTGCCCATCGCATTGCTTGGAATTTTTTGTTGTCCTTTTTTGGTCTAGGATTTGATAAAAAAATATTTGGAGCACTGGGCCCAGTGGTTGAGCTCCCAGAGCTTGAGAAATTGTGATATCTATATGTGGAAGGGGGACCTCTGGTATCATTAAAATAATTGTGCCATCTGTAAACTCTGTTAGTAAATTTCTCTTTTTTACATTGTTGAATGAGCTTTTGTTGTTCTTGAATGATCTTATCGGTTTTATTTGAGGTTTTCCTAGTCGGATGGTGCCAAATATGTGGATAATTAGGTCTCAATCGCTGTGATCTTCTGTTTGGCCTCGGAGATTGATGTCTGTAGAAATTCAATAATAACTAAGATGATATCTAGGGAACATTTGTTCAGGATCTTCTGGAATCTGTCATGGTATTGCAAATTATCTGAAAAAAGAATAGGGTGTAGGTGGCTTCCTAATCTTCGGGAATCTGCTTTTGTTTATGGTATTCTGTTAATGAAGCACAGTGGAGATTATGAGAAAAAAGCTGATGTCTTGTTTTTTCATAGTCTCTTGTGCGAATATCACTCCCTGTAGTTTTGAGATATTCACCGGAGACAGTCAATTGGGACAAAATTATACAACTCTTACAATCTTTAAATGATTATTAAATCGCTTCTTTCACACCTTGTAATTTGTGTATATACTGTATTATACTGTATATACAAGTTGTCCCCGGGTTACAAACTAGATTCTTCTTTAGGTTTGTTTGTAACTTCAATTTGTATGTAAGTTGGAACAGGTACACGTCCGGCAAAAAAACAAATAATAATATCTCAGTGCTGACCTCTCTGGCCGCCCTACTGCTTGCTGACTGTCAGTTTCACTAATCTCCTCCATCATGTGTCACATCTTCATCTTCTTCACTATAAATCAGGACCAAAACTTGGATGTGACTGGATGTCCTAGCCTACATTGAAGCCCAGAGATGCGGCACATGATGGCAGAAAAAAGAAGACCAGATGGCAGGCAGCAAACAGCAGGGCAGCCGGAGAGGTGGGTTTTAATTTTTTTAAACAATATTTACCTCATTGCTCACCTTTCCGGAAGCCTTGTTGCACGCCAACCAATCCTCATCTTTTGTCCATCATAGATGCATCTCCCACTTCTTCTCTATCACCCAGGACTTCTGGCTGCATCCAGGCCTCAAAGGTCATTGCATTAGATCATGGCCCACATCTTGACATTGTGACCTGACAATGTGCAAAGACTTTTAAGGCCAAGAAGTCACGGCCTATAGTACATAGGCCAGAGGTATGGCACCAGGTGGCAAAAAGACAAAGGTTTGACAGCACACACCAAGCAGCGGGATTGGCAAACAGGTGAACGACTAGGTATTTTAGGTTTGGGGGGGATTACATCTTAGATTCATAACTATGAGTTGTATGTAAGTTGGATGTTCGTAAGTCTGGGACTGCCTTTAAGTATATGCATTTGTATCTATGACAGCTTTTATACAGTACACTTATTTATTCCTGCATATTGCTACTATATAGCATATAGGGTTTCCTATGAGCAAGTTCCTTGAGGGTCAAAACGCCAAGTTTTTTGTTGGTTACTGACAATACCTATCTCTTGCCGAGCATTCATTTAAAGGCACTACTGTGAATTAAAGTATTTTACAATAAAACATCTAACACGTTTTGCATCAAACTCTAGAGTGTGTAGTAAATCTTTGCAATAGTTACTCTAGGGCAGGGATGTCAAACTAAATACAGAGAGCAACTAAATTAAAATCTTGGACAAAGTTGTGGGGAAACCTTGATATTTATTAAAAAGTTTAGAATTGAGGAAGTTTTTCATGATCATCAAATATAACGATTAACCTTTTCATATGGAAACAAACCTAACAGGGTTATCACACAAAGTACAGTGTAATTAATAGATCTTAGAATAAATTCAACACATAATCACAAATGGGGCATACTGGAATAATATAATATATTATGAAAGAGCAGTAAAAGCATTTGGCTTAATGGCCTAATTTAAATACAGTACAGATCAAAAGTTTGGACACACCTTCTAATATAAAGATTTTTCTGTATTTTCATGACTATGAAAATTGTAAATTCATACTGAAGGCATCAAAACTATGAATTAACACATGTTGAATTATATACTTAGCAAAAAAAGTATGAAACAACTGAAATTATGTCTTATATTCTAGGTTCTTCAAAGTAGCCACCTTTTGCTTTAATGACTGCTTTGCACACTCTTGGCATTCTCTTGATGAGCTTCAAGAGGTAGTCACCCGAAATGGTTTTCATGTCACAACTGTGCCCTGTCCGGTTTAATAAGTGGGATTTCTTGCCTTATAAATGGGGTTGGGACCATGAGTTGTGTTGAGCAGAAGTCTGGTGGATACACAGCTGATAGTCCTACTGAATAGACTGTTAGAATTTGTATTATGGCAAGAAAAAAGCAGCTAAGTAAAGAAAAATGAGTGACCATCATTACTTTAAGAAATGAAGGTCAGTCAGTCTAAAAAATTGGTAAAACTTTGAAAGTGTCCCCAAGTGCAGTTGCAAAGACCATCAAGCGCTACAAAGAAACTGGCTCACATGAGGATCGCCCCAGGAAAGAAGACCAAGAGTCACCTCTGCTTCTGAGGATAAGTTTATAATAAGTTTAGGATAAGTTTATCCGAGTCACCAGTCTGATGAGTCCAAATTTGAGATGTTTGGTTCCAACTACCGTGTCTTTGTGTGATGCAGAAAAGGTGAATGGATGGACTCTACATGCCTGGTTCCCACCGTGAAGCATGGAGGAGGAGGCGTGACGGTGCATTGCTGCTGACACTGTTGGGGATTTATTCAAAATTGAAGGCATACCGAACCAGCATGGCTACCACAGCATCTTGCAGCACATGCTATTCCATCCGGTTTGCGTTTAGTTGGACCATCATTTATTTTTCAACAGGACAATGACCCCAAACACACCTCTAGGCTGTGTAAGGGCTATTTGACCAAGAAGGAGAGTGATGGGGTGCTACGCCAGATGACCTGGCCTCCACAGTCACCAGACCTGAACCCAATTGAGATGGTTTGGGGTGAGCTGGACCGCAAAGTGAAGGCAAAAGGTCCAACAAGTGCTAAGCATCTCTGGGAACTCCTTCAAGATTGTTGGAAAGCCATTTCCAGTGACTACCTCTTGAATCTCATCAAAGCAGTCATCAAAGCAAAAGGTGGCTACTTTGAAGAACCTAGAATATAATACATATTTTCAATTGTTTCACACTTTTTTATTAAGTATATAATTCCACATGTGTTAATTCATAGTTTTGATGCCTTCAGTTTGAATTTACAATTTTCATAGTCATGAAAATACAGAAAAATCTTTAAATGAGTAGGTCTGTCCAAACTTTTGGTCTGTACTGTATGTATGTCTATTACTGTATGTAATAACAAAGGCTAAAAACCTTGAATAATAATACAGATTATAAAGTATGATGCCAACAAAACTGCCTCTCAAAAACAGTAAGATACACTCACAATGAAATCCTCTTCATGACCTTCCACACGCACGGTATGATGACCCTACTGCACCCCCCGGCAAAGTATGGTGACCCTATCACAGTACAAATAGAGAACAAGACCAGCACAACCAAGTGAGTGTGAACAGGCGCCAACCAAAAAAATATAACTTGAAAAACGATAAAGGTTGCACCATTATTTACCAAGAATGATTACTCTAGAATATTGAAAATGCATAACTGCCATAGAAAATAGGAAAAAAACGCTGTATAATCTACACATGAAATATTTATGTGCAAAAATTGCTATGAAAAAAGGAAGGTAATTCACGCATAAATTGGCCAATGTATGTGAGCAGATAACTATTTTATGTGTACATTATATAGCGCTTTTTTCCTAAATTCTATGGCAGTAATGCATTTTCAATATTCTAGAGCAATCATTCTTGGTAAATAATGGTGCAACCTTTATCATTTTTCAAATGATATGTTTTTTTTGTTGGCGCCTGTTCACACAAGCTTGGATGTGCTGGTCTTCTCCTCTATTTGTAATAAGCCTTTTTGGACATGTGCACTCCCATTCTCAAGAGCCACAGGTGATTTTAAGTCGTTAGCTGGGCTCACATACATTGGCCAATTTATGCGCGAAATACCTTCCTTCTTTCATAGCAATTTTTCAGATAAATATTTCATGTGTACATTATATAGGGCTTTTTTCCTATTTTCTACAGCAGTAATGCATTTTCAATATTCTAGAGTAATCATTCTTGGTAAATAATGGTGCAACCTTTATCATTTTTTGACCCTATCACAGTATCATTCCCCAACTGTGATACCTACACAGCCGTCCAAAGAATATAATGGGCCCATATGGTCATCCATACAGTATAATGTGACCCACATAGTCCTCTATACAGGATAATGGGCCCTGCATTGCCTTTCATATAGTATAATGGACCCAGAAAGTCTTCCATACAGTACAATGGGCCCTGAATTGCCTTTCTTATGGTATAATGGCTCCATATAGTCCTCCATACAGTATAATGGGCCCTGCTTTACCTTCCTTACAGTATAATGGCCCCACATAGTCATCCATGCAGTATAATGGGCCCTGAATTGCCTACCATACAGTATAATGTCCCCACATAGTCCTCCATGCAGCATAATAGGCCCTGCATTGCCTTCCATACAGTAAAATGGCCCCACATAGTCCTCCATGCAGTTTAATGAGCCCTGCATATTCTTCCATACAGTATAATGTGGCCTAATTTAAATATGCAATAATGAAGGATAAAAAACCAATATAGATAATGAAGTTTAATGCCAAGAAAAATGCATCTCAGACAAAGGAAGATACCCTCACAGTGAATTCCTCCACAGTACCCTCCACATACACCATATGATGACCCTACTGTACCCCCTGGCAAAGTATGGTGAACCCATCACAGTATGATCCCCCAACTATGATCCCCACACAGCCTTCCACACAGTATAATGGGCCCCATACAGTCCTCCATACAGCATAATGGGCCCCACATAGTCCTCCATACAGAATAATGGGCCCCACAGGATGCCGATACAGCAGGAAGTGCAAAGCCAGGCTGGAGGATAAATACACTCATGTGGGCCAGACTTTGACATGGATGCTCTAGGGGGTCATACACCTGCATCTCCAAGAACTTTTCTTGTGTGCACTACAATCTCTAATCATTATAAACCTCTTGTTTGACACCGTATATGGTTTGAATAGTATTTACTTGTAATTTAGCACTATATAATAATAATCTTTATTTTTATATAGCGCTAACATATTCCGCAGCGCTTTACAGTTTTGCACACACATTATCATCGCTGTCCCTGATGGGGCTCACAATCTAAATTTCCTATCAGTATGTCTTTGGAAATGTGGGAGGAAACCGGAGTGCCCGGAGGAAACCCACGCAAACACGGAGAGAACATACAAACTCTTTGCAGATGTTGTCCTGGGTGGGATTAGAACCCAGGACTCCAGCGCTGCAAGGCTGCTGTACTAACCACTGCGCCACCGTGCTGCCCAAAATGGCCTTAGGTAAAAATCCTTATGTTTCATGACAGGTTACCTTTAAAGAGTGTCTATCAACAATTTGGGGCTTTTTTACACAATAAATAGTGGGCAGCCCCAGATTTGTGATTTCTGTAAATATCACGTAGAGTACTCATAAGTGCCCCCAATGTCCCTTTAAAGGGCTCAACGTTTTCTGGCATGCAGCGCAGAATCCCACAACCTTCAAAAGTTGCTCTTGCAACTTGTGAGAGTGTAAGATGTCAGTCTTTGCACTACTTGAGCACCGCTGCATCCTCTACTAAGCTATTACTGACCGATAAGTTATTTAATGATGTTACCATTCGATAAAAGCTCAGTAGAGTATGCGGTAGCGCTCATTTCTTGCAAAAAATATATATATCACAAGCTGAAACTTCAGGCCTGACTTTTGCTTGAAGCTTAAGCCCCTTCTGGGGACATAAGGGGCACTTGAGTGATTTTGTTACTACTTGATATTTAAAAAAAAGTCACCAATCTGAGGCTGCTGACTGTTTTATTAGACAGAAAGTGCAACCCTAAATTGGTTACAGGTACTCCATGAAATCCAATGGAAAACAGCATGATGTAGGGGCAGCGACTCTGATTCTAGCAATGCATCACTTGCCGGGCTGCTTTCTATTTTTTGCTAAATTCTCAGTTTGTTCTGCTCTAGATCTACCAGTGCACTGAATGCTGAGCTCTGTATAACCACAACCACAATACTGATCGCCGTCTGTGTGCGCAGTGCAAAGGCAGAAAACTATCAGTGTTGAGGGTGGGGTTGCACAGAGCTTACGGGTATGGAGAACTATCTGACAGCAGGTTTACTAGTCCTCTAGTGAAAATCTCCCACTGATAAAAGCAATTTTATCAAAACTACAGCAAGCAGCTAAGTAAGTGACATCACTGGAATCAGGGTCTCTGTCTCTACTTTATGCTGCTCTCAGATGAGGTGGCAAAAATCTGGCATCAGATTCCCTACACAGGCTTAGTGTAAGAAATATGTGACAAATTTAACCGAATAAATATTATATCACTGCACATCTGAAATATCTATCTAGCCTGTTGAAAGAAAACAACATTTTTTAGAATGCCCTTTTTAACCCCTACATCAGCAAAGCCATACAGCAGATGTGGATAAAAATTAATGGCTGGATGTGATTATAGGTATTATTTTTAAATGCATTTAGGATGTTTTGAAGACTTCCCTGGTGAAATTACAGCCCAAAGTGGCCTGACATAATTTTAGCAGAGTTGACAGAGCACGATTCAAGATGCATGCAATCCCTTGTACTATATAATTACGAGTGAGGTCATGGAACTTTAGAAATACATTTATTTGTGATTTAATGATAAATTGAAAGGCAGAAACATTGTGAAAATTGCCTCAGACCAGGTATATTTTCGCTCTTGTTTTGACTCAAATATCAATTTTTCATGCATTTAAAAACCCTGAACCCTGTGTGAATGAGAACTGGGCACAGTACAGTCTCTTACAGGGTCTCTATTGGCGTAATTCTCAATATACTTTCAATTGCAATTTTGTTCCCTTTCAATGGCGTCACTTTTCCGTACCCTGCCAGTCCTTTGTGTGTGCCCATGTCACTAATACTGACTTTATGTCATGTGAAGTCACTATGGATGGCATTACCAGGGTAAGCACAGCTGCCATGGCCAGGTGATGTCTCATCGGCATGGACAATATGTCATAATGCTTCAGTGCAACAGAGAATTGCAGCAGCATTGGAACATTAGGGAATCACATTGCTAAGCATTTTGAAAAGTTATTTTTTTTACTTTTTATGGCAATAGTGACCATGACCTTGAGAGAACCAGGAAAAGCCCTTTAGAGTATTTTTATTGAAACCATATTATTGTCAATGGAATTAGACGTTGTATCACTGTATCTTACATATGGTGTAGTAGATCTTGCAGAGATGAATTTCTTCATTTCAGAGCCCCTAATCCTTAGCATGTGTGAAACTCTTAGCATGTCTGAGAATAAATGCAAGATCATTGCTTAACCAGGTTTTTGACATTTGTAGGATGATATACTCATATGTTCTTCATTACTTAATATCATTATAAACAATTACCTTATCACACCGAATAGACTGATCACGTTGATATCTCAAGGCTCCTTTATATTGTTACTAGGCTTCCAGCAAAGTTTGTACCGATTTCCAACCTTGGATAATGAGAAGCTTTGTTACCAACATTCCTGTATCAACCCCTGAGAAATAAATACATAGCATACAAAAATGTTATCATATGTCCACCAACTATATAGTGCATACCTCATAGTATTCATAATAAACCAACTTTCCCATATCAAATACTAGGGGAAAAAAGAGGCTAAAGCAAATAATAACCAATTTTAAAAAATATATTTTTAATAAGAAATATTTAAAACACAGTATGTATAAACAATGAGACCTCTTAGGCCGGCTTCACACTCAGCGTATGAAAATACGGTCCGTATATTACGGCCGTAATACGCTGAAAAGTCCCGAAAATAGTGGTCCATAGCTCCTCCGTAGGCAGGGTGTGTCAGCGTTTTTTGCGCATGGCATCCTCCGTATGTAATCCGTATGGCATCCGTACTGCGTGGTTTTCTCGCAGGCTTGCAAAACCAACATACGGCTATAGAAGTGATCCATGTGTCCCAAAAAGAAAAAAAATATATATATATATACTGTCTATATATATATATATGTCAGTAGACACATATATGTATATATATTAATATTTTTTCCAGCGCTATACAGCTTGAAAGCCGGTAATTCAATTACCGGCTTTTTCTTTCTCCTTCCTAAAACCCGACATGATTTGAGACATGGTTTACATACAGTAAACCATGTCTTCTCTCCTTTTTTTTTTGCAGATTCCACACTACTAATGTCAGTAGTGTGTATCTGCAAAATTTGACCGTTCTATCTACTAAATTAAAGGGTTAAATGGCGGAAAAAATTGGCGTGGGCTCCCGCACAATTTTCTCCGCCAGAGTAGTAAAGCCAGTGACTGAGGGCAGATATTAATAGCCTGGAGAGGGTCCACGGTTATTGCCCCCCCCCCCTGGCTAAAAACACCTGTCCCCAGCCACCCCAGAAAAGGCACATCTGGAAGATGCGCCTATTCTGGCACTTGGCCACTTTCTTCCCATTCCCGTGTAGCGGTGGGATATGGGGTAATGAAGGGTTAATGCCACCTTGCTATTGTAAGGTGACATTAAGCCTAATTAATAATGGAGAGGCGTCAATTATGACACCTATCCATTATTAATCCAATTGTAGTAAAGGGTTAAATGAAAAACAAACACATTATTTAAAATTATTTTAATGAAATAAAAACAATGGTTGTTGGAGTATTTTATTCTATGCCCAATCCAGTCACTGAAGACCCTCGTTCTGTAAGTAAAAAAACATAATAAACCAACAATATCCTTACCCTCCGCAGATCTGTAATGTCCAACGATGTAAATCCATCTGAAGGGGTTAAAATATTTTGCAGCCACGAGCTTTGCTAATGCAATGATGCTCATGGCTGCAAAAACCCCGGAAAATGAAGGTAAAGTAGGTCAATGACCTATATTTAGCTTCATTTGCGGTGAGGTGCCCTCTGCTGGCTGTTCCTAGATCGTGGGAACTTTTCTAGAAAGCTCCCAGGCTTTCTAGGTAAGTTCCCACGATCTATGAACAGCCAGCAGAGGGCGCCTCACCGCAAATGAAGCTAAATATAGATCATTGACCTATATTTAGCTTCATTCCCCGGGGTTTTGCAGCAAGGAGCAGCCTGCATTAGCGGAACTCCTTGCTGCAAACTGTTTTAACCCCTTCAGAAGGATTTACATCGTTGGACTTTACAGATCTGCGGAAGGTAAGTATATTGTTGGTTTATTATGTTTTTTCTTTTACAGAACGAGGGTCTTCAGTGATTGGATTGGGCGTTAAATAAAATATTACAACAACCTTTGTTTTTATTTCATTAAAATAATTTTTAATAATGTGTGTGTGTTTTTTTTTAACCCTTTCATTCAATTGGATTAATAATGGATGGGTGTCATAATTGACGCCTCTCCATTATTAATTAGGCTTAATGTCACCTTACAATAGCAAGGTGGCATTAACCCTTCATTACCCCATATCCCACCGCTACACGGGAATGGGAAGAGAGTGGCCAAGTGCCAGAATAGGCACATCTTCCAGATGTGCCTTTTCTGGGGTGGCTGGGGGCAGGTGTTTTTAGCCAGGGGGGAGCCAATAATCGTGGACCCTCTCCAGGCTATTAATATCTGCCCTCAGTCACTGGCTTTACTACTCTGGCGGAGAAAATTGTGCGGGAGCCCACGCCAATTTTTTCCGCCATTTAACCCTTTAATTTAGTAGATAGAACGGCCAAATTTTGCAGATACACACTACTGACATTAGTAGTGTGGAATCTGCAAAAAAAATGGAGAGAAGACATGGTTTACTGTATGTAAACCAGGTCTCATATCATGTCGGGTTTTAGGAAGGAGAAAGAAAAAGCCGGTAATTGAATTACCGGCTTTCAAGCTGTATAGCGCTGGAATAAATATTAATATATATATATACATATATGTGTCTCACTGACATATATATATATATATATATATATATATATATATATATATATATACCTATTCTATGTGTACACATTTATTCTACCTATTGGACTGGAAGCTGTCAGTGTGATTTTACTGTACACCGCACTGAATTGCCGGCTTTTCTCTCTAACAGCGCTGCGTATTTCTCGCAAGTCACACTGCTTGTCCGTGTGTAATCCGTATTTTTCACGCTTCCATAGACTTTCATTGGTGTATTTCTTGCGCAGTACGGTGACAAACGCAGCATGCTGCGATTTTGTACGGCCGTAGAAAGCCGTATAATACTGATCAGTAAAATACGGCAGATAGGAGCAGGGGCATAGAGAATAATTGTGCCGTATTTTTTGCGAGTTTTACGGACGTAGTTTCTGCGCTCTTACGTCCGTAAAACTCGCAAGTGTGAAGCCGGCCTTAGTGAGACAGCTGGGAGCAACATCAGAAGCAGAGAAAAATTAGTAGTAGAGGGCACAAGACTAACGGTACCAAATGACAAAACAGCCCATTAGTATCTCCTAGTAGAAGGTATAGACAATATAATAAGCCATATGTAAAAAGTATACTGGAAACTAAGTTCCTATAGAGTAACAATGGCTATAAATATATATAAGAGCTCCATTCTAGATAATACCTGGGACTGAAATAAAGTGCACAGTGCTAAAGATCCTGGACCGTGCCTGCAATTATCGCCGAAAAGAAGTGAACTTACATAAATGTAATCTCCAACCTGAGCGTGCTCCACAGCGACCCCGACAGCGCCGTTTCGCCTGACTGGATTCCTCAAATAAGGGGCGTAAGTGTCTCTAGCTGGTTAGTAAGCCTTTTTATACCTGAGGAACAGCTGTTCCTAATGTCAGCAAAGTGGGGAGCCAGAGCGCATGCGTCGATCTGAGACGTCACTGAAAAGAGTGACTTCCGAAGCTCTGCGCCTGGAACGCGAGTGTGGAACGCTTCGCCCTCCTATATGTACAGAGCAGGAAGTCACTGTGACATCACCGACCAGCGCATGCGCAACCCACTCACCGAAACTAACAGGTAAATCAGAAGTACTAAAGGCAGATGTAAGAATGGGAATGAATATACATTAAAAATAAGAAAGGCTGCAACTGGAAATAACCTGAACGCACCATATAAATAAAAAAAATCTAAATTTACGGGGACCTATATAAATCTATAAACTAATTAATACCCATATACCCCACCTAAATATATATATAAAAAAAAAGAAAAAATAAAGATAAATATAAATATATAATAATAAATATATGAATCATGGTGATAAAAAAAGAGGGGCAGGAATAAATATACAAAAGATCAAAAATAGAATAATACAATAGACTGAATAAATAGCACATATATAATAAATAATCCAATCAATAAGTGAATAATATATACATATATCAATTATACAACAAAATGAATAAATATAATTTATGCAGATATAACTATATATATATATAATGGATAATACATATAAATAATTATTTATCTATAAACAAATGACAATCAGTAAAAAATCCATATAGAAACAATATAAAGTGCATATATAAGAAAAGTAATTAATAATAAATATTCAAAGGAATATACTATCATTAATAAAAAAATACATATGTGCACTTATGTGTATAGAAAATAAACATACAAATAATAACAAAAATAAAAAAAGGGTCCCCGAATATATTAAAGTCCATAAATAGAATTATACACTTGATAGTAGTAGTGGATATCTTCTTTCATCGACGTCATCGAGAAATACGACTGCCATGACATCAGGAAGATAAAGTGCATTCGGATAGGTTAGTGCCAGGCAAGTATATAGGATCACTGAATAAAAAATACAAATAATTAATATAAAACCAACGAACAAACACATACAAACAATTAAAAAAGGACTACCGGATAAATATAAAGTGGAAAACTATACATAATAGAAGAGACCTAGGAACAATAATACCCTTAAAAAAAGAGGGGGAGGGATCTGTGGATAACAAAATTCATTACAAAAATGAGTTGAAACCTAAAGTCTCATTAAGGCCATGAGGTGCCAAAGTTCCCAAAAGATAAATCCATTTACTCTCTTTCTGAGCTAGAACTTTGGCTAAATTACCCCCTCTAATTCCATGTTGCACCTGATCAATGGCCTGAATTCTGAGCCCCCTAGGATCCGATTGATGGTATAACTTGAAATGCCTGGGCAAAGTTTTTAAAACACTCAAATCACTAACAGTGATGGATTTTTCAATATCTCTAACATGTTCTCTTGTCCGTATACGCAATTCACGTGTAGTAAGACCTATATAGACTTTATTGCACGGACAATGAGCATGATAGATCACTCCTTTAGACGTGATTTTGTAATGAATTTTGTTATCCATAGATCCCTCCCCCTCTTTTTTAAGGGTATTATTGTTCCTAGGTCTCTTCTATTATGTATAGTTTTCCACTTTATATTTATCCGGTAGTACTTTTTTAATTGTTTGTATGTGTTTGTTCGTTGGTTTTATATTAATTATTTGTATTTTTTATTCAGTGATCCTATATACTTGCCTGGCACTAACCTATCCGAATGCACTTTATCTTCCTGATGTCATGGCAGTCGTATTTCTCGATGACGTCGATGAAAGAAGATATCCACTACTAATATCAACTGTATAATTCTATTTATGGACTTTAATATATTCGGGGACCCTTTTTTTTTGTTTGTTATTATTTGTATGTTTATTTTCTATACACATAAGTGCACATATGTATTTTTTATTAATGATAGTATATTCCTTTGAATATTTATTATTAATTACTTTTCTTATACAACCCTTCCATTTAACCAGATACTGGAGTTTCCGTCTAAAAACACGAGAATCCAAAATCTTCTCCACAATATACTCCAATTCCCCCTCCACCAAAACCGGGGCAGGAGGATCAACAGATGGAACCATAGGTGCCACGTATCTCCGCAACAATGACCTATGGAATACGTTATGTATGGAAAAAGAATCTGGAAGGGTCAGATGAAAAGACACAGGATTAAGAACCTCAGAAATCCTATACGGACCAATGAAACGAGGTTTAAACTTAGGAGAGGAAACCTTCATAGGAATATGACGAGAAGATAACCAAACCAGATCCCCAACACGAAGTCGGGGACCCACACGGCGTCTGCGATTAGCGAAACGTTGAGCCTTCTCCTGGGACAAGGTCAAATTGTCCACTGCATGAGTTCAAATCTGCTGCAACCTGTCCACCACAGTATCCACACCAGGACAGTCCGAAGACTCAACCTGTCCTGAAGAGAAACGAGGATGGAACCCAGAATTGCAGAAAAATGGCGAAACCAAGGTAGCCGAGCTGGCCCGATTATTAAGGGCGAACTCAGCCAAAGGCAAAAAGGACACCCAGTCATCCTGATCGGCAGAAACAAAGCATCTCAGATATGTTTCCAAGGTCTGATTGGTTCGTTCGGTCTGGCCATTAGTCTGAGGATGGAAAGCCGAGGAAAAAGACAAGTCAATGCCCATCCTACCACAAAAGGCTCGCCAAAACCTTGAAACAAACTGGGAACCTCTGTCAGAAACTATATTCTCTGGAATGCCATGTAAACGAACCACATGCTGGAAGAACAATGGCACCAAATCAGAGGAGGAAGGCAATTTAGACAAGGGTACCAGATGGACCATCTTAGAAAAGCGATCACAGACCACCCAAATGACTGACATCTTTTGAGAGACGGGAAGATCAGAAATAAAATCCATAGAGATATGTGTCCAAGGCCTATTCGGGACCGGCAAGGGCAAAAGCAACCCACTGGCACGAGAACAGCAGGGCTTAGCCCAAGCACAAATCCCACAGGACTGCACAAAAACACGCACATCCCGTGACAGAGACGGCCACCAAAGGGATCTAGCCACCAACTCTCTGGTACCAAAGATTCCAGGATGACCAGCCAACACCGAACAATGAACCTCAGAGATAACTTTATTGGTCCACCTATCAGGGACAAACAGTCTCTCCGCTGGACAACGATCAGGTTTATTAGCCTGAAATTTTTGCAGCACCCGCCGCAAATCAGGGGAGATGGCAGACACAATTACTCCTTCCTTGAGGATACCGGCCGGCTCAGACAAACCCAGAGAGTCGGGCACAAAACTCCTAGACAGAGCATCCGCCTTCACATTTTTAGAGCCCGGAAGGTACGAAATCACAAAGTCAAAACGGGCAAAAAACAGCGACCAACGAGCCTGTCTAGGATTCAACCGCTTAGCAGACTCAAGATAAGTCAAGTTCTTATGATCAGTCAATAACACCACGCGATGCTTAGCTCCTTCAAGCCAATGACGCCACTCCTCGAATGCCCACTTCATGGCCAGCAACTCTCGGTTGCCCACATCATAATTTCGCTCAGCAGGCGAAAACTTCCTGGAAAAAAAAGCGCATGGTTTCATCACTGAGCAATCAGAACCTCTCTGCGACAAAACAGCCCCTGCTCCAATCTCAGAAGCATCAACCTCGACCTGGAACGGAAGAGAAACATCTGGTTGACACAACACAGGGGCAGAAGAAAAACGACGCTTCAAGTCTTGAAAAGCTTCCACAGCAGCAGAAGACCAATTGACCAAATCAGCACCCTTCTTGGTCAAATCGGTCAATGGTTTGGCAATACTAGAAAAATTGCAGATGAAGCGACAATAAAAATTAGCAAAGCCCAGGAACTTTTGCAGACTTTTCAGAGATGTCGGCTGAGTCCAATCATGGATGGCTTGGACCTTAACAGGATCCATCTTGATAGAAGGGGAAAAGATGAACCCCAAAAATGAAACCTTCTGCACACCAAAGAGACACTTTGATCCCTTCACAAACAAAGAATTAGCACGCAGGACCTGAAACACCGTTCTGACCTGCTTCACATGAGACTCCCAATCATCCGAGAAGATCAAAATGTCATCCAAGTACACAATCAGGAATTTATCCAGGTACTCTCGGAAGATGTCATGCATAAAGGACTGAAACACTGATGGAGCATTGGCAAGTCCGAATGGCATCACTAGATACTCAAAATGACCCTCGGGCGTATTAAATGCAGTTTTCCATTCATCTCCTCGCCTGATTCGCACCAGATTATACGCACCACGAAGATCTATCTTGGTGAACCAACTAGCCCCCTTAATCCGAGCAAACAAATCAGATAACAATGGCAAGGGGTACTGAAATTTAACCGTGATCTTATTTAGAAGGCGGTAATCTATACAAGGTCTCAGCGAACCATCCTTCTTGGCTTCAAAAAAGAACCCTGCTCCTAATGGTGACGATGACGGGCGAATATGCCCCTTCTCCAGGGATTCCTTCACATAACGGCGCATAGCGGCGTACTCAGGCACGGATAAATTAAACAGTCGACCTTTTGGGAATTTACTACCAGGAATCAAATTGATAGCACAATCACAATCCCTATGCAGAGGTAGGGCATCGGACTTGGGCTCATCAAATACATCCCGGTAATCAGACAAGAACTCTGGAACCTCAGGAGGGGTGGATGACGAAATTGACCGAAATGCAACATCACCATGTACCCCTTGACAACCCCAGCTGGACACCGACATGGATTTCCAATCTAATACTGGATTATGGGCTTGTAGCCATGGCAACCCCAACACGACCACATCATGCAGATTATGCAACACCAGAAAGCGAATAACCTCCTGATGTGCAGGAGCCATGCACATGGTCAGCTGGGTCCAGTATTGAGGCTTATTCTTGGCCAAAGGCGTGGCATCAATTCCTCTCAATGGAATAGGACACTGCAAGGGCTCTAAGAGAAACCCACAACGCTTAGCATACTCCAAGTCCATCAAATTCAAGGCAGCGCCTGAATCCACAAATGCCATGACAGAATACGATGGCAAAGAGATGATCAAGGTAACGGACAGAAGAAATTTTGACTGTACCGTACCAATGGTGGCAGACCTAGCGAACCGCTTAGTGCGCTTAGGACAATCAGAGATAGCATGAGTGGAATCACCACAGTAGAAACACAGCCCATTCAGACGTCTGTGTTCTTGCCGTTTAACTCTGGTCAAAGTCCTATCGCACTGCATAGGCTCAGGTTTAAGCTCAGGTAATACCGCCAAATGGTGCACAGATTTACGCTTACGCAAGCGTCGACCGATCTGAATGGCCAAAGACATAGACTCATTCAAACCAGCAGGCATAGGAAATCCCACCATGACATCCTTAAGGGCTTCAGAGAGACCCTTTCTGAACATAGCTGCCAGCGCAGATTCATTCCATTGAGTGAGCACGGACCACTTTCTAAATTTCTGACAATATACCTCTATCTCATCCTGACCCTGACAAAGAGCCAGCAAATTTTTCTCTGCCTGATCCACTGAATTAGGTTCATCGTACAGCAATCCGAGCGCCAGGAGAAACGCATCGATATTACTCAATGCAGGATCTCCTGGCGCAAGAGAAAATGCCCAGTCCTGAGGGTCGCCGCGCAAAAAAGAAATAACAATCAAAACTTGTTGAACTGGATCACCAGAGGAGCGAGGTTTCAAGGCCAGAAATAATTTACAATTATTTTTGAAACTCAGAAACTTAGTTCTATCTCCAAAAAACAAATCAGGAATAGGAATTCTTGGTTCCAACATAGCTTTCTGATCAATAGTGTCTTGAATCTTTTGTACTCTTGCCGAGAGCTGATCCACAAATGAAGACAGACTTCTAATGTCCATCGCTACACCTGTGTACTGAACCACCCAAATGTCTAGGGGAAAAAAAAGGCAAAACACAGTGCAAAGAAAAAAAAATGGTCTCAGAACTTCTTTTTTCCCTCTATTGAGAATCATTAGTACTTTGGGCTTCCTGTACTGTTATGAAAGGCAATTCAGTACTACAATGGACATAGCGGTCAGAGCACATACAGTGATCTGACAATAACCCAAAATCATAGAACGAGCTCTGAGACGTGGGAACTCTGCAGACCGCAATCCCTAATCCTCTCCAAACAACACTAGAGGCAGCCGTGGATTGCGCCTAACTCTGCCTATGCAACTCGGCACAGCCTGAGAAACTAACTAGCCTGAAGATAGAAAATAAGCCTACCTTGCCTCAGAGAAATACCCCAAAGGAAAAGGCAGCCCCCCACATATAATGACTGTGAGTTAAGATGAAAAGACAAACGTAGAGATGAAATAGATTCAGCAAAGTGAGGCCCGACTTTCTTAACAGATCGAGGATAGAAAAGGTAACTTTGCGGTCTACACAAAACCCTAAAGAAAACCACGCAAAGGGGGCAAAAAGACCCTCCGTACCGAACTAACGGCACGGAGGTACACCCTTTGCGTCCCAGAGCTTCCAGCAACAAATTAGACAAGCTGGACAGAAAAAATAGCAAACAAATAGCAAAGAAGAACTTAGCTATGCAGAGCAGCAGGCCACAGGAATGATCCATGGAAAAGCAAGTCCAACACTGGAACATTGACAGGAAGCCAGGATCAAAGCATTAGGTGGAGTTAAGTAGAGAAGCACCTAACGACCTCACCAGATCACCTGAGGGAGGAAACTCAGAAGCCGCAGTACCACTTCCCTCCACCAACAGAAGCTCACAGAGAGAATCAGCCGAAGTACCACTTGTGACCACAGGAGGGAGCTCTGCCATAGAATTCACAACACTCCACCTAGTGCTTTGATCCTGGCCTCCAGTCAATGTTCTAGTATTGGACCTGTTTCCTCCTGGATCGTTCCTGTGGCCTGCTGCTCTGCATAGCTAAGTTCTGCTTTGCTATTTTGTTTGCTGTTTTTTCTGTCCAGCTTGTCTCTGAGGCAAGGTAGGCTTATTTTCTATCTTCAGGCTAGCTAGTTTCTCAGGCTGTGCCGAGTTGCATAGGGAGCGTTAGGCGCAATCCACGGCTGCCTCTAGTGTTGTTGGAGAGGATTAGGGATTGCGGTCAGCAGAGTTCCCATGTCTCAGAGCTCATTCTATGTTTTTGGGTTATTGTCAGGTCACTGTATGTGCTCTGACCTCTATGTCCATTGTGGTACTGAATTATCTTATCATAACAGTACTGGAGGCCGAAAGTACTAATGATTCTCAATAGAGGGAAAAAAGAAGTTCTGATACCATTTTTTTTCTCTGCACTGTGTTTTGCCTTTTTTTTCCCCTAGACATTTGGGTGGTTCAGGACACAGGTGTAGCGATGGACATTAAAGGTCTGTCTTCATGTGTGGATCAGCTCACGGCAAGAGTACAAAATATTCAAGACTTTGTGGTTCAGAATTCTATGTTAGAACCGAGAATTCCTATTCCTGATTTGTTTTTTGGAGATAGAACTAAATTTCTGAGTTTCAAAAATAATTGTAAACTATTTCTGGCTTTGAAACCTCGCTCCTCTGGTGACCCAGTTCAAAAAGTTAGGATCATTATTTCTTTTTTACGTGGCGACCCTCAGGACTGGGCATTTTCTCTTGCGTCAGGAGATCCTGCATTAAGTAATATCGATGTGTTTTTCCTGGCGCTCGGATTGCTGTACGATGAACCTAATTCAGTGGATCAGGCAGAGAAAAATTTGCTGGCTCTGTGTCAGGGTCAGGATGAGATAGAGGTATATTGTCAGAAATTTAGAAAGTGGTCCGTACTCACTCAATGGAATGAAGGTGCGCTTGCAGCTATTTTCAGAAAAGGTCTCTCTGAAGCCCTTAAGGATGTCATGGTGGGATTTCCTATGCCTGCTGGTCTGAATGAGTCTATGTCTTTGGCCATTCAGATCGGTCGACGCTTGTGTGAGCGTAAATCTGTGCACCATTTGGCGGTATTACCTGAGCTTAAACCTGAGCCTATGCAGTGCGATAGGACTTTGACCAGAGTTGAACGGCAAGAACACAGACGTCTGAATGGGCTGTGTTTCTACTGTGGTGATTCCACTCATGCTATCTCTGATTGTCCTAAGCGCACTAAGCGGTTCGCTAGGTCTGCCACCATTGGTACGGTACAGTCAAAATTTCTTCTGTCCGTTACCTTGATCTGCTCTTTGTCATCATATTCTGTCATGGCATTTGTGGATTCAGGCGCTGCCCTGAATTTGATGGACTTGGAGTATGCTAGGCGCTGTGGGTTTTTCTTGGAGCCCTTACAGTGTCCTATTCCATTGAGAGGAATTGATGCTACGCCTTTGGCCAAGAATAAGCCTCAGTACTGGACCCAGCTGACCATGTGCATGGCTCCTGCACATCAGGAGGTTATTTGCTTTCTGGTGTTGCATAATCTGCATGATGTGGTCGTGTTGGGGTTGCCATGGCTACAAGTCCATAATCCAGTATTAGATTGGAAATCCATGTCTGTGTCCAGCTGGGGTTGTCAGGGGGTACATGGTGATGTCCCATTTCTGACTATTTCATCATCCACCCCTTCTGAGGTTCCAGAGTTCTTGTCTGATTACCGGGATGTATTTGATGAGCCCAAGTCCGATACCCTACCTCCGCATAGGGATTGTGATTGTGCTATCGATTTGATTTCTGGTAGTAAATTCCCAAAAGGTCGACTGTTTAATTTGTCTGTGCCTGAGCACGCCGCTATGCGGAGTTATGTGATGGAGTCCTTGGAGAAGGGGCATATTCGCCCGTCATCGTCGCCATTAGGAGCAGGGTTCTTTTTTGTAGCCAAGAAGGATGGTTCACTGAGACCTTGTATAGATTACCGCCTTCTAAATAAGATCACGGTTAAATTTCAGTACCCCTTGCCGTTGTTATCTGATTTGTTTGCTCGGATTAAGGGGGCTAGTTGGTTCACCAAGATAGATCTTCGTGGTGCGTATAATCTTGTGCGTATTAAGCGAGGCGATGAATGGAAAACTGCATTTAATACGCCCGAGGGCCATTTTGAGTATCTAGTAATGCCATTCGGACTTGCCAATGCTCCATCAGTGTTTCAGTCCTTTATGCATGACATCTTCCGAGAGTACCTGGATAAATTCCTGATTGTGTACTTGGATGACATTTTGATCTTCTCGGATGATTGGGAGTCTCATGTGAAGCAGGTCAGAACGGTGTTTCAGGTCCTGCGTGCTAATTCTTTGTTTGTGAAGGAATCAAAGTGTCTCTTTGGTGTTCAGAAGGTTTCATTTTTGGGGTTCATCTTTTCCCCTTCTACTATCGAGATGGACCCTGTCAAGGTCCAAGTCATCCATGATTGGACTCAGCCGACATCTCTGAAAAGTCTGCAAAAGTTCCTGGGCTTTGCTAATTTTTATCGTCGCTTCATCTGCAATTTTTCTAGTATTGCTAAACCATTGACCGATTTGACCAAGAAGGGTGCTGATGTGGTCAATTGGTCTTCTGCTGCTGTGGAAGCTTTTCAAGAGTTGAAGCGTCGTTTTTCTTCTGCCCCTGTGTTGTGTCAAACAGATGTTTCGCTTCCGTTCCAGGTCGAGGTTGATGCTTCTGAGATTGGAGCAGGGGCTGTTTTGTCGCAGGGAAGTTCTGATTGCTCGGTGATGAAACCATGCGCCTTCTTTTCCAGGAAGTTTTTGCCTGCTGAGTGAAATTATGATGTGGGCAATCGAGAGTTGCTGGCCATGAAGTGGGCATTTGAGGAGTGGCGTCATTGGCTTGAAGGAGCTAAGCATCGCGTGGTGGTCTTGACTGATCGTAAGAACTTGACTTATCTCGAGTCTGCCAAGCGGTTGAATCCTAGACAGGCTCGTTGGTCGCTGTTTTTTGCCCGTTTTGACTTTGTGATTTCGTACCTTCCGGGCTCTAAAAATGTGAAGGCGGATGCTCTGTCTAGGAGTTTTGTGCCCGACTCTCCGGGTTTATCTGAGCCGGCGGGTATCCTCAAAGAGGGAGTAATTGTGTCTGCCATCTCCCCTGATTTGCGGCGGGTGCTGCAAAAATTTCAGGCTAATAAACCTGATCGTTGCCCAGCGGAGAAACTGTTTGTCCCTGATAGGTGGACGAATAAAGTTATCTCTGAGGTTCATTGTTCAGTGTTGGCTGGTCATCCTGGAATCTTTGGTACCAGAGAGTTAGTGGCTAGATCCTTTTGGTGGCCATCTCTGTTGCGGGACGTGCGTACTTTTGTGCAGTCCTGTGGGATTTGTGCTCGGGCTAAGCCCTGCTGTTCTCGTGCCAGTGGGTTGCTTTTGCCCTTGCCGGTCCCGAAGAGGCCTTGGACACATATCTCTATGGATTTTATTTCAGATCTTCCCGTCTCTCAAAAGATGTCAGTCATTTGGGTGGTCTGTGATCGCTTCTCTAAGATGGTCCATTTGGTACCCTTGTCTAAATTACCTTCCTCCTCTGATTTGGTGCCATTGTTCTTCCAGCATGTGGTTCGTTTACATGGCATTCCAGAGAATATCGTGTCTGACAGAGGTTCCCAGTTTGTTTCGAGGTTTTGGCGAGCCTTTTGTGGTAGGATGGGTATTGACTTGTCTTTTTCCTCGGCTTTCCATCCTCAGACTAATGGCCAGACCGAACGAACCAATCAGACCTTGGAAACTTATCTGAGATGCTTTGTTTCTGCTGATCAGGATGACTGGGTGTCTTTTTTGCCTTTGGCTGAGTTTCGCCGTTTTTCTGCAACTCTGGGTTCCATCCTCTGGGACGCAGAGGGTGTACCTCCGTGCCGTTAGTTCGGTACGGAGGGTCTTTTTGCCCCCTTTGCGTGGTTTTTGTAGGGTTTTGTGTTGACCGCAAAGTTACCTTTCCTATCCTCGCTATGTTCAGAAAGTCGGGCCTCACTTTGCTAAATCTATTTCATCTCTACGTTTGTCTTTTCATCTTAACTCACAGTCATTATATGTGGGGGCTGCCTTTTCCTTTGGGGTATTTCTCTGAGGCAAGGTAGGCTTATTTTCTATCTTCAGGCTAGCTAGTTTCTCAGGCTGTGCCGAGTTGCATAGGGAGCGTTAGGCGCAATCCACGGCTGCCTCTAGTGTTGTTGGAGAGGATTAGGGATTGCGGTCAGCAGAGTTCCCATGTCTCAGAGCTCGTTCTATGTTTTTGGGTTATTGTCAGGTCACTGTATGTGCTCTGACCTCTAAGTCCATTGTGGTACTGAATTATCTTATCATAACACTTCTCACAAAATTAGAACATCATCATAAAGTTAATTTATTGCAGTTCTTCAATACAAAAAGTGAAACTCATATATTATATTGAGTCATTACAGAGTAATGTATTTCAAGTGTTTATTTCTGTTAATGTTGATGATTATGGCTTACAGCCAATGAAAACCCAACAGTCATTATCTCAGTAAGTTAGAATACTTTACATCACCAGCTTGAAAAATGACTTTAAAATCTGAAATGTTGGCCTACTGAAATGCATGTTCAGTAAATGCACTCAATACTTGGTCGGGGCTCCTTTTGCATCAATTACTACATCAATGTGGCATGGAGGCAATCAACATTGCTGAGGTGTTATGGAAGCTCAGTTTGCTTTGATAGCAGCATTCAGCTCATCGGCATTGTTGGGTCTGGTGTCTGATATCTTCCTCTTGACAATACCCCATAGATTCTCTATGAGGTTAAGGTCAGGCGAGTTTGCTGGCCAATCAAGCACAGTGGTAGATGGCTGCTCTGACTTTGGTCTTAATAAAGCACAGTGGACCTACACCAGCAGATGACATGGCTCCCCAAACCATCACTGATTGTGGAAACCTCACACTAGACCTCAAGCAGCTTGGATTGTGTGCCTCTCCACTCTTCCTCCAGACTCTGGGACCTTGATTTCTAAATGAAATGCAAAATTTACTTTCATCTGAAAACACCTTGGACCACTGAGCAACAGTCCAGTTCTTCTTCTCCTTGGTCCAGGTAAGAAGCTTCTGGCATTGTCTATTGGTCAAGAGTGTTGTAGCCCATGTCCTGGATACGTCTGTGTGTGGTGGCTCTTGAAGCAATGACTCCTGTTATGATACGGTGGTCTAGGAGCAACATGGAACGAGCTCTGAAGGAAGTGGTAACTGTACTGACCGCAGTCCCTAAGCTCAACACAACACTAGAAGTAGCCGTGGAATGCTCCTAACTCTCCCTAGGCATCTCGTCACAGCCTAAGAGCTAACTACCCCTAAAGAAAGAAGCAGAAAAGCTATCTTGCCTCAGAGAAATCCCCAAAGGATAGATTAGCGGCCCACAAATAATGACTGTGAGTGGAGAGGGAAAAGACATACACAGAATGAAACCAGGATGAGCACAGGAGACCAGTCTAGCTAAATAGATAGGACAGGATGGAATACTGTGCGGTCAGTATAAAACACTACAAAAATTCACGCAGAGTTTACAAGAAAAATCTCCACACCTGACTAAAGGTGTGGAGGGCAAATCTGCCTCCCAGAGCTTCCAGCAAGACAGAATTAATTCACACTGATAAGCTGGACAAACAAAGAAAGCACAGAATGGATAAGTCCACAATCTATAGACAGAAAAGAGCAAGCAAAAACTTAGCTTTGCTGAACTGGTCAGGATAACAGGGAACTCCAAAGAGATGTGAATCCAACCAGGAACCATTTACAAGTGGCACTGGATGAAGAAAGAGCCAGGCCTAAATAGCCGAGCAGAAGAGACGATAAGTGGAGGCAGCTGATGACAGCTAACTCCAAGGAGCAGCCATACTACTAGAAACCACAAGAGGGAGCCCAAGAGCAGAACTCACAAAAGTGCCACTTACAACCACCGGAGGGAGCCCAAGAGCGGAATTCACAACAGACTCCAGTAGCAGACCACTCCTTGTGAATCTCCCCCAAATTTTTGAATGGCCTTTTTTAACAATCCTTTCAAGGCTGCAGTTATCCCGATTGCTTGTGCGCCTTTTCTACCACACTTTTTGCTTCCACCCAAATTCTTTTTCTATATGCTTGGTTACAGCACTATGTGAACAGCCAGCTCCTTTAGCAATGACCTTTTGTGGCTTACCTTCCTTGTGGAGTGTATCAACGACTGCCTTCTGGGCATCTGTCAAGTCAGCAGTCTTCCCCATGATTGTAGAGCTTACTTAAACACACTAAGGGACCTTTTTAAATGCTTAAGAGCCTTTGCAGGTGTTTATTTTATTAATTATTCTAAATTACTAAGAGAATGACTTTTGGGTTTTCATTGGCTGTAAGCCATAATCATCAACATTAACAGAAATAAACACTTAAAATAGATGGCTCAGTTTGTAGTGACTCTATATAATATTTGAGTTTCACTTTTTACATTTAAAAACTGAAATTAATTAATTTTTTCATGATATTCTAATTTTGTGAGAAGCACTTGTATATTACTTTCCATTGAGAAGAGTTGTGGTGCAGTACAGAGCAAGTACAGAGAAAATACCAGTGGTATAACCAGAGTCCTATGTGATCAAGTGCAAAATTTGGACCTGGGCACCCACTAGCATGTTAGTCAGATGTATGGGCCCTTATAATATTTCTTCGGTTTTGGTCCCTTTCCTGCAATAATAGTAATGTCACCCAACCTGGCCCCAACCTGTAATGTCCCCCTTCCTGGCCACTTCCTTTATTAATGTCCCCTATCCTGTAATAATGCCCTGCATCCTGGACCACTCCTTGTAATAATGTCTCCTATTTTGTAATAATGGCCCATATATGACCTACAATAACATCCGCCCGTCCTGGTCTCCATCCTGTAATAATGTCCCCCTTGGCCGCTATTCTGTAATAATAGAAAAAAGTCCAGCACACCGTAGTAGACATCCTTAGGTGTTCGGAGCAGGGAGAATGCTGTGTGTGCATGGGGCAGTCAAAACTGTAGTTGATACTGTAATAATGAAGAGACGATCCTCCAGCGATGAAAGGTAGAAAATTTAACGTTTATTCCGTATTTATTTTATTTATTTAACTCACTTATATACCGCCATTAATTCCACAGCATTTTACAGACATCAGCATCACAGTACCCATCAGTATGTCTTTGAAGTGTGTGAGGAAACCAGAGAACCTAGAGGAAACCCACGCAAACACAGGGAGAAAATACATACTCCTTGCATATGTTGTCAGTGGTATGAACCCAGGACCCAGCGCTGCAAGGCTGCAATGCTAAAATTAAAAGCAGGAATAATGTAGGCAATACTACAATGAACTAGCAAAACATATGCATTTCGGCGTAATGCTTTATTCAGCATAGGTTTTGCTAGTTCCTTGCAGATTTGTCTGTGCTATTCGTATTTTTAGGCTATGTGCCCAAGATCAAGAAATAGCAGCTTTTTGGACACAGCATACTTTCACTGGTCCAAAATGCTGCTTTCTAATCACGCAGGTAACTCTGCATGTGTTCATTGAACAATGCGGATTTACCGGATCTAGTGAATGGCTATGGGTGAGACTAGTGTCTCCGCTGGAGATAACTGGCATGCTGTGGCTCATAAACATGCACCGTGGGTGAGTGTGCGCAGCGTCAAATAGAAGCACAGTGGCATAGGATTTCTATAAATCCCATCCACTGTGCTTCTAATGTAGAATGCTGCTCTTCCTGATCGTGGACAGGTACCCTTAATGTTATATGAAGACTCCTACTCCCACAATATACAGTAAGTAAGCCAAAAAGCATATTTATAAACAAATCCATAAAGAATCAAAACTTTTCATTATGTCTGAAAAGATCTTTATTAATATCAAATATATTCAAAACATATATATGAAAGTATATACAAGTAAAAAAGTAAGTTTTAGGGGGGATTTTAGTAATAAAATACTAATTGGTAAGACACAGATATATGCCGCAAACAAGTAATGCATATAAAAATACACATGAATCTTGTGTATTTTTATATATACCGTATATTACTTGTTTGCAGCATATATCTGTGTCTTACCAATTAGTACTTTATTATACTATTTTCCAGGTATACCCACCCTTAACTTTTTCTGCATTTTCATTATCCAGTTTTGCTTTTATGTACTTTCATGTATATGTTTTAATATATTTGGTATTAATAAAGATCTTTTTGTCATAAAGAAAAGCCTTGTTTCTTTAGGGATTTGTTTTTAAAGTTAGGCTACTTTCACACATCAGGTTTTTCGCAGCATGCCGGTTCCGGTGTTGCGCCACAGCACCGGATCCGGCTTATTTTGTGGAAATCGGATGAGACGGATCCAGTTTTTTGCCGGATCCGTCTCATCCGGTTGTCATCCGTTTTGTCCGTTTTTCCATCTGTTTTTTGACGGATCTGGTTTTTAAAAATGCCCCCTGACAGGCTAAAAATGTGATTGGCCCCCTGAAAACTATATATACAGTATTACTACAGGCCATCAGTGACAGGTTTGAGAGGAGCAAGATACAGAGCAAGATGGACGGCATTATTGTGAAGATTCTGCAGAACAACGTGAATTCCATCGTGGAGGCAAATTGATTGAAAACAATTGTTCTTGAGAAGGAGCGAGAGAGACAGCACATCATGCGTCTGCGCCGACGCCGTTTGTGGATCCACCCCATCACGGCACAGACAATGACGCAGGGAGTATTTTCTACTTTATACATGGAGCTACAAGGAGACCCAGAGAAGTTTTTCAGCTATGTGCGGATGAAAGCGGAGGACTTTGATGTATTGGTGGAGCGGATTGAACATCTAATAAGAAGGAGTGATACATATTGCAGATTCTCCATTACACAAGCTGAGCGTCTGATGGTCACTCTTCGGTAAGCATTCTTTTTGGATGTACTCTTGAAGACACAAAAAAGCATAGTAGAACCAAAAACACTCAATTTAAAAAAATCACAGTAATCCGCAAGTGCTAGTAAAAAGATGTAAAAAACAGGGTATTTGGTTAATACGTTTTTTGCAAGAAATGTATACTAAGCTGCTCCACCAAATGTCAAGGTATACCCATATCAGAGCAGTCCTAACTGATGTATGCAATCCCTATCCGATGTATTTAAAACCTGATCATCTGTATATTACCTGTGTGATCAGGGTTCAGAGAAGAAAAGTCCATGTGGACATGCTGAGTGGAACAGCTTTTGTGCAGATAACCCAAGAGGAGTGGTGGGTAACTCCCTAGTCTTGTAGACACAAGAGAACAATTATGGAAACATGAACACATGGGCTACTTGCACAGTGAACAAGTCTGTAGGAACATACTCACACGCCACCTCCTTGGATGTACTCTTGTAGCGCACTTTCATTGATTGATATTTTGACTATGCAGTAATTTCTGCCTTGCTTTTGTTCACAGATTCCTAGCTACTGGAGAATCCCTGTCTTCACTACATTTCCAGTTTAGACTGGGAATTTCAACCATATCTGGAATAGTGAGGCACACTTGCCGTGCACTGTGGGACTCTCTGCACGATGATTTCATTCCACATCCCACAATGGAGACATGGTTGGAAGTAGCAGACAGATTTCAGGAAATGTGTCAGTTTCCCAACTGCTTGGGCGTGGTGGATAGGAAACATATTCGTATCGTGAACCCGGCTGGTTCTGGATCCGAGTATTTCAACTATAAAAAGTACTTTTTAATCGTGCTGATGGCCATCGCCGATGCGGATTACAAATTTGTAGCGATGGATATTGGGGTGTATGGCCGCTCAAATGATTCACGAGTTTTCAAACTGTCTTCTATGGGGTGGCATTTGTATGGACAAACCTTTCAATTCCCCCCCAAGACCACTGCCTCAAACCTCTAAGCCACCAATGCCTTTTGTTTATGTTGGGGATGAAGCCTTTCAGCTTTCAGAACATATTTTGAAACCCTACGCAAGGCGTGGTTTAAACAATACTAAAAGAATTTTCAACTACCGACTCACACGTGCACGGAGAATGGTGGAGTGTGCGTTTGGGATCTTAACCACGAAATGGAGAGTTCTCCTGACATCTATTAACTTGAAGACACTGTGGATGAGGTAGTGAAAGCTTGTGTTGTCCTGCACAATTACAGTATGTGCTATCCACGGAACAGATATCCATTGAGGACCAGTCTGAACAAACCACCTTGGCTGATTATAGCAACCAAACGTATAGAAATTATGCCACTGTTTCCCGAATTCGAGATCAATTTGAAGAATATTTTATTTCACCCAAAGGAAGAATAGACTGGCAGGATGAGAGAGTTTGAACAATTTGCATTTTTTCCTTGTAACAAGTATTTTACCTTTTACCCAAGTTGTGTACCTGTTTGGTTTTACCTTTTACCCAAGTTGTGTACCTGTTTGGTTTTACCTTTTATCCAAGTTGTGTACCTGTTTGGGTTGTACCCAAAGTATTTTACCTCTGACCAATAAACCTTGTTTAACCAAAGTTTATCTATACCTTATAAAGAATAAATACAAAATAGCTGTAAACAACACAGTTTTATTAATTTTTTTTTTAAATAACAAAAACAAACTTTTATTTTGAAACACAGAAATAAACTTTATTTTGCAGCACACAAAACTATAGATTGGAATAAGTCAGGGTGGAGATAGTGCTGGAGGGGCTGTCGGATAGGGACACTTCGACAGTGGGAGTGTGGAGAAAGGAATGTGTTGGTGGTGGGGAAGGATCAATAGGTAGTGGTAAAGGAGTGGAGAAGACAATTGAGCGGGTGGACAGGAAAGTGGGATTGGGGTTAGGAATTTGGTAGGATGGAGGGGTGTAGGTGATGTTTTGGGAGGATTGGGAGGCAGAAGCAGTGATGGGTGGAGAAGAGGGTTGGGAAGGAGGTGAAAGAGGCTGTTGGTAGTGGGCAGGGAGAGGAGGCACAGATGAAGTAGATGGGAAGTGGTATGGGTCGGGATCATCATATTGGTGGGAAGGGGTACGGGCGGGAGGCTGGTAGTGTGGCTGGTGGGAAGGGGCACGGGAAAGCTGGAAGTGTTGTGGCTGGTGGGACGGGGCACGGGCATGATGTGGGTGATGGTGAGGTTGGTGGGATGGGGCATGGACAGGTTGGTGGTACGGGTCAGGAGGATGGTAGTGGCTTTAGTGATGGACAGTGGAGGAAGGGGGGCGGTTGCAGCATGGGTGCTCAAGTACCGACTGGAAAAAAGTGTTATTCAGTGACTGTCTTGCCTCTGAACGCATCGTTAACAGAAGTGTATGCATCTCGAGTATACTTTTATTTATTAAATTAAAATCTGCAGCCATTTGCTCGAACAAAACTTTCAGACAGTTCTGGAAGGATGCATTCAGGTGTAAGAACTCGGGCGCATAATTATGTACCTGACCCCTCTGCCGATGGCGCCCCGATGCTACAGGTGTACTAGTGGTGGCAGCAGCAGAGGGGTGGGTTACAGGAAATGCTATATCCTCACCAGCAGATACATGCAATGGAACCGGCCAGGATGCTCCAGCGCTCGCGGATGGGACAGAGGGATCCAATGTGTGGGAAGGTGCAGAGTGGGAAGGTGCAGAGGGGCCAGCATTGTCAAAGTGTCCCTTGGTGGCGGCCTCCTGAGGGATCGCCCCAGAAGGATTCAACTGTGCTGCAGGCTCCCGAGTGCTGCCGACGGTGCTGTGGAACAAAAGAGAAAAAACAAACAATTAATATACTGTAATTGCATGGCCCTGGCTGAAAGAGCAAAAGAGGGTTAGACATGTAAAACATTACAGAATAAAATTGCTTTATCCATTTTACCAAACGCGGAATGGTATAAACGCCTCCCCCAAAAGAAATTCATGAATAGCTGGTTTTTGGTCATTCTGCCTCACAAAAATCGGAATAAAAAGCAATCAAAAAATGTCACGTGCCCAAAAATGCTACCAATAAAAATGTCAACTCGTCCCGCAAAAGACAAGACCTCACATGACTCTGTGGACCAAAATATGTAAAAATTATGGCTCTCAAAATGTGGTAACGCAAAAAATATTTTTTGCAATAAAAAGCATCTTTCAGTGTGTGACAGCTGGCAATCTTGAAAATCCGCTAAAAAACCCACTATAAAAGTAGATGAAACCCCCCTTCATCACCCCCTTAGTTAGAGAAAAATTAAAAAATGTATTTATTTCCATTTTCCCATTAGGGTTAGGGCTAGGCTTAGGGCTAGGGTTAGGGTTAGGGTTAGGGCTAGGGTTAGGGTTAGGGCTAGGGTTAGGACTAGGGTTGGGGCTAGGGTTAAGGCTACAGTTAGGGTTGGGGCTAAAGTTAGGGTTAGAGTTGGGGCTAAAGTTAGGGTTAGGGTTTGGATTATATTTACGGTTGGGAATAGGGTTGGGATTAGGGTTAGGGGTTTGTCAAGGTTAGGGGTGTGGTTAGGGTTACCATTGGGATTAGGGTTAGGGATGTGTTTGGATTAGGGTTTCAGTTATAATTGGGGGTCCACTGTTTAAGCACATCAGGGGCTCTCCAAACGCGGCATGGCGTCCGACCTCAAGTCCAGCCAATTCTGCGTTGAAAAAGTAAAACAGTGCTCCTTCCCTTCTGAGCTCTCTCGTGCGCCCAAACAGGGGTTTACCCCAACATATGGGGTATCAGCGTACTCAGGACACATTGGACAATAACTTTTGGGGTCCAATTTCTCCTGTCACCCTTGGGAAAATAAAAAACTTGGGGCTAAAAAATAATTTTTGTGGAAAAAAAAGATTTTTTATTTTCACGGCTATGCGTTATAAACTGTAGTGAAACACTTGGGGGTTCAAAGTTCTCACAACACATCTAGATAAGTTCCTTTGGGGGTCTAGTTTCCAATATGGGGTCACTTGTGGGGGGTTTCTGCTGTTTAGTTACATCAGGGGCTCTGCAAATGCAACGTAACGCCTGTAGACCAATCCATCTGCATTCCAAATGACGCTCCTTGCCTTCCGAGCTCTGCCATGCGCTCAAACAGTGGTTCCCCCACATATGGGGAATCAGCATACTCAGGACACATTGGACAACAACTTTTGGGGTCCAATATCTCCTGTTACCCTTAAGAAAATACAAAACTGGGGGCTAAAAAATAATTTTTATGGAAAAAAAATATTTTTTATTTTCATGGCTCTGCGTTATAAACTGTAGTGAAATACGTGGGGGTTCAAAGTTCTCACAACACATCTAGATAAGTTCCTTGGGGGGTCTAGTTTCCAATATGGGGTCACTTGTGGTGGGTTTCCACTGTTTAGGTACATCAGGGGCTCTGCAAACGGAATGTGACGCCTGCAGACCAATCCATCTAAGTCTGCATTCCAAATGACCCTCCTTCCCTTCCAAGCTCTGCCAATGCACTCAAATGGTGGTTTCCCTCCACATATGGGGTATCAGCATACTCAGGACAAATTGGACAACAACTTTTGGGGTCCAATTTCTCCTGTTAGCCTTGGAAAAATACAAAACTGGGGGCTAAAATATAATTTTTGTGGAAAAAAAAGAGATTTTTTATTTTCACGGCTCTGCGTTATAAACTCCTGTGAAGCACTTGGCGGGTCAAAGTGCTCACCACACATCTAGATGACTTCCTTAGGGGGTCTACTTTCCAAAATGGTGTCACTTGTTGGGGGTTTCAATGTTTAGGCACATCAGTGGCTCTTTAAACGCAACATGGCGTTCCATCTCAATTCCAGTCAATTTTGCATTGAAAAGTCAAATGGCGCTCCTTCCTTTCCAAGCTCTGCCATGCGCCCAAACAGTGGTTTACCCCCACATATGGGGTATCAGCGTACTCAGGACAAATTGTACAACTTTTTGGGTCCAATTTCTTCTTTCACCCTTGGGAAAATAAAAAATTGGGGGCAAAAATATCATTTTTGTGAAAAAATATGATTTTTTTATTTTATGGCTCTGCATTATAAACTTCTGTGAAGCACTTGGTGGGTCAAAGTTCTCACCACACATCTAGATAAGTTCCTTAGGTGGTCTACTTTCCAAAATGGTGTCACTTGTGGGGGGTTTCAATGTTTAGGCACATCAGTGGCTCTCCAAACACAACATAGCGTCCCATCTCAATTCCTGTCAATTCTGAGCTCTACCATGCACCCAAACAGTGGTTTACCCCCACATATAGGGTATCAGCGTACTCAGGACAAATTGTACAACAACTGTTGGAGTCCAATTTCTTCTGGCACCCTTGGGAAAATAAAAAATTGGGGGCGAAAAGATCATTTTTGTGAAAAAATATGTTTTTTTATTTTTACGGCTCTGCATTATAAACTTCTGTGTAGGGTTGAACGAAACGGATCGGTGATTTTCATAAGTCGCCGACTTTTGGCAAAGTCGGGTTTCATGAAACCCGACCCGATCCCAGGATGGGATCGGCCATGCGGTCGGCGATCTTCGCGCCAAAGTCGCGTTTCATATGACGCGTTCAGCGCCATTTCTCAGCCAATGAAGGTGGACGCAGAGTGTGGGCAGCGTGATGACATAGGTCCTGGTCCCACCATCTTAGAGAAGGGCATGGCAGTGATTGGCTTGCTTTCTGCGGCGTCACAAGGGCTATAAAGTGGCGTGCACGCCGACCGCCATCTTACTGCTGCTGATCTGAGCATAGGGAGAGGTTGCTGCAGCTTCATCAGAAGCAGGGATAGCTTTAGGCAGGGTACATTAACCCCCAAACCGGTTGTGCTGTAGCAATTTCCACTGTCCAACACCACCTTTTCTTTGCAGGGACAGTGGAGGCTAGATTTTTCTTCATTAGCTCTGTAGCTTATTGGGCTGCCCTAGAAGGCTCCCTGATAGCTGCATTGCTGTTTGTATGCCGCTGTGCAAACCAACTGCTTTTTTCAAAGCACAAATCCTGTTGCTCCTTCCTTTCTGCACAGCTATCTTGTTTGTTTGTCCACACTTTTGTGTGCAGCAGTCCTTTTTATTGCTGCCTGCCATACTTTTCTGAGATTATTGTAGGGAAATAGTAATTGTATTACAATCCCTTTTTTTTTTTTTTATATATCTTCATGCCACTCTCTGCCCCTGAAACCGTGTAGTGTAAAACAGTGGGCCTGTATTTTTCTGCACTGTCCCAAACCTAAAAATGGAGATTTATATTGCCAATCAGTGCATCTGGGCCAGTCCTGTCTGCTGTATCTCTGTCAGTCATATTTTGCCACAGAAATTATACTGTAATACAGTGGGCCTGATTTATTCACTAGTCTCCCATATAAAAAAAAGGGAGATTAATATTGGCAAATCTGTGCATCTGCACCAGTCCTGTCTGTGGTATCTGTCAGTCATTTTCTGCCACAGAAACTATACTGTAATACAGTGGGCCTGATTTATTCACTAGTCTCCCATATAAAAAAGGGGAGATTAATATTGCCTAATCTGTGCATCTGTGCCAGTCCTGTCTGTGGTATCTGTCAGTCATTTTCTGCCACAGAAACTATACTGTAATACAGTGGGCCTGATTTATTCACTAGTCTCCCATATAAAAAAGGGGAGATTAATATTGCCTAATCTGTGCATCTGTGCCAGTCCTGTCTGTGGTATCTGTCAGTCATTTTCTGCCACAGAAACTATACTGTAATACAGTGGGCCTGATTTATTCACTAGTCTCCCATATAAAAAAAGGGGAGATTAATATTGGCAAATCTGTGCATCTGTGCCAGTCCTGCCTGTGGTATCTGTCAGTCATTTTCTGCCACAGACACTATACTGTAATACAGTGGGCCTGATTTATTTACTAGTCTCCCATATAAAAAAGGGGAGATTAATATTGGCAAATCTGTGCATCTGTGCCAGTCCTGTCTGTGGTATCTGTCAGTCATTTTCTGCCACAGAAACTATACTGTGATACATTGGGCCTGATTTATTCACTAGTCTCCCATATAAAAAAGGGGAGATTAATATTGCCTAATCTGTGCATCTGTGCCAGTCCTGTCTGTGGTATCTGTCAGTCATTTTCTGCCACAGAAACTATACTGTAATACAGTGGGCCTGATTTATTCACTAGTCTCCCATGTAAAAAAAGGGGAGATTAATATTGCCTAATCTGAGCATCTGTGCCAGTCCTGCCTGTGGTATCTGTCAGTCATTTTCTGCCACAGAAACTATACTGTAATACAGTGGGCCTGATTTATTCACTAGTCTCCCATGTAAAAAAAGGGGAGATTAATATTGCCTAATCTGAGCATCTGTGCCAGTCCTGCCTGTGGTATCTGTCAGTCATTTTCTGCCACAGAAACTATACTGTAATACAGTGGGCCTGATTTATTCACTAGTCTCCCAAATTAAAAAGGGGAGATTAATATTGGCAAATCTGAGCATCTGTGCCAGTCCTGTCTGTGGTATCGGTCAGTCATTTTCTGCCACAGAAACTATACTGTAATACAGTGGGCCTGATGTATTCACTAGTCTCCCATATAAAAAAGAGGAGAATAATATTGGCAAATCTGTGCATCTGTGCCAGTCCTGTCTGTGGTATCTGTCAGTCATTTTCTGCCACAGAAACTATACTGTAATACAGTGGGCCTGATTTATTCACTAGTCTCCCAGATAACAAAAATGGGAGACTAATATTGCCTAATCTGTGCATCTGTGCCAGTCCTGTCTGTGGTATCTGTCAGTCATTTTCTGCCACAGAAACTATACTGTAATACAGTGGGCCTCATTTATTCACTAGTCTCCTATATTTAAAAAAGGGAGATTTTTATTGCCAGTGTGTGTATCTGCGTCAGTCCTGTTAGTGGCATATCTGTCAGCCACTGTCTGCCACTGAAGCTGTGTACTGTAATACAGTGGGCCTGATTTTCCCTGCAGTCTCAAACACCTATAAAGGGAGATTTAAATTCACAACAAGTTTGCGTACACCTTCTAACTGGTTTTACAGTACCATATAACGTTTGTTAGTTTGGTTACATTTTTCCAAGAATGAGGAAGTCTGGTGGAAGAGGTGGTGGCCGTAGACAGTCATTGCCAGCTGGTAATGATGGTAGTGGTGGTGGAGCATCAGGTGGTCGTGGGAAAAGCAATATAGCACCTAAGTCTCGAGTTGTTGAGCCAGCGTCATCGTCTGGCTACACAAGGCCTCGAACGCTCCCTTTTCTGGGAGTAGGAAAACCGCTTTTAACCCCTTTCTGACATCGGACGTACTATCCCGTCCATGTGGGGTGGGCCCCTATGACCATGGACGGGATAGTACGTCCAGCGCGATCGGCGGCGCTCACAGGGGGAGCGCCGCCGATCGCGGCCGGGTGTCAGCTGCCTATCGCAGCTGACATCCGGCACTATGTGCCAGGAGCGGTCACGGACCGCCCCTGGCACATTAACCCCTGGCACACCGCGATCAAAGATGATCGCGATGTGCCGGCGGTGCAGGGAAGCATCGCGCAGGGAGGGGGCTCCCTGCGGGCTTCCCTGAGCCCCCCGCAGCAATGCGATGTGATCGCGTTGCTGCGAGGGTCTCACCTCCCTCCCTCCCTGCTCGAGCCCCGGATCCAAGATGGCCGCGGATCCGGGTCCTGCAGGGAGGGAGGTGGCTTCACAGAGCCTGCTCAGAGCAGGCACTGTGAAGGCTGCAGCGCTGCATGTCAGATCAGTGATCTGACAGAGTGCTGTGCAAACTGTCAGATCACTGATCTGTGATGTCCCCCCCTGGGACAAAGTAAAAAAGTAAAAAAAAAAATTTTCAAATGTGTAAAAAAAAATTAAAAAAAATATTCCAAAATAATGAAAAAAAAAAAAATATTATTCCCATAAATACATTTCTTTATCTAAATAAAAAAAACAAAACAATAAAAGTACACATATTTAGTATCGCCGCGTCCGTAACGGCCCGACCTATAAAACTGGCCCACTAGTTAACCCCTTCAGTGAACACCGTAAGAAAAAAAAAAAAAAACGAGGCAAAAAACAACGCTTTATTATCATACCGCCGAACAAAAAATGGAATAACACGCGATCAAAAAGATAGATATAAATAACCATGGTACCGCTGAAAACGTCATCCTGTCCCGCAAAAAACGAGCTGCCATACAGCATCATCAGCAAAAAAATAAAAAAGTTATAGTCCTGAGAATAAAGCGATGCCAAAATAATTATTTTTTCTATAAAATAGTTTTTATCGTATAAAAGCGCCAAAACATAAAAAAATGATATAAATGAGGTGTCGCTGTAATCGTACTGACCCGAAGAATAAAACTGCTTTATCAATTTTACCAAACGCCGAACGGTATAAACGCCTCCCCCAAAGGAAATTCATGAATAGCTGGTTTTTGGTCATTCTGCCTCACAAAAATCGGAATAAAAAGCGATCAAAAAATGTCACGTGCCCGAAAATGTTACCAATAAAAACGTCAACTCGTCCCGCAAAAAACAAGACCTCACATGACTCTGTGGACCAAAATATAGAAAAATTATAGCTCTCAAAATGTGGTAACGCAAAAAATATTTTTTGCAATAAAAAGCGTCTTTCAGTGTGTGACGGCTGCCAATCATAAAAATCCGCTAAAAAACCCGCTATAAAAGTAAATCAAACCCCCCTTCATCACCCCCTTAGTTAGGGAAAAATAAAAAAAATGTATTTATTTCCATTTTCCCATTAGGGCTAGGGTTAGAGTTAGGGCTAGGGTTAGGGCTAGGGTTAGGGCTAGGGTTAGGGCTAGGGTTAGGGTTAGGGCTAGGGTTAGGGTTAGGGCTAGGGTTAGGGCTAGGGTTAGGGCTAGGGTTAGGGTTAGGGCTAGGGTTAGGGCTAGGGTTAGGGCTAGGGTTAGGGTTAGGGTTAGGATTAGGGCTAGGGTTAGGGCTAGGGCTACAGTTTGGGTTGGGGCTAAAGTTACAGTTAGGGTTTAGATTACATTTACGGTTGGGAATAGGGTTGGGATTAGGGTTAGGGGTGTGTCAGGGTTAGAGGTGTGGTTAGGGTTACTGTTGGGATTAGGGTTAGGGGTGTGTTTGGATTAGGGTTTCAGTTATAATTGGGGGGGTTTCCACTGTTTAGGCACATCAGGGGCTCTCCAAACGCGACATGGCGTCCGATCTCAATTCCAGCCAATTCTGCGTTGAAAAAGTAAAACAGTGCTTCTTCCCTTCCGAGCTCTCCCGTGTGCCCAAACAGGGGTTTACCCCAACATATGGGGTATCAGCGTACTCAGGACAAATAGGACAACAACTTTTGGGGTCCAATTTCTCCTGTTACCCTTGGGAAAATACAAAACTCGGGGCTAAAACATATTTTTTGTGGGAAAAAAAAAGATTTTTTATTTTCACGGCTCTGCGTTATAAACTGTAGTGAAACACTTGGGGGTTCAAAGTTCTCACAACACATCTAGATTAGTTCCCTGGGGGGTCTAGTTTCCAATATGGGGTCACTTGTGGGGGGTTTCTACTGTTTAGGTACATTAGGGGTTCTGCAAACGCAATGTGACGTCTGGAGACCATTCCATCTAAGTCTGCATTCCAAATGGCGCTCCTTCCCTTCCGAGCTCTGCCATGCGCTCAAACGGTGGTTTCCCCCAACATACGGGGTATCAGCGTACTCAGGACAAATTGGACAACAACTTTTGGGGTCGAATTTCTCCTCTTACCCTCGGGAAAATACAAAACTGGGGGTTAAAAAATAATTTTGGGGGGAAAGATCTTTTTTTTAATTTTCACGGCTCTGCGTTACAAACTGTAGTGAAACACTTGGGGGTTCAAAGCTATCACAACACATCTAGATGAGTTCCTTAGGGGGTCTAGTTTCCAAAATGGTGTCACTTGTGGGAGGTTTCTACTGTTTAGGTACATTAGGGGCTCTGCAAATGCAATGTGACACCTGCAGACCATTCCATCTAAGTCCTCATTCCAAATGGAGCTCCTTCCCTTCTGAGCCCTCCCATGCGCCCAAACAGTGGTTCCCCCCCACATATGGGGTATCAGCGCACTCAGGACAAATTGGACAACAAATTGTGGGGTCGAATTTCTCCTGTTACCCTCGGGAAAATACAAAACTGGGGGCTAAAAAATAATTTTTGTGGGAAAAAATTTTTGTTTTATTTTTACGGCTCTCCATTATAAACTTCTGTGAAGCCCTTGGTGGGTCAAAGCGCTCAGCACACATCTAGATAAGTTCCTAAGGGGGTCTACTTTCCAAAATGGTGTCACTTGTGGGGGTTTCTACTGTTTAGGTACATTAGGGGCTCTCAAACGCAATGTGACACCTGCAGACCATTCCATCTAAGTCTGCATTCAAATGGCACTCCTTCCCTTCTGAGCCCTCCCATGTGCCCAAACAGTGGTTCCCCCCACATATGGTGTATCATCGCACTCAGGACAAATTGGGCAACAAATTTTGGGGTCCAATTTCTCCTGTTACCCTCAGGAAAATACAAAACTGGGGGCTAAAAAAATAATTTTTGTGGGAAAAAAAAATTTGTTTTATTTTTACGGCTCTGCATTATAAACTTCTGTGAAGCACTTGGTGGGTCAAAGTGCTCACCACACCTCTAGATAAGTTCCTTAGGGGGTCTACTTTCCAAAATGGTGTCATTTGTGGGGGGTTTCAATGTTTAGGCACATCAGTGGCTCTTCAAACGCAACATGGCGTTCTATCTCAATTCCTGTCAATTTTGCTTTGAAAAGTCAAACGGTGCTCCTTCCCTTCCGAGCTCTCCCATCCGCCCAAACAGTGGTTTACCCCCACATATGGGGTATCAGCGTACTCAGGACAAATTGTACAACAACGTTTGGGGTCCAATTTCTTCTCTTACCCTTGGGAAAATAAAAAATTGGGGGCGAAAAGATAATTTTTGTGAAAAAATATGATTTTTTATTTTTACGGTTCTACATTATAAACTTCTGTGAAGCACTTGGTGGGTCAAAGTGCTCACCACACCTCTAGATAAGTTCCTTAGGGGGTCTACTTTCCAAAATGGTGTCACTTGTGGGGGGTTTTCAATGCTTAGGCACATCAGTGGCTCTTCAAACGTAACATGGCGTCCCATCTCAATTCCTGTCAATTTTGCATTGAAAAGTCAAACGGCGCTCCTTCCCTTCCGAGCTCTCCCATCCGCCCAAACAGTGGTTTACCCCCACATATGGGCTATCAGCGTACTCAGGACAAATTGTACAACAACTTTTGGGGTCCAATTTCTTCTTTTACCCTTGGGAAAATAAAAAATTGGGGGCGAAAAGATAATTTTTGTGAAAAAATACGATTTTTTATTTTTACGGTTCTACATTATAAACTTCTGTGAAGCACTTGGTGGGTCAAAGTGCTCACCACACCTCTAGACAAGTTCCTTAGGGGGTCTACTTTCCAAAATGGTGTCACTTGTGGGGGGTTTCAATGTTTAGCCACATCAGGGGCTCTCCAAACAAAACATGGCGTCCCATCTCAATTCCAGTCAATTTTGCATTGAAAAGTCAAATGGCACTCCTTCGCTTCCGAGCTCTGCCATGCGCCCAAACAGTGGTTTACCCCCACATGTGGGGTATTGGCATACTAAGGACAAATTGTACAACAATGTTTGGGGTCCATTTTCTCCTGTTACCCTTGGTAAAATAAAACAAATTGGAGCTGAATGAAATTTTTTGTGAAAAAAAGTTAAATGTTCATTTTTATTTAAACATTCAAAAAATTCCTGTGAAGCACCAGAAGGGTTAATAAACTTCTTGAATATGGTTTTGAGCACCTTGAGGGGTGTAGTTTTTAGAATGGTGTCACACTTGGGTATTTTCTATCATATAGACCCCTCAAAATGACTTCAAATGAGATGTGGTCCCTAAAATAAAATGGTGTTGTAGAAATGAGAAATTGCTGGTCAACTTTTAACCCTTATAACTCCCTAACAAAAAAAAATTTTGGTTCCAAAATTGTGCTGATGTAAAGTAGACATGTGGGAAATGTTACTTATTAAGTATTTTGTGTGACATATCTCTGTGATTTAATTGCATAAAAATTCAAAGTTGGAAAATTGCGAAATTTTCATAATTTTCGCCAAATTTCCGTTTTTTTCACAAATAAACGCAGGTACTATCAAAGAATTTTTACCATTGTCATGAAGTACAATATGTCACGAGAAAACAATGTCAGAATCACCAGGATCCATTGAAGCGTTCCAGAGTTATAACCTCATAAAGGGACAGTGGTCAGAATTGTAAAAATTGGCCCGGTCATTAACGTGCAAACCACCCTTGGGGGTAAAGGGGTTAAAGCCGGAGCAGCAGGAACAAGTTTTGGCTTTCCTTGCTGACTCTGCCTCTAGCTCTTTCGCCTCCTCTTCGGAAAGTGCAAAATTTAAAAGAAGCACGTCGTCAGTGGATGTTCCCGGTCAGGAACAAGTCGCTTCCTTGTGTTCTTCTCCCAGAACAACAGAGAAGGATGCGTCAGGTGACACAACGGGTTACTCCATGGAGCTCTTTACACATACCATGCCTGGGTTAGAAAGGGAAATTGTTAACAGACCATGCCCATTACAAGATGAATCGGACATGGAGTGCACAGATGCACAGCCACAGCCAGATTATAATGCTGTTCCTTTGACTCAGATCACAACATTGCCCTCGCAGTGTACTGATCCAGAATCTGACCCTGATGAGACTATGGAGCCCCGTCAAAAAACGCTATAGCACCGGCTTACACGGTGACACGGAGGAAGGTGCACAGGAAATAGAAGAGGAGGTCATAGATGACCCAGCTGTTGACCCCGATTGGCAGCCATTGGGGGAACAGGGTGCAGCCGGCAGTAGCTCTGAAGCGGAGAAGGAGGAGCCGCAGCAGGCATCAACATCTCAACAGCTTCCATCTGGCAGGCCCGTATCTGGCCAAAAACGTGTGTAAAAACCTAAAACAGTTGTAGGACGGCATGGCCATCCGGTTAAAGTAGCTCAGTGTGCAATGCCTGAAAAAGTATCCGATAGTAGGAAGAGTGCAGTCTGGCACTTTTTTAAACAAGATCCAAATGATCAGTGCAATGTCATCTGTAAGAAATGCTCAAAGACCTTTAGCAGAGGTCAGAATGTTAAAAATCTAAATACAAGTTGCATGCGTAGACATTTTACCACCATGCACTTGCAAGCCTGGACTAACTACCAAACGTCCCTTAACGTTGTTGCACCCTCTCACAATGAAGCTAGTCAGCAACGCTACATTCCTTCCCTCACTGTAAGCCCACCGTTTACCACACCACCTACAGCAAAAGTGGAGGTTTCGTCGCAAGGCCAAAACTGTCAGGGAATCACCAGGTTCGTGTTAGGAAACACTGTATGTAGGCCAACTGCAAGAATACCATCATCACCAACCCTCTCTCAGTCAGCCATGTCCACCGGCACCCCCGTTAGTTCCACCATATGCAGCTCTCCAGTCCAGCTCACCCTACAAGAGACTCTCGTTAGGAAAAGGAAGTACTCATCCTCTCATCCGCGTACACAGGGTTTGAACGCCCACATTGCTAGACTAATCTCGTTGGAGATGATGCCCTACCGGTTAGTTGAAAGCAAAGCTTTCAAAGCCCTGATGGACTACGCTGTACCACGCTACGAGCTACCCAGTCGACACTTCTTTTTGAGAAAAGCCATCCCAGCCCTCCACCAGCATGTAAAAGACCGCATTGTCCATGCACTCAGGCAATCTGTGAGTAGAAAGGTGCACCTGACCACAGATGCATGAACCAGTAGGCATGGCCAGGGGTGTTACGTGTCCATCACGGCACACTGGGTTAATGTGGTGGATGCAAGGTCCACAGGGGACAGCCCTATTGGGACAGTTTTGCCTAGCCCACGGTCTAGGAAACAGTTGGCTGTAGGCATTCGCCCCCCCTCCTCCTCCTCCTCGTCCTCCAGCAAAAGCGAGAGCTCATCCACAGACCACAGTTGCACGACCACTCCATCCGCAGCTGCCACTGTTGCACACGAGGTGTCCCATTATGGAACAGCTGCTAGTGGCAAGCGTCAGCAGGCTGTGTTGGCAATGAAGTGTTTGGGCGAAAACAGACACACCGCGGAAGTTCTGTCCGAGTTCTTAAAGCAGGAAACTCTGTCATGGCTGGGCAGTGTACATTTTGAGGCAGGCAAGGTAGTGAGTGATAACGGAAGGAATTTTATGGCTGCCATAGCCCTTTCACAACTGAAACACATTCCTTGCCTGGCTCACACCTTAAACCTGGTGGTGAAGTGCTTCCTGAAAAGTTATCCGGGGTTACCCGACCTGCTCCTGAAGGTACGAAGACTTTGCTCGCACATCCTCCGTTCGCCCGTACACTCCAGCCGTATGCAAAACCATCAGCGATCTTTGAAGTTTCCCCAGCATCGCCTAATCATCGACATTGCAACAAGGTGGAACTCCACACTGCACATGCTTCAGAGGCTGTGCGAACAGAGGCGTGCTGTTATGTATTTGTGGGAGGATACACATACACAGGCAGGCAGTTGGATGGCAGACATGGAGTTGTCTGGTGTGCAGTGGTCGAAGCTACAAGACCTGTCTCAAGTCCTTCAGTGTTTTGAGGAATGCACACGGCTGGTTAGTGCAGACAACGCCATAATAAGCATGAGCATTCCCCTATTGTGTCTGCTGATGCAAAGTTTGACGCACATAAAGGAGCAGGCGTCTGCAGCCGAGGACGAGGGAAGCCTTGATGACAGTCAGCCATTGTCTAGTCAGGGAAGTCTACTGGACGAGGTGGTGGGCGAAGAGGAGGAGGACGAGGAGGATGATGGGGATGACTATTTTTTGGATGAGGAAGCTTCTCAGGGGGCAATACAAACTGGTGGCGTTGCAAGGCCAGGTTCAGGGTTTTTGAGGGAGACAAGTGACATTGATTTGCCTGAAAGTGCTCCTCAACCCAGCACAAGCAGTGAATTGACAACTGGAACATTGGCCCACATGGCGGATTATGCCTTGGGTATCCTAAAAAGGGACCCCCGCATTATAAAAATGATGACCGATGACGATTACTGGTTGGCCTGCCTCCTGGATCCATGCTATAAAGGGAAATTGCAAAATATCATGCCACATGAGAACCTTGAACAAATATTGGCAACCAAACAAGCAACTCTTGTAGACCATTTGATTCAGGCATTCCCAGCACACAACGCCGGTGATGGTTCTCACACGAGCTGCAGGGGGCAACAGGGCAGAGGTGTTAGAGGTGCACAAATCAGAGGTGGCATTGGACAGAGGGGTTTTCTGACCAGATTGTGGAGTGATTTTGCAATGACCGCAGACAGGACAGGTACTGCAGCATCAATTCAAAGTGACAGAAGACAACATTTGTCCAGTATGGTTACTTACTATTTTTCCTCCCTTATCGATGTTCTCCCTCACCCGTCATTCCCATTTGATTACTGGGCATCCAAAATAGACACCTGGCCTGAATTGGCCAAATATGCATTGCAGGAGCTTGCTTGCCCAGCAGCTAGTGTGCTATCAGAAAGAGTATTCAGTGCTGCTGGTTCACTACTGACCGAAAAAAGGACTCGTCTGGCTACCCAAAATGTTGATGATCTAACCTTCATTAAAATGAACCACTCATGGATTTCTAATTATTTTGCCCCACCTTTCCCAGCTGACACCTAACTTACCTTGCTAGGTCTTGATTTTGGACTGGTCTTACTGACTGTTCCAATTTCTCAATTTGCAGCTGCTGTATGTCCAGCATACGACATGTTTACACCTCCCTAAATGGGCTGACTCCCCCCACGGGGCCGTGGTTACCACTTGGCGCAAGCACCCGTGAGAGTGCCGTTTGTCTGAAGAGGTGGGTGCCCACTTTTGGGTGACGGCACTGCCACTGTGTCCCTCATAGTACAATGAAGTGTCTCTGGAGGTGGTGGTGCACACCCAACGTCAGACACACCATTGTAACATGAGGGGCCCTGGGCCAGTACCGCCGGCCATGAGAGAGTGCCCCCCTCCAGCTCAAACAGTGCTCTACCACTTGCAAAATTATCTCTCACTGCTCCACCACTGTTTAGTCTATGCGATGAAATCCTTCAATGCCTGGCACTGACAATACCAATTTGTTGACGTGTATGATGCTAGTTAAAATATTCAGGGGCCCTGTCCTACATTTACACCAGTAAATACTTGGCGCTAAATAACAATGTCTGAAAGTCAGCAGAGGAGCCCACCCCTGTATCTAAGTATGCCACCTGTTTTTTTTTTGTTTTTTTGCGAGACATTAACATCTATTTATTATTTTGGAGTACTAACTGTGTCAGACACGCCTTCCAATTGTCCTCCGCTGACCACACCAATGCTGCCTGTGCACCCCTGCAACATAATTAAACCTGCATTGAGCCTAATTTTTTTTTATTTTAGGCCTACTAAGTCTGTCTGCGGTCACTCCTTCCAATTTTCCTCTGCTGACCACACCAATGCTGCCTGTGCACCCCTGCAACATAATTGAACCTGCATTGAGCCTAATGTTTTTTTTTAGGCCTACTAAGTCTGTCTGCAGTCCCTCCTTCTAATTGTCCTCCGCTGACCACACCAATGCTGCCTGTGTACCCCTGCAACATAATTAAACCTGCATTGAGCCTAATTTTTTTTATTTTAGACCTGCTAAGTCTGTCTGTGGTCCCTCCTTCCAATTGTCCTCCGCTGACCACACCAATGCTGCCTGTGCACCCCTGCAACATAATTAAACCTGCATTGAGCCTAATGGTTTTTTTAGGCCTACTAAGTCTGTCTGCGGTCCCTCCTTCCAATTGTCCTCCGCTGACCACACCAATGCTGCCTGTGCACCCCTGCAACATAATTAAACCTGCATTGAGCCTAATTCTTTTATTTTAGCCTTACTAAGTCTGTCTGCGGTCCCTCCTTCCAATTGTCCTCCGCTGACCACATCAATGCTGCCTGTGCACCCCTGCAACATAATTAAACCTGCATTGAGCCTAATGTTTTTTATTTTAGGCCTACTAAGTCTGTCTGTGGTCCCTCCTTCCAATTGTCCTCCGCTGACCACACCAATGCTGCCTGTGCACCCCTGCAACATAATTAAACCTGCATTGAGCCTATTTTTTTATTTTAGGCCTACTAAGTCTGTCTGCGGTCACTCCTTCCAATTGTCCTCTACTGACCACACCAATGCTGCCTGTGCACCCCTGCAACATAATTAAACCTGCATTGAGCCTATTTTATTTATTTTAGGCCTACTAAGTCTGTCTGCAGTCACTCCTTCCAATTGTCCTCCGCTGACCACAACAATGCTGCCTGTGTACCCCTGTAACCTAATAAAACATGCATCGAGCCAACTTTTTTAATTTAAGGCCTAGTAAGTCTGTCTGCGGTCCCTCCTGCCAATTGTCCTCCGCTGACCACAGCAATGCTGCCTGTGTACCCCTGTAACCTAATAAAACCTGCATAGAGCCAACTTTTTAAATTTAAGGCCTAGTAAGTCTGTCTGCGGTCCCTCCTGCCAGTTGTCCTCCGCTGACCACACCAATGCTGCCCGTGTACCCCTGTAACCTTTTTTAAACCTACATCGAGCCAACTTTGTGGTGTAAGGCCTACTACCAGTGTCTGTCTACGCCACTCAATACAGCTGTCCTCCTCTTAAAAAAGCTGAGCTGCAATTGTCAGGTTTTCATCTGAATTTGAAAACTGCATTGGGATTACAAATTTGGTTGGGTTCTACAAACGGTGTCTGCCGCTCCAAGGTGTTCTCCAGGTTGCCTTTCCTGAGCTTCAATCTTCAGGCTCTCGTTAATTAGTTTTTAATCTAACAACTGCATTGGGGCTACTAGTTTGGTTGGGGCCTACTAACAGTGTCTGCCACTCCAAGGTGTTCTCCAGGTTGCCTTTCCTGAGCTTCAATCTTCAGGCTCTCGTTAATTAGTTTTTAATCTAACAACTGCATTGGGGCTACTAGTTTGGTTGGGTTCTACAAACGGTGTCTGCCGCTCCAAGGTGTTCTCCAGGTTGCCTTTCCTGAGCTTCAATCTTCAGGCTCTCGTTAATTAGTTTTTAATCTAACAACTGCATTGGGGCTACAAGTTTGGTTGGGTTCTACAAACGGTGTCTGCCGCTCCAAGGTGTTCTCCAGGTTGCCTTTCCTGAGCTTCAATCTTCAGGCTCTCGTTAATTAGTTTTTAATCTAACAACTGCATTGGGGCTACAAGTTTGGTTGGGTTTTACAAACGGTGTCTGCCGCTCCAAGGTGTTCTCCAGGTTGCCTTTCCTGAGCTTCTATCTTCAGGCTCTCGTTAAATAGATTTTAATCTAACAACTGCATTGGGGCTACTAGTTTGGTTGGGGCCTACTAACAGTGTCTGCCGCTCCAAGGTGTTCTCCAGGTTGCCGTTCCTGAGCTTCTATCTTCAGGCTCTCGTTAAATAGTTTTTAATCTAACAACTGCATTGGGGCTACTAGTTTGGTTGGGGCCTACTAACAGTGACTTCACTTGTAGCAACCAATATAACAGATATGGCACTCACCCCAATGATGCTGTGATTAATGTCCTTTATTTGCTGCAAACAGCATTTAGACTTACATGGAGAGGCGGCAGTGTTATGACCTGGTGGTCAGGACAATAATGGACCTGGTGGTTAAGAGCACACGGAATGACCTGATAGTTACTGATAATAAGGACGAGCTCTGGGACGTGGGAACTCTGCTGACCGCAATCCCTAAACCTTTCAAACACACTAGAAATAGCCGTGGATTGCGCCTAACGCTCCCTATGCAACTCGGCACAGCCTAAGAAACTAGCTAGCCCTGAAGATAGAAAAATAAAGCCTACCTTGCCTCAGAGAAATTCCCCAAAGGAAAAGGCAGCCCCCCACATATAATGACTGTGAGTAAAGATGAAAATACAAACACAGAGATGAAATAGATTTAGCAAAGTGAGGCCCGACTTACTGAACAGACCGAGGATAGGAAAGGTTACTTTGCGGTCAGCACAAAAACCTACAAAAAGACCACGCAGAGGGCGCAAAAAGACCCTCCGCACCGACTCACGGTGCGGAGGCGCTCCCTCTGCGTCCCAGAGCTTCCAGCAAGCAAGACAACAAATAAATAGCAAGCTGGACAGAAAAAATAGCAAACAAAAGAAATACAAGCTGGAACTTAGCTTCTGATGGGAAGACAGGTCACAAGAATGATCCAGGAGTGAACAGACCAATACCGGAACATTGACAGGTGGCATGGAGCAAAGATCTAAGTGGAGTTAAATAGAGCAGCAGCTAACGAATTAACCTAGTCACCTGTGAAACTCAGAAACAACCATCAGAGGAAGTCCATGGACAGAACCAGCCGAAGTACCATTCATGACCACAGGAAGGAGCCCGACAACAGAATTCACAACAGTACCCCCCCCCTTGAGGAGGGGTCACCGAACCCTCACCAGAGCCCCCAGGCCGACCAGGATGAGCCAAATGAAAGGCACGAACCAGATCGGCAGCATGAACATCAGAGGCAAAAACCCAGGAATTATCTTCCTGACCATAATCCTTCCACTTGACCAGGTACTGGAGTTTCCGTCTCGAAACACGAGAATCCAAAATCTTCTCCACCACATACTCCAACTCCCCCTCAACTAACACCGGGGCAGGAGGATCAACGGATGGAACCACAGGCGCCACGTATCTCCGCAATAACGACCTATCGAACACATTATGGATGGCAAAAGAAGCAGGAAGGGCCACACGAAATGACACAGGATTGATAATCTCAGAAATCTTATACGGACCAATGAAACGAGGTTTAAACTTAGGAGAGGAAACCTTCATAGGAACATAACGAGACGACAACCAAACCAAATCCCCAACACGAAGTCACCCACACAGCGCCGGCGGTTAGCGAAACGTTGAGCCTTCTCCTGGGACAATGTCAAATTGTCCACCACATGAGTCCAAATCTGCTGCAACCTATCCACCACAGTATCTACACCAGGACAGTCTGAAGACTCAACCTGCCCTGAAGAGAAACGAGGATGGAAACCAGAATTGCAGAAAAACGGCGAAACCAAAGTAGCCGAGCTGGCCCGATTATTAAGGGCAAACTCAGCCAACGGCAAAAAGGACACCCAATCATCCTGATCAGCAGAAACAAAGCATCTCAGATATGTTTCCAAAGTTTGATTAGTTCGTTCGGTTTGGCCATTTGTCTGAGGATGGAAAGCCGAGGAAAAAGACAAATCAATGCCCATCCTAGCACAAAAGGATCGCCAAAACCTTGAAACAAACTGGGAACCTCTGTCAGAAACAATGTTCTCCGGGATACCATGTAAACGAACCACATGCTGGAAAAATAATGGCACCAAATCAGAGGAGGAAGGCAATTTAGACAAAGGTACCAAATGGACCATCTTAGAAAAGCGATCACAAACCACCCAAATGACCGACATCTTTTGAGAGACGGGGAGATCCGAAACAAAATCCATAGAAATATGCGTCCAGGGCCTCTTTGGGACCGGCAAGGGCAAAAGCAACCCACTGGCACGAGAACAGCAGGGCTTATCCCGAGCACAAGCCCCACAGGACTGCACAAAAGAACGCACATCCCGCAACAAAGACGGCCACCAGAAGGATCTAGCCACCAAATCTCTGGTACCAAAGATTCCAGGATGCCCAGCCAACACTGAACAATGAATCTCAGAGATAACTCTACTAGTCCATCTATCAGGGACAAACAGTTTCTCCGCTGGGCAACGGTCAGGTCTATCAGCCTGAAATTTTTGCAGCACCCGCCGCAAATCAGGGGAGATGGCAGACAAAATTACCCCCTCTTTGAGAATACCCGCCGGCTCAGGAACACCCGGAGAGTCAGGCACAAAACTCCTTGACAGGGCATCAGCCTTCACATTCTTAGAGCCCGGAAGGTACGAAACCACAAAATCAAAACGGGAGAAAAATAATGACCATCGAGCCTGTCTCGGATTCAAGCGTTTGGCAGACTCAAGATAAGTCAAATTCTTGTGATCTGTCAAGACCACCACGCGATGCTTGGCTCCTTCCAGCCAATGACGCCACTCCTCGAATGCCCACTTCATGGCCAACAATTCACGATTACCAACATCATAGTTATGCTCAGCAGGCGAAAACTTTCTAGAAAAGAAAGCACATGGCTTCATCACCGAGCCCTCAGAACTTCTTTGCGACAAAACAGCCCCTGCTCCAATCTCAGAAGCATCAACCTCAACCTGAAACGGAAGCGAAACATCTGGCTGGCACAACACAGGGGCAGAAGAAAAACGACGCTTCAACTCCTGAAAAGCCTCTACAGCCGCAGAAGACCAATTGACCACATCAGCACCCTTCTTGGTCAAATCAGTCAACGGTTTAGCAACAGTAGAAAAATTAGCAATGAAGCGCCGATAAAAATTAGCAAAGCCCAGGAACTTTTGCAGACTCTTCAGAGATGTCGGCTGAGTCCAATCATGGATGGCCTGGACCTTAACAGGATCCATCTCGATAGTAGAAGGGGAAAAAATGAACCCCAAAAATGAAACCTTCTGAACACCAAAGAGACACTTTGATCCCTTCACAAACAAAGAATTAGCACGCAGGACCTGGAACACCGTTCTGACCTGCTTCACGTGAGACTGCCAATCATCCGAGAAGACCAAAATATCATCCAAGTACACAATCAGGAATTTATCCAGGTACTCTCGGAAGATGTCATGCATAAAGGACTGAAACACTGATGGAGCATTGGCAAGTCCGAAAGGCATAACTAGGTATTCAAAATGGCCCTCGGGCGTATTAAATGCTGTTTTCCATTCATTGCCTTGTTTAATACGCACACGATTATATGCCCCTCGAAGATCTATCTTGGTGAACCAACTAGCCCCTTTAATACGAGCAAACAAATCAGACAGCAACGGCAAAGGATACTGAAATTTGACTGTAATTTTATTAAGAAGGCGGTAATCAATACAAGGTCTCAAAGAACCATCCTTCTTGGCCACAAAAAAGAACCCTGCTCCTAACGGTGATGACGACGGGCGAATATGGCCTTTCTCCAAGGATTCCTTTATATAACTGCGCATAGCGGCGTGTTCTGGCACAGATAAATTGAACAATCGGCCCTTAGGAAACTTACTACCAGGAATCAAATTAATTGCACAATCGCAATCCCTATGAGGAGGTAGGGCACTGGCTTTGGGCTCATCAAATACATCCCGATAATCCAACAAAAACTCTAGAACTTCAGAAGGAGTGGAAGACGAAATAGACAAAAATGGAACATCACCATGTACCCCCTGGCAACCCCAGCTGGACACAGACATAGATTTCCAGTCCATTACTGGATTATGAACCTGTAGCCATGGCAACCCCAAAACGACCACATCATGCAGATTATGCAACACCAGAAAGTGGATATCCTCCTGATGTGCAGGAGCCATGCACATGGTCAATTGGGTCCAATACTGAGGCTTATTCTTGGCCAAAGGTGTAGCATCAATTCCTCTCAATGGAATAGGATACTGCAAGGGCTCCAAGAAAAAACCACAGCGCCTAGCATACTCCAAGTCCATCAAATTCAGGGCAGCGCCTGAATCCACAAATGCCATAACAGAATAGGATGACAAAGAGCAAATCAGAGTAACAGACAATAGAAATTTAGACTGTACCGTACCAATGGTGGCAGACCTAGCGAACCGCTTAGTGCGCTTAGGACAATCGGAGATAGCATGAGTGGAATCACCACAGTAAAAACATAGCCCATTCCGACGTCTGTGTTCTTGCCATTCAGCTCTGGTCAAAGTCCTATCACATTGCATAGGCTCAGGCCCATGCTCAGATAGTACCGCCAAATGGTGCACAGCTTTACGCTCACGCAAGCGTCGATTGATCTGAATGGCCAAGGACATAGACTCATTCAGACCAGCAGGCATGGGAAACCCCACCATGACATCCTTAAGGGCTTCAGAGAGACCCTTTCTGAAGATTGCTGCCAGGGCACATTCATTCCACTGAGTGAGCACAGACCACTTTCTAAACTTCTGACAATATATCTCCGCTTCATCCTGACCCTGACACAGAGCCAGCAAGATTTTCTCTACCTGATCCACTGAATTAGGTTCGTCATAAAGCAATCCAAGCGCCAGGAAAAACGCATCAACATCACGCAATGCCGGATCTCCTGGCACAAGGGAAAATGCCCAGTCTTGAGGGTCACCACGTAACAAAGAAATAATGATCTTTACTTGTTGAACAGGGTCACCTGAGGAGCGAGGTTTCAAGGCAAGAAACAATTTACAATTATTTTTGAAATTCAAGAACTTAGATCTATCACCAAAAAACAAATCAGGAATTGGAATCCTAGGCTCTGACATCGGATTCTGAACCACAAAATCTTGAATGTTTTGTATCCTTGTAGTGAGATTATCCATCCAAGAGGACAGACCTTGAATGTCCATGTTTACACCAGTGTCCTGAACCACCCAGAGGTAAAGGGGAAAATAGAGACAAAACACACTGCAAAGAAAAAAAAAATGGTCTCAGAACTTCTCTTATCCCTCTATTGAGATGCATTAGTACTTTGGGCCACCTGTACTGTTATGACCTGGTGGTCAGGACAATAATGGACCTGGTGGTTAAGAGCACACGGAATGACCTGATAGTTACTGATAATAAGGACGAGCTCTGGGACGTGGGAACTCTGCTGACCGCAATCCCTAAACCTATCAAACACACTAGAAATAGCCGTGGATTGCGCCTAACGCTCCCTATGCAACTCGGCACAGCCTAAGAAACTAGCTAGCCCTGAAGATAGAAAAATAAAGCCTACCTTGCCTCAGAGAAATTCCCCAAAGGAAAAGGCAGCCCCCCACATATAATGACTGTGAGTAAAGATGAAAATACAAACACAGAGATGAAATAGATTTAGCAAAGTGAGGCCCGACTTACTGAACAGACCGAGGATAGGAAAGGTTACTTTGCGGTCAGCACAAAAACCTACAAAAAGACCACGCAGAGGGCGCAAAAAGACCCTCCGCACCGACTCACGGTGCGGAGGCGCTCCCTCCGCGTCCCAGAGCTTCCAGCAAGCAAGACAACAAATAAATAGCAAGCTGGACAGAAAAAATAGCAAACAAAAGAAATACAAGCTGGAACTTAGTTTCTGATGGGAAGACAGGTCACAAGAACGATCCAGGAGTGAACAGACCAATACTGGAACATTGACAGGTGGCATGGAGCAAAGATCTAAGTGGAGTTAAATAGAGCAGCAGCTAACGAATTAACCTAGTCACCTGTGAAACTCAGAAACACCCACCAGAGGAAGTCCATGGACAGAACCAGCCGAAGTACCATTCATGACCACAGGAGGGAGCCCGACAACAGAATTCACAACACGGCAAGGAATGAACAGGAGAGAGTGCGGGGAAACAGGCGAGGACGACGGCCGTTTCGCGCGAATGCGCTTCCACGGGTCCAAGTGCAAACAACACACATGTCACTTCCTTTTTAAGGGATGGACAATAACGTGAAAAAACGTACATTAGTGCAAAAGTTAACAAAACGTACAATTTGCAATAGAAATGCGTGCAAAGACATACTGTTACCATTTTAAAACTGTCTATAAACAATGTATAGAATGTTTATAAGAATACCGCCATATCGAGCTTATCGTTAAGGCCAATTGGGCCTTGGGCATTAGCATCCATAATCCACCTTGCTTCATGTTGAAGCAAAATTTTATTCCGATCACCACCTTGGTATGGGATTTTCACGATTTCTAAACCTGCAAATCCCAAAACTTCAGGGTTTGCGTTATGCCTGTTTCTTACATGTTCAATCAATCGTAAGGAACCTTTTCCTGTTGAAATCGATCTATAGTGTTCCCTGAATCTCATTACTAGCGGACGAATGGTTTTGCCGATATAGAAAAATAGACATGGGCAAAAAATTATATAGACAACGTATTTGTTTTTACACAAAATTAAGTCCCGGACCGTATGTGTTATGGATCCTATACGTAGGGGATTTTGCGTTAAGTGGAGATGGCAATAATTACAATTCCCACATTCATGATTTCCTTGAGGCAGGGATTTCTCTAGCCAGTTATGATTTTCTGACAACAGACGGTTATGGACAAGAAGATCTCCGAGATTTTTAGTGCGTTTATACGCAAATTGTGGTTGAGTGGAAGTGATTTTGGAGAGATCCCTATCACTTTGCAAGTCATGCCAATTTTTTCTGATCGCAGAGTATATTTCTTTATCCATTTGGCTATGTGTAAAGGCAAAGGTAAATCTCTGTTCTTTTTGTTCAGATTGTTTTATTTTTTTACGATTTTTTATCATTTTGTGATAGTTTATTAACCCTAAATTCTGCATCTGTTAGTATATTAGGAGGATAATTTCTCTTCAAAAAGCGTGTTTTAAGCTCGGCTATTTGTTCTTTAAAGGGACACTGTCACCTGAATTTGGAGGGATCAATCTTCAGCCATGGAGGCGGGGTTATTGGGTGTTTGATTCACCCTTTCCTTACCCGCTGGCTGCATGCTGGCTGCAATATTGGATTGAAGTTCATTCTCTGTCCTCCGTAGTACATGCCTGCACCAGGCAATCTTGCCTTGTGCAGGCGTGTACTACGGAGGACAGAGAATGAACTTCAATCCAATATTGCAGCCTGCATGCAGCCAGCGGGTAAGGAAAGGGTGAATCAAACACCCAAAAACCCCGCCTCCATGGCTGAAGATTGTTCCCTCCAAATTCAGGTGACAGTGTCCCTTTAAGGATCAAGTCATTATTGTTTATTTTTCTATAACGCACCATCTGGCTGTACGGAATGCTTTTTCTCGTTCGAAATGGATGCGCACTGTTGAAGTGGAGCAAGTTATTTGTTGCTGTAGGTTTTTTGTGTTCCCTAGTAACAAGTTCACCGTCGAGAATATTTATTTTTACGTCGAGAAATTCTAATTGACTTTCACCAAAAGTGGAGGTAAAACGCATGTTATCCTTATTTACGTTATTAATATGTGTAACAAAACTATCAAAGACATTTTTTGAACCGTCCCAGGTGATGAATATGTCATCAGCGAATCTTACGTAAAATTTCATATGTTTCAAATACGGGTTTGCCATAGATGTAATGTATTCCTCTTCGAAAGCAGCTAAAAATAAATTTGCAAAAACGCAAGCGACAGGCATACCCATGGCAGTGCCTGTGCATTGCAAATACCATTTATCCATAAATTTGAAGGCGTTGTGCGATAAGACGAATTCCAGGCTTTCCAAAATGAAAGCAATAAAATCCAAATCTTTTTCAGTATTGCACAGAATTTTCTTGATTGCTTCCAAGCCATTCTTTTGCGGAATTCGTGTATACAGACTCACAATGTCTATAGAAGTGAGAGCAAAACCCGGCTGACAGTCAATAGTTTTTAGGGCTGACAAAAAATCTCCAGAGTCCTTGACAAAAGACGGAATTTTTTCTAACAATGGCTTCAGTAGCCAATCTAAAAATTGTGATAATGGTTCTGTTAAAGATTCATTCCCCGAAATTATGGGGCGTCCTGGGGGATGTGTGGCATTTTTGTGGATTTTTGGGATGCTGTACCAATGAGGAATTTAAGGATGTTCTGGTAGAAGTTTTTCAGCTCTTGTTTTAGATAAGGCACCTTTTACCACAAATTTGTTTAGCGTAGAGCGTAGTTTTTCTCTGAATTTTACAGTGGGGTTACTATCTAACGGTATATACGTTGTTCTATCATTGAGCTGGGATAAAGCTTCAGCAATATAATAGCTTTTATCCAATATAATAATATTGCCCCCCTTGTCTGCCTTTCTTATAACAACATCCTTCCATTGTTGCATCTCTCGAAGAGCCTTTTCCTCATTCTGTGTTAAAGGGACACTGTCACCTGAATTTGGAGGGAACAATCTTCAGCCAAGGAGGCGGGGTTTTAGGGTTTTTGATTCACCCTTTCCTTACCCGCTGGCTGCATGCTGGCTGCAATATTGGATTGAAGTTCATTCTCTGTCCTCCGTAGTACATGCCTGCACAAGGCAAGATAGCCTTGCGCAGGTGTGTACTACAGAGGACAGAGAATGAACTTCAATCCAATATTGCAGCCAGCATGCAGCCAGCGGGTAAGGAAAGGGTGAATCAAAAACCCCAAAACCCCGCCTCCATGGCTGAAGATTGTTCCCTCCAAATTCAGGTGACAGTGTCCCTTTAAATTCTTTCAAGGTTCTCGATATATAATAGCCTCTACATCTTTCAGGACTAAATCATGAAATAAGTCAATTGAATTTCCTGGAGAAATAATTGGCATGTAGTTGGATCAAATTCCTCCTCTAAAAGGTTCAACCGTTGTTTTAACTACCGTATATCGTCATTCTTAGGCCGTTCAACATCATCGAATTCTTCACTCAGATCTGCCAATAACCGAATATCACCTATTTCTCTGCTATCAGGTGGTGGAAATGCCATGAAACCTAGGTTTCCTATAACGGCCAGACTTTCTGTTGTTGGTACACATGTCACCTGCGATTTTGTTTTAATATTAGCAAATTGTTTATGCAAATGAATTTTTCTTACACTTTTAAACAGGTCTATTTTAAAATTTGTTAAATTAAATTAAACAAAAGTTTAACCCTAAAGACAAAACTCGCTCTTGATCTGCTGACCAAATTTTATTAGACAAATTGATAATTCGGAGTTGATCATCAGTGTCTGCCGCGCCAAGGTGTTCTCCAGGTTGCCTTTCCTGAGCTTCTATCTTCAGGCTCTAGTTAAATTGTTTTTAATATAACACTGCATTTGGCCTACTAGTTTTGTTGGCCCTACTAACGGTGTCTGCCGCTCCTTGCTGTTCTCCACTGAACAAAGCAGTGCCACCTGTTTACTACTGTTACCAATTTTGAACTGCATTTAGCCTACTTACTGATTTGGGCCTACTCACTGTGTCATACTATACCACCTTACACGGGGACAAAGAGGAAGGTGCAGATGAAAGTGCAGGTTCCTTGATCAGGTGGGGGGGTATACTCATTGGCGAAATAACTGGCACAGGGCCCATCATAGTACGCAAAAGTGTCGCTGCTGGTGGGAGGCGCCCCTGCCGTGCAAACACACTGCCGTACTTTGAGGGGCCATGTGCCAGTGCCAATGCGAACGAGTGGGCCCCCCTGCTTGCTCAGGATCACAGCACTTGCAAAGTTGAAATACTTACCTCTCCCTGCTCCACTGCCGTGACGTGGTCCAGATTTCCTGGGCCCACTATATACTTGAACCAGCCCTACCCCCCACAACTTTAGCCAAATGACCCCCAATTTCCAATGCCTAACTATTATTATAAGGTAAATTAAGATTGACAAGCTTCAGTAACAAGAATGGATGTTTTTGCCATTAAAATGGGCACTGTAGGTGTTTTTCTGGCATCCACTCACTGCCAACTATGCTTCCCCATTGACTTGCATTGGGTTTCGTGTTTCGGTCAATCCCCGACTTTTCGCGATAATCGGACGATTTCACTCGACTCAACTTTTGAGATAGTCGGGTTTCACGAAACCCGACTCGACCCTAAAAAAGTAAAAGTCGCTCAACCCTACTTCTGTGAATCACTTAATGGGTCAAAGTGCTCACCACACATCTAGATGAGTTCCTTAGGGGGTCTACTTTCCAAAATGGTGTCACTTGTGGGGGGTTTCAATGTTTAGGCACATCAGGGGCTCTCAAAACACAACATGGCGTCAGATCTCAATTCCAGTCAATTTTGCATTGAAAAGTCAAATGGCGCTCCTTCGCTTCCGAGCTCTGCCATGCGCCCAAACAGTGGTTGACCCCCACATATGGGGTATCGGCGTACTCAGGACAAATTGTGCAACAACTTTTGGGGTCCATTTTCTCCTGATACCCTTGGTAAAATAAAACAAGTTGGAGCTGAAGTAAATTTTTTGTGAAAAAAGTTAAATGTTCATTTTATTTAAACATTCCAAAAATTCCTGTGAAACACCTGAAGGGTTAATAAACTTCTTGAATGTGATTTTGAGCACCTTGAGTGGTGCAGTTTTTAGAATGGTGTCACACTTGGTGATTTTCTATCATATAGACCCCTCAAAATGACTTCAAATGACATGTGGTCCCTAAAAAAAATGGTGTTGTAAAAATGAGAAATTGCTGGTCAACTTTTAACCCTTATATCTCCCTAACAAAAAAAATTTGTGCTGATGTAAAGTAGACATGTGGGAAATGTTACTTATTAAGTATTTTGTGTGACATATCTCTATGATTTAATTGCATAAAAATTCAAAGTTGGAAAATTGCGAAATTTTCAAAATTTTTGCCAAATTTCCATTTTTTTTTACAAATAAACGCAGGTAATATCAAAGAAATTTTACCACTATCATGAAGTATAATATGTCACGAGAAAACAGTGTCAGAATTACTGGGATCCGTTGAAGCGTTCCGGAGTTATAACCTCATAAATGGACAGTGGTCAGAATTGGAAAAATTGGCCCGGTAATTAACGTGCAAACTACCCTTGGGGGTAAAGGGGTTAATTTTGCGGATTTTTCGCATTTTTCCCGTTATTCTATGCCTTGGGGAAAAACCACAAAAAACGCACAAAAAACGCATAAACACGCAAAAAACGCACAAAAAATGCGAAAAACGCTGAAAAAAACGCATGCGGATTTCTGGCAGAAATGTTTGGTTTTTGCCTGAAAATTTCTGAAAGAAATCCTTACATGTGCACGTACCCTTAATTTTCCTTTCATTTTTCTTTTATTACATCTTTGAACATCTAGGTTTCCTTAAAATATGAAAATTAAAAGCACAGAGCATAACATCAGTATCTGCCCTACTTCTTAAATTTACATTTATAATTGACATGTATAATGTGCTTTTCAGCTCTATGACATTTGCCCATTATGTTTGAGAATGTTGAACTCTTTAGATTCTTGGTTTTACATAACTGCCAATGGATGCTTCTGATCTTAAAAAAAAGGAAAGATTCCAGCCACCGCACTATAAACACATGTTCAAAAATGTCAATTCATATTTTAGTCTACTTAGAAAATATTTTATTGCCATATGGATTGATTTTTGGACGTAGCAGTTTAGTGTGTGCTTGCACAAACTTGTTTTATCTTTTATTTTTGATGTCTTGTGGTTTCAGCACTGCCAGGACCCTTACTTAGATTTTTTTCACAGCAGATTTTTTATTTCTTACATTTTCTATAACTCCTGTTATCCTCAAGACTTACAATCCAAAATATGTTCAAATTATACTTTTTACATTTTCGTAAGTTAATGAGTGACAGAAGGAATCATATTTATTTTACTGATTTTTCTTTTCCTAGTTAATGAGCAAAAAATTCTGACACTGTAAAAAAAAATCACAGTACAACACACATCTAACAGACTTTGCTTACAACCTAAATCCTAAAGTAATGGTATCTGCTAATTATAAATATTCATATATTTTACATTCACAAATTCAAACTGTTTTTCAAATTCAATAAACATTCCAAATATTGTCAAAGATGTCCAAGACTAGAGAAAAAGCTGGGACATCCTGTGTAAACAGTAACATTGTTAAACACTGTGGACCCGATTCATCAAGACCAGCATTTTTCGCACTAGTCTTGATGAGGGTCCAGATGGAGTGTGAGGCACTTGATTCATTAAGAGTGGGACGGATCTTAATGGATTAGGTGAGGCACTAATTGGCGTGTATCTCCGTGTGCACCTCTTCACAAATTTTACTCCAGTAAGGGACTGGAGGAAGACTTAGGGCTCACTCAAACTAGCATATGAATTGTATCAGTGCAATGTGATAAAAAATCAGATTGACCTCGGACAAATATTAATTAATGAGGCAGTGAAGATCTGTAGTTGGCATGATAGAAAAAATTCTAAATCTGATGGGTGTGAGAAAAAAAATCAGATGCCATAGGGTCACTGGCACTGTGTGTGAGGGGAGATATGTGTCACGACGAGGATTGCTATCTTCCGTGATGTGAAATCCATAAGCTTCTCTCAACATGCTATGTGCTTAGTGGGTTAACCAATCATTATGCCTACTCACCATATCTCCACCTCAGGGGTGTGGTTGGGGAGTAAAAAGTCCAATGACTGTTTTTTTTTCTCGATTGTGTGTTTGGAGAGGTAAGTCTCCAGACGGCAGCTCCAGGGGGAGCCGAAGACCTATGGGGTTCTGAGCGCGCGAATCCCGTAGATATGAGGACTTTGCCGTACACTATTTTTTGTCCTTATGCTGGAAATGCCATGTTTATTTTATTAAATTCTGTCAAGGTTTATGTCATACTTAGTAAACCTGCAGGTGTTTTACCCAAGAAGCATTCCTGTGTCTACCTCTGAAAGCAGCGGAGTGAGTCAACCTACCACACCCCTTCAAGTAACCCCATTTTGAAAATTATACCCCTTTGGGAATTTATCTACAGGTGTAGTGACGATTTCGACTCCATGGGTGTTTTTCAGAAGCAAGCAGCAGTGGATGTTGCAGAGTGAAAATTGCAAACTGATGTTGTAATAACCAGTACGTTGCAGTAACCAGAATGTTGTAGTGCCTGTACTTAATTGAGCCTAGCTCATGCACCGGTAAATTAGGCAGGCTCTCATCGCTACAGACATGTCAAGCATGTGGGCACTAACTGTGATTTATTCACACTGTGGTGCTAATAAGGGAGGGGGTCATTTGGATTTGGGAGCGCAGAATTTGCTGATTTTCTTTTGGGGGGTGAGGGCCATTTCGCCTTTGAAGAGCCTTGGTACTATAAGTAACATATAAGCCCCCTATTTTTCCATTGACAGATGACGGACCTGAGTGGAGCCTTGCTTTTTTTGTGGATTTAGGTGAAGATTTTATTGGGAATATTTTACATAAAGTTTGGGATCACATTTATAGGGCACTCTACGCAGAGCACTTATGTCACTGTTTCTATCTAAATCTCTGCGTGACATGACACATGAAACCCTAAAAGGATCCATTCAGTATCACGAGGCAGCAGAGTTACTCTGGACGCTGTCTGGCCTCTATTCAGCAGTGACCTTTTTTCAGAGGTGCACAAAACTGTGGCCGATGACATTATTATGCATGCCTAAAAAGACGGACACCACCAGATCACAGGTCAGACAGTGTCCACAGTACCTCCATCTCCCTCATAATAGGGAATCTTCTGCTGGGGGTTCCGTTTGAATCACGTGTTTCAGAGGTTTACACAGAAACCCCAGTGTAAGCGCTCATCGTAGTGCGCAGGACAAATGTGAGCTGAGCCTTGCTGCAATATTTGGAAGGCAGAATAAACAAATCAACAGCAGGTAAAGAATTGGTTTTATTTATTTTTTACGACGTTCCACGTGCAGTGTAAGCAATTAGATGACTTTATTCTTCGGGTCGGTGCGATTACAGCAATACCAGATTTATATAGTGTTTTATGTTTGGCTGCTGTGACACACTAAAAGAGCCTTTTTTTTCAAAAACAAATGTTTACATCAACATATTTTGAGAGCTATCATTTTTCCATATTTCTGCAGAAAGAGTCATGTGAGGGCCTATTTTTCGTGAGATGAGTTTACGATTTTATTGGTACCATTTTCGGGCTCATAACTATTTTATCATTTTCTATTCTGATTTTGGGAGGCAGAATAAACAAAAAACAATTCAAGAATTCTTTTCTTTTTTTTGTTCTGCGTTTGTTAAAATTGGTAAAGTTTTTTCTTCGGGTCTGTACAATTACAGTGATACCCCATTTATATAGCTTTTCTATGTTTTGGTACTTATACACAATAAAAACCCATAGAAAAAAATATTTTTGCATCGCTTTATTCTGAGAGCTATAAGATTGTGTTTTCAGCTATACCATTTTTATGTACATTAGTCTTTTTTTTATCTCGTTTCATTCCACTTTTTGTTTGGCAGCAGATGATAAAGCATTGTTTTTTGCCTTGTTTGTTCTAGATTGATGAAGCCAGATTGATGAAGAGTACTGTTTGGCACTCATTAAGTCCATTCCTCAGAGATTGCAAGCTGTTATAAAAGTCAGAGGTGGTGCAACAAAATACTAGTGATGTTTTGGAGTGTTTTTTTTTTTGTTTATTTTTCATGATTACTTAATTTTTTCCTCAGAATTCAGTGACTCCATAATTTTTCACTTATGCTTGGTTAAAAAGTTACCATTACTGACTACCACATTTTTTGTTCTTGATTTCTTTTAGTGGTTCTTAAAGCCATAAAGTTGCCATGTGAAATGACTTTAGTTTTCTGCCATATTTGTGTTCTGCTTTTTTTCTACAAAATTAAACAACTGAATGAACATCCTGCAAGGTCGGTGATTCTATAATTTTTACCAGGGGTTGTAGCAATGCAAGAGCAATTCTATACCTTGTAGCCTGTCAGTGCTGCAGACATACTGTAAGTTAGTTAGATCATGCACTGCGCATGATCTAACTAAATTTCTAGTGCCAAGTGACCCAGATGTCATCATGACGACATCAGGTCACCATGGCAACAATCGGGACCCCGCGATGACGTCGCTGGATCTCCAATCCAAGGGCAGAGGTTAACGAAACAGAGAGGAGCCAGAAGACCGCAGCGTGTGATTGCTCCTACTCCTGCTCTGAAAAGAAGCACTTCACCTTTTTTTAATGGTGTTTATTTCTTTTGGCAGAACAGGGGCTAATTGGTCATGTTGGGAGCTCTGGGAGTCTGAGCTCTCAGCTGAGCTCGGTTAGCCACTCCTTTTCCCCCTTATAATCTGGGTCCTGAATGAAATACATCCTCAGAACTAGCTTATGCTGCATGGCTTGAAGTAGCGGTGTTTAGGTGCTTATATGAGGTGTTTGGAGGAGTTAGCTGTGTTGTATGGGTTTGTAAGTTTGATAATTCCATTCCCTCCTTTTACATTGGTCTTCCCCATTCTCCACTCCCCAGTGCATCCCTCTGTTATCTGTGAGTGAATATTTGTATGCCTGATATTTTACCCCTCTTGTTGCCTTATTCATCGGGTTAGTGTACTGCAGTGCACGGCAACTCCCTCTTCCCTGGGTGGGGGAAGGGAACAGACGGCGGGCTAACTCAGGAGATAAGGCAAGAGTGGAGGCCCCGGCATCTTCACCTTTAAACATATCCTGGGGAATAAGGCAAGCTAGGGTGCCCCTACTGTTAGAGACAGGAAGGAGCACCTGATCCCAGGTCATCCGACAGCTGAGTCATGACAGAGGCTTTCTTTATTCAGAGTGCTTGCTAAATGCTGCGATTGCAATGATCACAGAATTTAGGGGGTTAAAGTGCCAGGAGTTGTGTGGGCACCATTCCTGCTACTGAGATATGGGTGTCAGCTATCAGAATCAGCTGACATGTGGAGGTGATCTCATGCACAGCCTCTGTGCATGCAAAATCGCCTAGATGTATCCACACATCCAAGGTCGGTAAGTACCAGGTTGACGTGGGCATATGGATACGTTTAAGGTCGAAAAGAGGTTAACCCCAAATTTTGCATTTTTAAAAGCGTAATAAGAGAAAGTGAACAGTACAATTTGTTGTGTAGTTTCCCCTAAGTACTCCAATATGCCATATGTGTTGGAGAATTACTATTTGGGCACACGGAAGAGCGCAGAATTGGCTGAAATAGATAGCAGATGTCATGTCACATGTCTAGGGCCACCTAATGTGCCTAAACTGTAAGATAAATAACAGAAAAACTGATTTAAACATCAAGAACTAGTCTGAACAGGTGCTTACAAAAAAAACAACTTATATATCAAAATATGAAAATGGTTGCACTTAATTGTGTTAAAACACGTCAAGGTGAAATACATGAAGTGAGAATAGCAAAATGTATTTTGAAATTTAGGAAAAATACATGAGACGTTTAGCACAAAATTGGGCCAAATTTTATGCAGGACTCATAACTCCTGCCCCGCATCAAAGAGTCCTTGATGGCCCTAGTTAAGGCTAAATACTTTTCCACTCTGGATTTAGCTAGCTGATAATGGCTGGTACAAGTAGCAAAAAAAAAGACAAGGCAAAGACAGTGTTCATATTCCCTATGGGAATGTTTGAATTTAACAGAATGCCATTTGGACTATCCAATGCACCATGTACGTTTCAATAGCTGATAGACAAGTGCCTGGATGACCTGAACTTTGAGGCCACTCTGATATACTTGTAAGATATCATTGTATACTCTGCTACCTTTGTGGAACACCTACACAGATTCAGGCAGGCACTCGGGCAATTACTGGCCCATGACCTGAAGGTAAAGCCAAAGAAGTGTCATCTTTTCATGAAGGAGATCGAGTACTGCCTTCTCAAGACAAAGTAGCTGTGATACAGTAATTCTTTCTTGGATTGGCCAGGTAGTATTGGCAGTTCATTAAGGACCATGCAAAAATAGCAGGCCCTCTGAATGAGCTGCTAAGAGAGATAGCTGAGGTACGCAAGAATCAAAGCATACCTTGGGAACAGAAGTAGGAGGAGGTCTTCCAGACCCTGAAATAAGCCCTGACATCGGCCCTCATCCTGTCTTAAGAAGGTTTCGATAGGCTCTTCCTCTTATACGCTGATGGCAGTCTCTGTGGACTTGGGTCAGTCCTTTTACAGATACAATACTGGCATGAAAGGGTTATTGTTTATGCCAGTAGATCCCTACAGGATGCAGCACCCTCACAACTACTGCTCCTTCAGGCTAGAACTCCTTGCCTTGGTGTGGGCCATGACAAAAAAGTTTGCGGAATACCTGACAGGGGCCAAGATCCTTGCATGGACTGAAAACAATCTGCTGCCCCATCTGGACACTGCCAAGATGGGAGCCCTAGAGCACCATTGGGTAGCTCACCTTGCAAAATATGACTTCTCGATCCACTACCGCTTTGTCACGGAGAACACCAATGCTGATGGCATGCTAAGAGTAACTTTTGAAAGTACAGAAAGTGACCTAACTGAACACTTGGAAGAACAGGAAATTCTGGACTTCTGAAAATTCACACCCCCAGCAGTAATGGCACAGTCAAATGGCAAGCTCTCTATATCCAAATCACTAGGGAGAACTAATGAAGAATGGGGTCGAGTACAAGATGATGATGCAGGGTTGCAGCAATTGAATGGCTGGGTAGCCCAGCAAAAGGTACTCAAGAGGGATGAAAGTGCTGACCTGGATGACGAGATTAAGTCCGTGCTGTGCCAGTGGCACAGGATGGAAGTTCAAGGAGCCATTCTGTACCTCAAGTGGTAATAGCCTGCTGACCTAGAAGCTAGGTGACAAATAGTAATTCCCAAAAACTTGGCATGAGAAATTGCCAAAGAAGCTCATGAGTTCGGAGCCTACTTGAGGCCACAGTTAAGGAAATTTGCACAGTGTGTGTGACCTCACCAAAAGCACAGAACAGAGGGCACCTGTACAGCCCATACAGACCAAAGAACTGCATGAAGTGTTAATGATAGACTCCCTCCTCATGGGACAATCAACTAGAGGTACACAGTACTGCCTAGATCATGACTGACCACATTTGTAGTGGTTACCCAAACTCAGGTCTAGACAGCTGAATCTGCTGTGCAAGCCATCTGTCAAGATTGAATCCAGGTCTACGGTATCCAAAGTGGATCCACTCAGACCAGGGAGCGTGTTTTCAGGGTAAAGTGTAGGAGGAACTGTATCGACTGAGCGGCACTGAAAAGTCCAGTACAACCACATACCATCCCCAAAGGAATGGGGACAGTGAGAACTTTAACTGGTATCTGCTTCAAATGTTGAGAACATTAGAGAAAAGGCAAGAAAGCATATTTGCCTGACTAAATGACAAAATTGGTATGAAACTCTAAGGCTGGGGTCACACTTAACGTATGAAAAATCAGTCCAAGTCTCCCTGCCGGAAGTCGAACAAGTGTAATGCGAGTGTCATGTAAGTGTCATGCAAGTACAATCCGATTTTTCACACCTAGCATCTGATTTACATCCAAATGCAGGGCAATTGCTATCCGACTGCAATGCGATTTTATCATGAGCTTTTACATACAGCAATTCTGTCATTTCCACATCGTTTTCAAAGGAAATATTCATCAAAACACACATATATATTGTAAGATGGCCACTGGACGAGTCCTGGAGGGGAGATATGTGTCATCGCGGCTATTACCTGCGTGACATGAGCTCGGAAATATGCTCCAGCACATATAGTGCTGAGAGAGTTGTTTGGGCCTCTCCAAGGCTGGGTTTTACGAGTAGTCATAAGAGATGCGTGGGAATGACTGCTCACATATCCCCACCCCAGGGGCATGGTTTGGATAATAAAATGGAGGCCAATTGCCTCATTCAGTGTCTGTGGCTGGAGGTGTGGAGACCTCCCGTGTGTGCCAAAGACACTGACCAGAGCGGACGGACCCGCATTATTATATTGACTGTATTTGTTCCTGTTTGCTTTTCACCTTGTGCCGGAAAAGGCTGTTCATTTGTTTTGAGTATCCACAACGGTTTAAGCAACTTTAACAAACTTGCGTGGACGTTTTCACAATACCGCATCCTGTGCCTACCTCAAACTCAACCAAGTGAGTACAGATTCCTGCAATTAGTGCTAGAAGCACGGTCATGAATGCCAAGAGGCAGAGTGACTGCCAATACCGCATGTCCTGGGTTAAGTCTGTTACAAGCCATCAAGCATTGTCAGACAAAGTGGAGGACCTGCTGAAACTCTTGGTCCGGTCGCAGCAGCAAGAGACCAACAGGCTGTTGCTACAGCAGACCCAGCAGGAGCAATGGCAGCAGATGCAGCTTCAGGCAACTGCCATCCAGGGCTGGACGAGCGTCCCAAAAAATGACCCCCGGGGGATGATGTTGAGGCGTTCCTGACGGTTTTTAAAAGGGTGGTGGAATGGGAGAAATTGCTTCCGGAGGTTCTGGCGCAATATTTAACAGGTGAACCGCAGAAGGCCTACTATGACCTGGCATTGCAGGACGCTAAAGAATATACGAAGTTGAAAGCTGAGATCTTGGCATGCCTAGGAATGACTGTCAGGGTGCAGCGAGTGCACCAGTGGGCCTATCGCACTGACAAACCTCCCCGGTCCCAAATGTCTGACCTTCTACATCTGGTCCAAAAGTGATTGCAACCCGAATATTCTTCCCCAGCACAGATGGTGGAGAAAGTCATTATGTACAGGTTAATATACTCCCTGCTGAGGCTGGTGCAATCCTGGGTTGCCCAGGGAGATCCCTGTAATGTTGAGGACCTAGTGAGCTTGGTGGAGAGGTACCAGGCAGTCAAGAGTTCTGTGGGGAAGCAAGGGGGCAGAGCCTCCCCATACTTGGGTTCCTAAAGTGGGGCTGACACCCAAAAAAGGAGCACTAGAGCCACACCTGGGGTGCGGCCAAGAGTACCGGAGTTAGTGCCCAGGTCCTTTTCCATAGTGTAATTTGTTGGAGGTGTCATACACCTGACCACATAGCGGCCCATTGTCCCATGACCACCGAGCCAATGGACTGCAGCACAGGATGGCGCTGCTCATATTTTGCATACCCTGCCTCCACTGCTGTCCCTCAGACAGGGGAGGGGCCGCAAGCATGTCCCGTAACAGTAAATGGGGTGAAAGTGACTGGTCTGCTGGAATCAGGGAGTTTGGTAACCCTAGTCAGTGCTACCATTCTCCATCGGCTGATTCCTGGAAAAAGGGTGTGTGTCTGCTGTATCCATGGCGACACTAAGGACTATCCTGTGGTTCAAGTAGTCATTAACACAAACTGCGGCATAGAGCCCCATGAGGGCAGCGTGGTCAAGGACATATTGCACCCTATTTTCTAGGGCGGGACTTTGTATTATTTTGGAACTTGTGGGGGAAAAGGAGAACGTCTGGATGTCCGGGCAACAGCCAGGCTGCTCCCAAAGAAACCACATCGCAGGCTTCAGATGACATGTTTCCGTTCTGTGTGTTGGTTGGCAAAGAGGATGAAGCAGCATACACTGAGACCAACAACCCTAAGCTGGAGGTGTCTGGGGAAACTTTGGAACTGCCCAGCTCAGAGACCTAATTCTTAAAGGGTCATTTGAAAACGTTACTGTATTAAATGGTGTGCCTCAGGAGCCGGGGATCGACAGTCGGTTCCCTCATTTGTCTGTGATTGGGGATCTGCTTTACAGGGTAACCAAGTCAAGAGGTGAGGTGATAGAACAGTTATTGGTACCACGGACCTATAGACACAGAGTGCTAGACATGGCTCATTCCCATGTGTTGGGTGGTCACCTGGGGGCAGATAAGACCAAGGAGTGCATTCTGCAGAGATTCTACTGGCCAGGGCGTAACAGAGAAATCCTAAACTACTGTCGTCCCTGCCCCACGTGCCAGCTGACCTCCCCAGTAGCTCAGTGCCATTCGAGCGGATAGCGATGGACCTGGTGGGACCCCTGGTAAAGTCAGCAAGAGGACATCAATACATACTGGTGGTCCTGAATTATGCTACCCGGTACCCAGAGGCGGTACCCTTAAGAAATGCCTCTGCTAAATGTATCTCTAAGGAGCTGATCCATATCTTCTCCAGAACCAGAATGCCGAAGGAGATACTGACAGACCAAGGGACCCCCTTCATCTCGAAGGTCATGAGGGAGTTGTGCAAGACCCTGCACATCTCCCAGCTCAGAACCTCAGTGTACCATCCCTAGACTAAAGGTCTGGTGGAGAGGTTTAACAAAATCTTGAAGACTATGTTGAAGAAAGCAGTGGAGAAGGATGGCCGAGACTAGGACTGTCTGCTTCCTTACCTATTGCTCTCCATCTGGGAAGTTCCCCAAGCTTTCATTGGCCTCTCCCCATTTGAACTGCTCTATGGATGACACCCTCGAGGGCTCCTGGATGTGGTGAAGGAATCCCGGGAGGCTGAAACCATCCCCTATAGAAGAGTGGTAGAGCATGTCACCTAGATGCAAGAGAGGATTGCCAATGTGATGTCCATTGTGAAGGAGTACATCCTCAAGGCTCAGGAAGCACAGTCCAGGGTGCATAATAGGTCAGCCAGGGTAAGACAGTTCAGCTCTTGGTATCAAGTACTTGTGCTGGTACCCACGGTGGAGAACAAATTCCTGGCCAAATGGCAGGGTCCCTATGAGGTGGTGGAGAAAGTTGGTGAGGTCAACTACAATATCCCCCAATTGAGGAGGCGGAAGCCCTACCAGGTGTACCACATGAACCTGATTAAGCCATGGCAGGCAAGAGAAGCCGTGGAAGCTCCTTGTCTGATGGCCAAGTCTGATGTTGGTGCAGAAGATGTTAAGGTGGTGAACACGTTATATCGCTTGCAGAAGCAGCAGTGCCAAGAGTTGCTATAGCGCAACAGAGACCTGTTCTCAGATTTTCCAGGATGTATGAAGATCATAGAGCATGACGTCCTGGCGGAGCCTCATGTCCGGGTCAACTTAAAGCCATGCCAGATTTCTGAAGCATGCCGAGAGGTGATTTCCAGGGAGGTGAAGCAGATGCTGAGCTTGGAAGTCATCGAGGAATCCAAGAGTGGCTTGTCCAGCCTAATAGTCCTAGTGCCAAAACCAGATGGGGAATGGCGATTCTGCAATGACTATTGGAAGCTGAGCAGGGTTTCTAAGACTGATGCCTACCCAATGAATTAATTGAGAGGCTAGGGGCGGCTCAGTACATTACTACCCTTGACCTCACAAAAGGGTATTGGCAAATTCCCATGTCCCAGGGTGCCAAAGAAAAGACTTTGTTCTCAACACCAGATGGATGCTTCCAATACACAAGAATGCCGTTTGGGTTGCAAGGCGCTCCAGCAACGTTTCAGAGAGCCAAGGACCAGATCCTACCCCACAAGGGGTATGCAACGGCCTACCAAGATGATATTGAAATCTTCAGCCAAGATTGGGGAAGTCATCTGATCAAGATCCAGGCAGTATTTGATGCTCTACGGAAGGTAGGGTTTTTCATAAACCCAAAGAAGTATCTTGGGAATGGCGGAAGCAAGATACTTGGGCTATGTTGTAGACAGGGGTGAAATAAAGTGGATGCAATCCAGGGCTGGCCACAACCCCTCTCAAAAAAAAAAACCAGGGCATTCTTGGACATTGTGGGATGCTACTGCCGGTTTGTCCCGAACTTCGCCATGGTAGCCGCCCCTCTGATGGATCTCGTTAAAGGGACGAAGTCGGCTATGGCTCCAGAAACTGAGATGGCCTTCCAGGAACTGAAGCTGGCCCTATGTAAACAGTTGGTACTGGTAGCACCCAAATTTTCCAAGGATTTTGTTTTTCCAGACAGATGCATTGGATGTTGGGCTGGGTGCTTTATTATATCAAGAGGTGAATGAGGAAGAGCACTCCATAATGAATCTTAGCCGGAAGTTGTCATCTTGTGAGGAAAAACTATTCCATAGTGGAAAAGGAATGTTTAGCTATCAAGTGGGCCTTAGACTCCCTAAGGTACTGTCTCTTAGGCAGGAGGTTCAGACTAGTATCAAACCATGCCCCACTGAAGTGGATGAGGGGAAAGAAAGGGAACAATGCCGAAGTGACCACGTGGTTCCTAAAACTTCAGGATTTTAACTTTCATGCGGAGCATAGGCCAGGGAAACTGTGTGGCAATGCTAACGCTCTGTCAGGGATCCATTGTTTATTGGCAGAAGGGGCCAAGCCCCACGGCTTTGGGCAGAGGGGGAGAGTATGTAAGATAACATCCAGAGGAGTCCTGGAGGGGAGATATGTGTCATCGCGGCTATTAGCTGCGGTGATATGAGCTCGGAACTAGGCTCCAGAACATAAAGTGCTCTGAGAGTTGTTTGGGGCGCTTCAGGGCAGTTTTACGAGCGGTCATAAGAGGTGGGTGGGGTTGACCACTCACATATCCCCACTCCAGGGGCGTGGTTTGGATAATAAAATGGAGGCCAATTGCTTCATTCAGTTTCTGTGGCTGGAGGGGTGGAAACCTACCATGTCTGTGTGCTAAACACACTGACCAGAGCAGGCGGACCTGCATTATTATATGCACTGTGTTTTTTGTTCCTGTTTGCTTTTCACCTTGTACCGGAAAGGCTGTTCATTTGTTTTGAGTATCCAGAGTGGTTTATGCAACTTTAATAAACTTGCGTGGACCTTTTCAAAATACCGCATCCTGTGCCTACATCAACCACACAACCAAGTGGGTACAGATTCCTACAATATATACAGCTCTTATATACAGCTCTGGTAAAAATTAAGAGACCACAACGTCAAAATCCAGTCATGAGCAGCCCAATATCCAGACCTTAACCCCATTGAAAACCTTTGGAATGTAATCAATAGGATGATGGATAGTCAAAAGCCATCTAACAAAGAAGAACTGCTTACATTTTTGCGCCAGAAGCAGTGTGAAAGACTGGTGGAAAGCATGCCAAGACGCTGTGATTAAAAATCATGGTTATTCCACAAAATATTGATTTCTGAACTCTTCCTGAGTTAAAACATTAGTATTGCTGTTTCTAAATGATTATGAACGTGTTTTCTTTGCATTATTTGAGGTCTGAAAGCACTGGGGTTTTGTTTTTGGTTTTGACCATTTTTCTTTGTCAGAAAAAAATACAAAATGTACTGCTTGGAAATTCAGAGACATGTTATCAGAAGTTTATAAACTAAAAAAACAATTTACATTTTACTCCAAAATATACCTAGAAAAAGAAAAATCAGACTGTTACGGAACCCCACCGCACCAAAAATATGTTGTGCAGTTATATGTATGTATAATAGGTTCCATGTGAGACACATGTCCCTAATGCATCAGCCCACAGGCTGCGCCCTTGGGCAGAGGGGACACGATATTCCCCTTCTGTCCGCCCCCCCCCCCACCTTTGTAATTCCCACAGTAAATATCGTCAGGCTCCGGCCACCTGCGGCTATTGTAATGTATGTCTGGCCTGCCGCTTTTCTATTGGCCTGCCCTCTGTACCTGTGATATATATTCTGTGACCTGTGAGTAAAGTTTTGTCAGACTGGAAATACGTGGAGAAGCAGTGATCTTTTATATGCGCCCATGTAATCAAGGAATTCCAGCCAGTGTCCTTCATTCAGACTCCAGCCAAAGCAGAGTGGACCTCCGAAAACATGGGGTGGTACTGAAAGAGGTACCCCAGATTTGTAGACCCCGTTACACAGACAAACTGAACATTTTGCAGTGGTCTCTTAAATTTTGCCAGAGCTGTGCATATATGTATGTGTGTGTGTATATATGTATATATATATATATATATAGTACAGACCAAAGTTTGGACACACCTTCTCATTTAAAGATTTTCCTGTATTTTCATGACTATGAAAATTGTACATTCACACTGAAGGCATCAAAACTATGAATTAACACATGTGGAATTATATACTTAACAAAAATGTGTGAAACGACTGAAATTATGTCTTATATTCTAGGTTCTTCAAAGTAGCTACCTTTTGCTTTGATGACTGCTTTGCACAGTCTTGGCATTCTCTTGATGAGCTTCAAGCGGTAGTCACCGGGAATGGTTTTCACTTCATAGGTGTGCTCTGTCAGGTTTAATAAGTGGGATTTCTTGCCTTATAAATGGGGTTGGGACCATCAGTTGTGTTGTGCAGAAGTCTGGTGGATACACAACTGATAGTCCTACTTAATAGACTGTCAGAATTTGTATTATGGCAAGAAAAAAGCAGCTAAGTAAAGAAAAATGAGTGTCCATCATTACTTTAAGAAATGAAGGTCAGTCAGTCCGAAAAATTGGTAAAACTTTGAAAGTGTCCCCAAGTGCAGTGTCAAAAACCAACAAGTGCTACAAAGAAACTAGCTCACATGAGGACCGCCCCAGGAAAGGAAGACCAAGAGTCACCTCTGCTTCTGAGGATAAGTTTATCAGAGTCACTAGCCTCAGAAATCGCAGGTTAACAGCAGGTCAGATTAGAGACCAGGTCAATGCCACACAGAGTTCTAGCAGCAGACACATCTCTATAACAACTGTTAAGAGAAGACTTTGTGCAGCAGGCCTTCATGGTAAAATAGCTGCTAGGAAACCACTGCTAAGGACAGGCAACAAGCAGATGAGACTTGTTTGGGCTAAAGAACATAAGGAATGGACATAAGACCAGTGGAAATCTGTGCTTTGGTCTGATGAGTCCAAATTTGAGATCTTTGGTTCCAACCACTGTGTCTTTGTGCGACGCAGAAAAGGTGAACGGATGCACTCTACATGCCTGGTTCCCACCGTGAAGCATGGAGGAGGAGGTGTGATGGTGTGGGGGTGCTTTGCTGGTGACACTGTTGGGGATTTATTCAAAATTGAAGGCATACTCAACCAGCATGGCTACCACATCATCTTGCAGCGGCCTGCTATTCCATCTGATTTGCGTTTAGTTGGACCATCATTTATTTTTCAACAGGACAATGACCCCAAACACACCTCTAGGCTGTGTAAGGGCTATTTGACCAAGAAGGAGAGTGATGGGGTGCTTCGCCAGATGACCTGGCCTCCACAGTCACCAGACCTGAACCCAATCGAGATGGTTTGGGGTGAGCTGGACCGCAGAGTGAAGGCAAAAGGGGCAACAAGTGCTAAGCATCTCTGGGAACTCCTTCAAGATTGTTGGAAGACCATTCCCAGTGACTACCTCTTGATGCTCATCAAGAGAATGCCAAGAGTGTGCAAAGCAGTCATCAAAGCAAAAGGTGGCTACTTTGAAGAACCTAGAATATAATATATAATTTCAGTTGTTTCACACTTTTTTCTTAAGTATATAATTTCACATGTGTTAATTCATAGTTTTGAAGCCTTCAGTGTGAATGTACAATTTTCATAGTCATGAAAATACAGAAAAATCTTTAAATAACAAGGTGTGTCCAAACTTTTGGTCTGTATTATATATATATATATATATATATATATATATAGAATGGCAGAGGATCCCCAAATCCAGGTATGAAAAACTTGTTGCATTATTCCCAAGAAGACTCTTGGCTGTACTAGTTCAAAAAGGTTGCTTCTATGCAATATTGAGCAAAGGGTCTGAATACTTATGACCATGTGATAGTTCAGTTTTTCTTTTTTAATAAATTTGCAGAAATTACTACATGTGCTTTATTTCAGTCAAGATGGGGTGCAGAGTGTACATTAATGAAAAAAAAATGAACTTTTTTGAATGTAGCAAATGGCTGCAGTGAAACAAAGAGTGAAAAACTTAAAGGGGTCTGAATACTTTCCGTACCCACTGTATGATCCAATATACATCTATATTTGACATGTCTCTATTAGACTAATCTAGATCTGTTACATTTTTTTTCTCCACATAGGCTCAGGATGCTCCGGTCCATTGTTTCCTGTGGCTTTTATGTTTTCTTGGATACTGTATAACATACTAATTGATCGCCTTTCTTGATAGACCAGCTTAGCCCTAGATATGCTGTATTCAGTGTAAAGAAAGGTTGATGTCATGTGATTTTATGGTTGTTTTATCATGTCACTTATAGTCGTTTTTCAATAAAATGATTTTGTATTATGCAGATGTGCACATTTTTAAATATATTTCTACTCTTGTTCAGTATCTAATTTTGATACATTATGGGGCATCCTATAGGGATATAATGGCTCTGCATCTGTTTTTCTCCGAATATTTTCAACCATTAGCTGAGTTTGCCTTAAACAATCATCACAGTGAGTCCACTGTTAAGTCACCATTTTTTGGTGCATATGGCTTCCATCCGCCGTTCTATACCTTTAGTAAAGATGGGTCTTCAGAGGTTCCTGGGGAGGAACGATTCTCTTCATCACTCTCATTTGTATGGCATGGGGTTCAGAAAAACTTAACTATCATGGGGGACAGATACAAACGCAATGCTGATAAGAAACGGTTGTCCGGACCTGGGTGTGAATGATTTAGTATAGCTGTCTGCCAGAAATATTAAACTGAAAATTCTGTCCTGGAAATTAGGTCCTAGGTTCATTGGTCCTTACAAGGTGGTCGCCATAATTAACCATGTGGCCTTTCGATTTGAACTTCCTTTAACTCTCAAAATCCACATTTTCCACATGTCATTGCTCAAAAAATATGTAGTGTCTGTGAAGCCGTCACTCTTGCCGCCGCCACCGATTATTGTTGATGGTAATTTGGAGTCTGAGGTGGCAAGAATTGTGAATTCTCGTATGATATGCTGCTGTTTTAAATACTTGGTAACCTGGAATGGGTATGGTCCTGAGGAGAGGATGTGGGTAGCAGCATCTGAAATTAATGCCAGTAAACAAATTCGGTCCTTCCATGTGGCCCACCTGGATAAACCCGGTCCGAGGGTCCAGTGGCCCCTTGTAAAAGGGAGATACTGTCACAAAGGTGTCATATCCCCTTGGATGACCTGGATTTAGATGGTCATGTGGGGTAAAGAATGGCTGGTCTTCCTTAGAGATGGTGTGATTAATGTCCTATTTTAAATTGATTTCCTTTGCTTCAGTGTTGAGGACTCTTTCCATGCTAGCTGAGACGATACAGCCTGGTTGTTCTCAGCTACTATTGCTAATCATTTACTCCCTCTATATATACTGTCTTTGGGCGTTTAGTACCTGCCAGTGAAAGATTTGTCTTTCTGTGCTGAGTAGTGTTGAGCATTCCGATACCGCAAGTATCGGGTATCGGCCGATACTTGCGGTATCGGAATTCCGATACCGAGATCCGATACTTTTGTGGTATCGGGTATCGGTATCGGATACATAGAGATGTGTAAAATAAAGAATTAAAATAAAAAATATTGATATATTTACCTCTCCGGCGGCCCCTGGACTCAGCGCGGGTAACCGGCAGGCTTCGTTGTTCAAAATCAGCGCTTTTAGGACCTGAGAATCACGTCCCGGCTTCTGATTGGTCGCGGGCCGCCCATGTGACCGCCATGCGACCAATCACAAGCCGCGAAGTCACCGCAAGCTATTAACGCGCTCATTTTTAAAAATGAGCGCGTTAATGGCTTTCAAAGACGTAGCGCTTGTGATTGGTCGCGGCCACGCGACCAATCACAAGCCGCGACGTCACCGCACGCTATTAACGCGCTCATTTTTAAAAATGAGCGCGTTAATGGCTTTCAAAAACGTATCGGCTTGTGATTGGTCGCGTGGCGGTCACATGGGCGGCCCGCGACCAATCAGAAGCCGGGACGTGATTCTCAGGTCCTAAAAGCGCTGATTTTGAACAACGAAGCCTGCCGGTTACCCGCGCTGAGTTCAGGGGCCGCCGGAGAGGTAAATATATCAATATTTTTTATTTTAATTCTTTATTTTACACATCCCTATGGATCCCAGGGCCTGAAGGAGAGTTTCCTCTCCTTCAGACCCTGGGAACCATGAGAATACCTTCCGATACTTGATGTCCCATTGACTTGTATTGGTATCGGATATCGGTATCGGCGATATCCGATATTTTTCGGGTATCGGCCGATACTATCCGATACCGATACTTTCAAGTATCGGACGGTATCGCTCAACACTAGTGCTGAGTGCTTAAGCTAAGTGGTTGGAGTGGAGTTGTTGTGATCTGTAGTTTGCTAGTATGTGTGTGTTTATCTCCTGGTTTTTATGTCCATTTAGTTTATTCCTCCCTGTCCCTATCCTACTCCCTATTGTTGGTTTGTGCTTTTGTATGATAGAGGTTTTCTGTTATCCGTTTTGTCTTTGTGTCTTGTTTGCCTTACATTTCTGTCCCATGCCTCATGGGGTGGGGGAGGGGACAGTTTAGGGTTTAACAGGAGCATAGCAAGGTCAGAGATCACCCTGGGACAGAGATAATTAGGGTCCCAGTTCCAGGGACAGTTTTAGGCCCTTCTCCCTTACCGAATACCGTTCACGGTATGACCTTTATTCTTTTCTGAAGACTTTGCAATTTTTCCTCTAAAATATCACAATCTTGCAATTTTGGCATTTAAAGTTTGTCTTTTCCTCTGGCGAGTCTATATCTTCTATGATTTTACTAAAATAAAACATTTCTGTTTCCCATAACAAAGATGTCTTTAATTATCTTTCAGATACTGTTCATATGTTACAATCATGATGAATGGCACACAGATTTTTGTGCACTTATAATTAGTTTTCCGATTGATTTGACAAATTTTAGTCATTTTATTTGGCTATTAATACACAATAATTTATTGTAGACTTATAGGTAAAAAAAAAAAGAAAAGAAAAAAAGAATGGCTCGCAGTACCATTGATAATTTAAAATTGATTTTCTTTATTGGTGGTTATTCCATTAGAAAATGACAAGTATTGTCCCATTGTGAATGTCTTTGACTTGTTTAAGGTGTTATCCATGTCCTTGATCATACAGATACCCTGTCTGCATACAGTAACCGATTTAAAACCACCATTGACTAATCATGTGTAATTACTATAAACTTGTATATAGGTACTATAAAAACATATACATCATTACACCATTATGGAATAAATACTTAATATATACATTGCATCATTTCTAAAGTTCATTCTGTTTAATTGTTTTGTAAGCTTTAATAGGATTCAGTACATTTTTCGTAATAAAAGTTTTTTTGCTAATTTCCCCCTCTTTCAGGGCAGCTGAGTTTATCAATTCGATAACAGATTACATTTTTATTATTATTTTTATGTGTTTCTACAAAGTGTTTCGTAGCACCTGAATAGTATTACTTTTATTTGTTTTATAAATGTGTTCCGAGATGCTTTTTTTTAATTATCCTATTGTACAATCTATGTAACATAGATTGCAACTACTACATTAAATACCATAGATTACATTATATGTATCACAATTAATTAAAGTATAGATGCTATGTTCTTTATTTTGGGGTATAGCAGTAGTTTTTCTTTTTTGCAAATTAACATATACCACATTTATTTTTTTCTACAGTTATAGAAGCCTTTTTGGGATAACAGTTTATTTTTTTATTTGTTTCATGGTCCTGGTACAGGCTAGGGTAATGCTGGGCAAAGTGTGGCCCATGGGGGGCCATGTGGGGGCTCATATTGTATATTGGAGTCTATGTGGAGGCTTATACTGTACATTGTAGTCTATCTAGGGACTTATACTGTATATAGGAGTCTATGTGAGGGCTCAAGCTGTACATATGAGCATGTGGAGGCTTATACTGTATATAGGAGGCTATATGGGAGTTTACACTGTTTATAGAAGGCTATAAGAGGGCTCATAATTAGAGATGGGCAGACACCTGGATGTTCGGGTCTGGTTGGTTCTGTTACAAAAAGTTCGGGTTCGGGGACCAGAACAATACCCAGACCCGAACTTGTACCCCATTCACTTGAATGGGGGCCCAGAACATCCAGTGTTTTCCACTCTGTCATGTGCATGACAGCGTGGCAAACACTTCTGATCGGCAGTAAAATCATCACCGCTGGTGAGACAGCCGCGGTTTTGCCAGCCAGGCAAAACTCACAGCTGGGGGCTGCAATCCTCAGCTGTCAGCTTCAGCAAGGCTGGTTATCAAGAATAGAGGGGTCCCATGCCATATTTTTTAATTATTTAAATGAATAATAAAAATAATGGTGTGGGGGTTCCCCCGTATTTTTGACAACCAGCATTGCTAAAGCAGACAGATGGGACCTGGCATTCTCAGACAGATGGATATTGACCCCCCCAGCCTAAAATAAGCAGCCCACAGCTGCCCGGAAAAGGCAAATCTATTAGATATTTGTGGGGTTGATGTCACCTTTATATTGTCTAGTGACATCAAGACCACAGATTACTAATGGAGAGGTTTCTATAAGGCACCCATCCATTACTAATACTATAGTTATATGGTAAATAAAGACACAGCCAGAACCAAGTCTTTTATTTGAAATAAAACAAAACACTTTTACTTTTTTTTTTTTACTAAAAATGTTGTCAATTGACAACCATATCACACCCACAGTTTTCCAGAATACTATGGCTGCCAATAGCCTTTTACACTACACACATTTCCATAATTTCTCATTTCAGAAATTCCATTGGAAGGTCAATTTCTTCAATTCAGATGGAACTACAGTACACTGGAGCAATTTTGACTTCAGGTCTAAATCAACAGGCTATTCATGTAAGTTGATTTCTCAAGATTTCCCACACTTGTTAGACATGGGCTGACAGGTAAAAATGACTTCTGTATGGTCAGCCTTGTAACATCTTACAATTACCAATGGAATGACATCTATGATACCCTTGTTGAGAATTGGAACTTCCTAAGTGTTGACCCCAACATAGTAACATAGTAACATAGTAACATAGTTAGTAAGGCCGAAAAAAGACATTTGTCCATCCAGTTCAGCCTATATTCCATCATAATAAATCCCCAGATCTACATCCTTCTACAGAACCTAATTGTATGATACAATATTGTTCTGCTCCAGGAAGACATCCAGGCCTCTCTTGAACCCCTCGACTGAGTTCACCATCACCACCTCCTCAGGCAAGCAATTCCAGATTCTCACTGCCCTAACAGTAAAGAATCCTCTTCTATGTTGGTGGAAAAACCTTCTCTCCTCCAGACGCAAAGAATGCCCCCTTGTGCCCGTCACCTTCCTTGGTATAAACAGATCCTCAGCGAGATATTTGTATTGTCCCCTTGTATACTTATACATGGTTATTAGATCGCCCCTCAGTCGTCTTTTTTCTAGACTAAATAATCCTAATTTCGCTAATCTATCTGGGTATTGTAGTTCTCCCATCCCCTTTATTAATTTTGTTGCCCTCCTTTGTACTCTCTCTAGTTCCATTATATCCTTCCTGAGCACCGGTGACCAAAACTGGACACAGTACTCCATGTGCGGTCTAACTAGGGATTTGTACAGAGGCAGTATAATGCTCTCATCATGTGTATCCAGACCTCTTTAAATGCACCCCATGATCCTGTTTGCCTTGGCAGCTGCTGCCTGGCACTGGCTGCTCCAGGTAAGTTTATCATTAACTAGGATCCCCAAGTCCTTCTCCCTGTCAGATTTACCCAGTGGTTTCCCATTCAGTGTGTAATGGTGATATTGATTCCTTCTTCCCATGTGTATAACCTTACATTTATCATTGTTAAACCTCATCTGCCACCTTTCAGCCCAAGTTTCCAACTTATCCAGATCCATCTGTAGCAGAATACTATCTTCTCTTGTATTAACTGCTTTACATAGTTTTGTATCATCTGCAAATATCGATATTTTACTGTGTAAACCTTCTACCAGATCATTAATGAATATGTTGAAGAGAACAGGTCCCAATACTGACCCCTGCGGTACCCCACTGGTCACAGCGACCCAGTTAGAGACTATACCATTTATAACCACCCTCTGCTTTCTATCACTAAGCCAGTTACTAACCTATTTACACACATTTTCCCCCAGACCAAGCATTCTCATTTTGTGTACCAACCTCTTGTGCGGCACGGTATCAAACGCTTTGGAAAAATCAAGATATACCACGTCCAATGACTCACCGTGGTCCAGCCTATAGCTTACCTCTTCATAAAAACTGATTAGATTGGTTTGACAGGAGCGATTTCTCATAAACCCATGCTGATATGGAGTTAAACAGTTATTCTCATTGAGATAATCCAGAATAACATCCCTCAGAAACCCTTCAAATATTTTACCAACAATAGAGGTTAGACTTACTGGCCTATAATTTCCAGGTTCACTTTTAGAGCCCTTTTTGAATATTGGCACCACATTTGCTATGCGCCAATCCTGCGGAACAGACCCTGTCGCTATAGAGTCCCTAAAAATAAGAAATAATGGTTTATCTATTACATTACTTAGTTCTCTTAGTACTCGTGGGTGTATGCCATCCGGACCCGGAGATTTATCTATTTTAATCTTATTTAGCCGGTTTCACACCTCTTCTTGGGTTAGATTGGTGACCCTTAATATAGGGTTTTCATTGTTTCTTGGGATTTCACCTAGCATTTCATTTTCCACCGTGAATACCGTGGAGAAGAAGGTGTTTAATATGTTAGCTTTTTCCTCGTCATCTACAACCATTCTTTCCTCACTATTTTTTAAGGGGCCTACATTTTCAGTTTTTATTCTTTTACTATTGATATAGTTGAAGAACAGTTTGGGATTAGTTTTACTCTCCTTAGCAATGTGCTTCTCTGTTTCCTTTTTGGCAGCTTTAATTCGTTTTTTAGATAAAGTATTTTTCTCCCTATAGTTTTTTAGAGCTTCAATGGTGCCATCCTGCTTTAGTAGTGCAAATGCTTTCTTTTTACTGTTAATTGCCTGTCTTACTTTTTTTTTCTTACATGGGCAAAGAATCTGAAGAATTGCTTTTCCTCTAGCCATTATAGATGCTCGACTATTGGTAGGTGGATAACATTTTACAAATCATACCCTTGTATTGTTGCAGTGTCTTACCATATATGACTTTAGATAATGATTTGAATCTTTGTATTCTATTCAAATAGGTTTTTTTCCCCAGGTCTATATACATTGCTAAACATGTAGCATTAGATACATCATGAAAAATTTGCAACCCAGACAACGCAAAATACAACAACACTTATATAATATAGTGAAAGTGGAAAAAAGATAAGACCCTCTGTACATGGTGGGTCGGATATGTGTTTGCTTGGTTTAGGAATAGATCTTTTGTTCACCAATATTTATGGTGGTGATCCCGTTCCAGAACGCCTTTGAAGAGACTTTAGATGGATCTACTCTATGAATAGTTTAGCCCCATGGGGTCTAATTGAACAACTTCTTTTCACTTGGTTTTATAAGCGTATTTCACAATAATTTCACAATGGTCTTTTTTTCTCTTTTCCAAATTTTCTTTCAACTCTTTAACTGATGATGTATTGTGGTAACCTGCCACAGGAAGCAGTCAAAAATCCACCCTCCACCAGATAACTGTGGAGGAAAACCAGGAGTGGGTGAAATATGCAGAAGTGGTGACGTGTTTCTATTATATTGATTGCCCTACTCCTGGTTGTGGCTTAGAAATACTGATGTAAAATACTGACCAAATACTGAACGTGTGAACATGGCCTAAAAGAAGCTCCTTCCTCTAAAATGCTGCACTGTGAGTTTCTTACATTTGACTATCATTTTTGTACTTGATGTATTCAATGCTTCATATATACGTTGTACGCAACAAATACATAACTAATTGGTACCAGAATGCACACTTAAATTTGTACCCATTTACCTATACAGTGTTTGTAGCATATGTATAAACCTACTGATGCCAAGTTTTCAGACTGAAATACAACATGATTAATATAGGGGCCACTAGATGATGTCACAGAAGTTCTCAATTAAAATAAGTGACCTCTGGGTAGAGTGCAAGATAATGTATCCTTTGCTATGAAAAATACATCAAGAAGCTAATTGGCGCCCTTGATGATATCTTTGCTCTCTTGTCAGGAGGAGAATACATGGATAGTATCACCCATAGATAAGCAGGTAGACAACCTTTATGTTGGAAAAAGAAGATACCACACTGAGGTAAGGTCATCCTCAACTTTGACAGTAAAGATAGTCTGCCATCTTTACAGAACCAACAAGGCGGTGTATGTTCTATTACATTAAAAACTTACACATTGATTTTTTTAAAATTAGTATTCAATCAGGGAACAACTTAACTAAAATAGGAACATAACATGAATAAAATAATAGAGTTACATAACAATGAAAACTGATTATAAGTAATTCACATAAAATAATTCAAAATATAAGCTAATAATACCTTTTCATTAAAATTCCAATTTCTGCTATATGTCAGAAAAGACTTTGTTCACTTTTGGTCATCTGCACTTCCTTTCCACAGAACCTTTATATTTTGACAATGGACACAGTAATAAAAAGAAAACCTACTTTAATTGGGTTGAGAAGAGGATGATTGAGGGCATTTATTTAGTAAACAGAATTTTTTAGAAGTGGAATTTCAAAGCAAGGAATAAGGAGAAATCACAAACCACATGGTTCTAAATTTTCAACGGAAGAAACATGGGTCTAACAGGTATAATATATATATATATATATATATATATATATATATATATATTCCCCGTCTGAAACTAACACCATTTACTTGGAATAATTTAATATTTTTTTATTATGTTACTTTTTTATTCAGTTAGTAGCAAAATGAATGAATAAGAAAGTAAAGATAGAGTAAAAAGAAATGAATATTCATCTATCGTAAAATGTATGAAATAGCATGTGTGGTGTGTGTGAGGCTTGTTGCAATGGTTTTAGAATAAGGCCACTTTAGAATAAGTCACTTAGCCGTTGCTGTTTGCTAAATGTTTAACAAGCAATCACTTGATTGTGTAGAGAACCAGCTGATTCACCTGCGAAACCACGTGATAATTACAATCAGACGTGCCTTTTTGCTGGTGAATCAGCTGTTGATTATGAAAAGAATCACCAAAACAGCAGCATTTAATTACAGTTGCGACTACTGGCCACATCATGGTCACACCACAGCCACGATCTGGCCACTACATCTGGCCTTAGCCTTGTAGAGTCACTTGATTTAAGGACATTATATAGGCAGATACAGTAAAAAATTGTGGTTCTGGGCTGTGGTGTTAAGGCAACCTCATAGAGAATATATAGCTTGCATAGACATAACTGTCGTGCAATGATATTGTTATGATTATATAATCCCTTAACATTAGGTAGCATTGCAATCATTCCAAAATTCTTACATTGTTATCTAATTAGATCAATGTAATTCTAAATTTAAAAAAAATCTTGATCAAGGCTATAGAATAGTAGCTAAATGGGGACAATCTTTGGGAAAGTAATTATCTCCTAGCCCACAGGTGGGCAATTAATTTTCCAGAGAAGCCGCATGAGACACCATTACTGTATTGGAGGGCCGAGCCAATAGGCTGAAATTAATTCTGCTCAGTATTAATATTAACATATTCGTTATACTTTAGATTAATATCAATTGTATCACTTAATATTGCACAGAATTAAGTATGCTGACACCCATATGAGCCCGCACACAGCCCCTATACAATGTAAGAACCCACACGCAGCCCTCTATATACAGTGTAAGCCCCCACATAGCCCCACTATACATAGCATGAGCCCACCCATAGCCCATGTATATACAGTATGAACCACCACAAAACCCCTCTATACAGTGAGCCCCAGCATAGCCTCTCTATATACAGTATGAACCCCCACATAGCCCCTTGTATACAGAGTGAGACACTCACATAATCTCCTGTATACAGTATGAGCCCCCACATAGCCCCTATATCCTGTATGAGCCCCCACATAGCCTCTATATACAATATAAACCCCCACATAGCCCACTGTACACAGTATGAACCCTTACATAGCCCCTTACATACAGTAGGAGCCCCCACATAGCTCACCTATGCACAGTATGGGTCCCCACAGTCTTCTATATAAAGCATGGACCCTCGCATAGCCTCACTATATACAGTATGAGCACCTATACAGCCTCCTGCATTCAGTATGAGCTCCCACATAGCCTCCATTATACAGTGTGAGCCTCCACATAGCCTCCTATATACAGTATGAGCCATCAAATAGTGTCCTATAAATATGAGCCACAAATAGCCTCATATATATAGTATGAGCCCCCACATAGCCTCCTACATACAGTGTGAACCACCATATAGCCTTTCTATGTACAGTATAAGCTCCCACATAGCCTTCTATAAACAGTATGACCCCCCACATAGCCTCCTATATACAATATGAGCCATCACATAGTCTCCTATAAACAGTTTGAGCCCTCCCATAGACTCCTATGTACATTATGAGCAGAGATGGGCAAACTCGAACAGTAAAGTTCAGCATCCATACCGAAAACACACTGTTTGGGCACAGACACCGAACACGGACTTCACCAGGAAGTCCATTTTACTGTTCTCCCTCAAACCCTGGGTGTTTGTCAGGCTGTCATACTGATCGGCGGTAAAATCATCACCACCAGTCAGACAGCCATAGTTCTCACGCTGTGAAATGACAGTGTGAGCCCGCCGTTGTGATCGGAGGTAAAAAGTTCATCTTCGGCCATTGCTGTCGGCTGATGGGACTACTCCTCCAATTAGCTGATGCTTGCTGCCATTAATAACAGTGAGAGCAGCTGATGGGAGTATTCATCAGTTGGTGCCTGCGCTTTAAATAAATAATTAGAAATAAAAACGGTGTGGCTTCCCCCGTATTTTTGATAACCCGGCAGTCAAAACTTAGAGCTGTGGACTGCAACCCTCAGCTGTCAGCAAAGCTGGTTGTCAAGAATAGAGGGGTCCCCACGCCGTATTTTTTAATTACTTAAATAAATAATTAAATAAAAATGGCGTGGGATTTCCTCCCATTTTTGACAGCCAGCCTTGCTAAAGCAGACAGCTGGGGCCTGGTATTCTAAGGCTGATAAGGGGCCATGGATATTGGCCCTTAGCCTAAAAATAGCAGCCTGAAGCTGAGCAGAAAAGGTGCATCTATTAGATGCTCCAATTCTGGCACTTTGCCCTGCTCTTCCCACTTGCCCTGTAGCGGTGACAAGTGGGGTTCATATTTGTGAGGTTAATGTTACCATTGTATTGATAATTTGAAATGGATGGCTAATGTTTGCATCTTATATAAGCTCCTACAACTTATTGTCTGCTATCTTTGCAAGACTATCATATAGGGTCATTGAACAATGATGTTTACTGATATGTTGATTACACATTGTCTAGGCTAGCTAGTTTGTTGACTTGCAAATCAGAGGAGGGAAAACTATGCAAATAGATTATATAATCATACAATGCAAGTTGATCTTATCACTAGTGATGAGTGAGTACCATAATATTCGTAATCGCTATACTCGTAATGAGTACTTTGTAAAAATCGTGCATTTGTTCTGAATAGCGAGTACTATGCAAGTCAAAGGGAAATGTGAGTAATTTTCTGCTGGACCCTACAAAGGGGTCAGGGGGACTGAAGAAAAGGCTGAAATGGATGGAAAAGTGATGAAACAGAATGGGAAGAGCCTGGAGAATATGTCTGCATGGATTTCTGACTCGCATATTGTTTCTGGGAGTAAGTCTGTCACAGTATTACACCACTTTTACAGATACACAAGAACAACTACCAAACCTAGATTTCTATTGAATATGTATACCCTATGTCACAATGTGGGACAACCTGTCAAAAGGGCCTCCAATGACAAATATTAGTTTGGCAGGACCACTCTACAATCAAGATTTGTCCACTGCACAATCTGCATAGGGTTTGTAAAAATTAGCCCTATGGGCTGAATCATGGTTGACACAGGAAGCCACCATCCCAAGTGCCTCCAATCACAAATAGTAGTTTGCTTGGAGTAGGAATACTGTCCTGGTTTGTCCACTGCACAATGTACATAGGGCTTGTAAAAAATAGCTCTATGGGCTGAGTCATGGTTGATGCAGGAAGCCACCATCCCAAGAGCCTCCATTCAAAAAAAGTACTTAAGCTGAAGTAGGAATACTGTCCTGGTTTGTCCACTGCACAATGTGCATAGGATTTGTAAAAATTAGCTCTATGGGCTGAGTCATGGTTGATGCAGGAAGCCACCATCCTAAGGGCCTCCAATTACAAATAGTAGTTAGCCTGGAGTAGGAAAACTGTCCTGGTTTGTCCACTCCACAATGTGCATAGGGTTTGTAAAAATTAGTTCTATGGGCTGAGTCATGGTTGATGCAGGAAGCCACCATCCTAAGGGCCTCCAATTACAAATAGTAGTTAGACTGGAGTAGGAATACTGTCCTGGTTTGTCCACTGCATAATGTGCATAGGGTTTGTAAAAATTGTGGTTGATAAAGGAAGGAAACGGGTTTTTACGGGAAGGGGTGGACGTTAACAGCAGTAGCATGAATCAGCATATTTGGTGAATTTAGGTTGGCTTGCTGTCATCTGGAGGGATTGCAAACTGTGATGATATCCAGTCCTTGTTGAATTTAATCTGAGTAAGTCAGTCTGCATTTTTCATAGAGAGGCGTGTGCACCTATCAGTGATGATTGACGAGCAGAACTGAAAACACGCTCTGAAATCACACTAGCAGCCGGGCAGGCCATCACCTCCAAGGCATATAAGGAGAGGTCGAGCCAAGTGTTCAGCTTGGGCACCCAATAATTAAAGTGAACTGAAGCATCAGAAAGGACACATTTATGGTCACTTAAGTACCCCTTGACCATGTTCTGCAACTTCTCCCTCCTTGGCATTGTTACAGGCACAGATAGCCCTTGCTGTTGTACTGGTTTATTGAAAATTGCCCAATTTGTGCTAATTTTCCCCCACCTCTGTTGGACCTGGTGTTCGTGTCTCTCTCATTATCCCTTGATGTTGAAAACAGCCGCTACCTCTGCCACCAGCATTGTCTGAGGGTGATGTTTTCAGCAACTGATCTACAACGGCCCTCTTGAACGATTCCATTACAAAACTCTTTGGTGACTCCAAGAGGAGAGAAGGAAATTTCTCCTTGTACCATGGATCGAGAAAGGTGGCCAACCAGTATTGGTTGTTGGATAAAATGTGTATCACGCGAGGGTCTTGCCACAGACACTTACACACGAACTGTGCCATGTGAGCCAAGCTGCAAAAAGGCAAATGTTCTGTCTCCCCAACAGTAGGAACAGTACCCATCCTCTCCTCACGCTGACTTGCCTCCTCCTCCACCTCTCCAGCCGATCTAGGCTGCACATACATAAAACTTAGGTTGGGTGTCCTCCCTGTAGCATTCAGAGTCCCCTCGGTAGCACAGAAAAACAAGTCCTCTCCCTCCTCATCTTCCTCCTCATCACCCAATGTTGCCTCATAATATTGGCTGGGCTAGTTAGTATTACCCATTGTGAAATCTGGCTCCATACCAACATGCTGGGCACTAAAATCTTCCTCTTTGAGATTATGCAGTGAGTGTTTCAAGAAACACAGCAGCGGGATGGTTAAGCTGATAATAGCCTGATCACCGCTCACGAACTTGGTGCAGTACTCAAAGAACCTCACAAATGTCAGCGATCCACATCCACTCAACAGTTGTTATGTGTGGTGGCTGACTCTCAGTCTGATGGGCATGTTTAAGCTGGAATTCAGCTACTGCCCTCTGCTGCTCACTAATCCTTGCCAAAATATGATAGGTTGAGTTCTATCGCATTGGCAGGTCGCAAAAGAGTCGGTGACTTGGGAAATTCAAGCGCTTTTGCAGCGTTGTAAGACCAGCAAAAGCAGTAGAGGAATGGCGGAAATGGGCACTAATACGGCGCACCTTCTCAAGTTGATCAGTCTGTTGTTTTAAAGCTTGCTGCAGTTTGTGGTTTACGACGTAAACAGATCAGCTTCAGCAGAGCTTGTTGCCACTTTGCCAATGCGCTGATGCACAGGTCCCAGCTTGGCAGTGATGGGGAGGGTACTTCAGCAGAGGATGAGGAGCAGGAGGAGGGGAGAGAGGAAGTAGAATATGAAGAGGCGGAAACACTGACAGAAGTTGGGTCTGCTATTCTTGGCGTGGGTAGAATGTGTGATGTTTCAGTTTGCACCTTTCTTCCACACTCCACCGTGTTCATCCGTGTGCTGTGACAGAAATGTATCTTCCCTATCCACAACTTGTCCAGGTGTCTGTTGTTAGGTGGACCTTCGCGGTTACGGCATTGGTGAGAGCACGGTTCAGATTGTTTAACACAAGCTTGTGTATTGCAGGGATGGCACACTGGGCAAAATAGTGGCGGCTGGGAACACTGTATTGTGGGGCAGCCACAGCCAAGAGATCATGGAAAGACTGTGTTCCCACAATCCTAAATGACATCTCCACAGCTAGCAATTTGGCCATGTGCAAGTTTAGTACTTGTGCCTGTGGGTGCGTGGCTGGTTATTTACGCTTTCTTTCCAAGCTCTCAGGCACAGACAATTGGACGCTTCACTGCTACAAGAAAGTGGATCTGGTTGATGTTTCTTGTGTGAGTAACCACAGTTCGTGGGCAGGAGGTATTATTGTCTCCTTTCTAAACAGCACTTTCTGAAGGACATAGCTCGGGTGACATGGCAGTGGTTTGACTCGCAGACAAACAATGTTCCGCCCACCTATTGGGGTGCTTGGCTGCCATGTGGTTTCTTATTCTGGTGATGCTCAGGTTGCTTTTGACCTGGCCTCTGCTCAAGTTGGTATGGCAGATGCTACAGAATACAATGTTTTTCTCTCAAGGACTTTCAGAAAAAAAATTCTACACAGCAGCTGAACACCCCCTTTGCCCTGACTTGGTGCACAGCAGGGGTGCTCTTGGGAACAGTTGACCCAGTTCTCATTCTGGGTAAACCACAACCTTTTGGTACCTGTGTTGGTGCTACATATCCATCTTCCTCTGTGTTGCTGTGATGGCTATGCGTGTCAACGGTCCATGTTGGATCAGTGGACTCATCATCGATCACCTCATCTTCCATCTCATCCTCCTTCCCAGTTGACATTGTAGGCTGTCCCGATGGCAACTGTGTCTCATCATTATCAGTCTCCACCTCTGGAGACAGTAAATGACGTTCCTCCAAGTGGCTTTCTTCTGGCCGTAGGTCCTCAAATACTTGAGCATCACCGCACACCACCTCTTCACATGCCTCTTCAATGCTGCACAGTGACAGGCCAGAGCCAACCTAAGAATACATAGCAAACAGGTCCTTGGAGTGGCCAAGCATGGGGTCATATGTCTCCTGTGACTGATAATGGTGGGAGGAAGGAGAACTAGCTTCAGGATTCGATGGCCCAGCATTCTGTACTTCGACAGTAGACTGTGTGGTCGTGAGAGATTTGTTGCTGCTTGACAAATGACTTGTCTGCTATCAGGCCTTGTCTGCTATCCAAGGCAGAATCTGCTCTCGCTCTTCTGGCTTCCACATACCTTTTCGTTCCAGACCGAGAATTTTTTCCAGGAACATAGTGGATGCAGCAAGCTTCTTCTGACCTGACACAATGCCTTTTTACGCACCACATCCATGCCCATGCCCCTGTCGCTTAAAAAGAGGCTTTTTTGGCATTTGGGGTTTTGCTCACAGACTTTCAGATGTTGATGACACAAGCCAAAACAGTCAAAATAGTAGGGAAAATGGCCTGGTGCGTGCAGGCAGTAAGAAATGTTTGGACTACGGCTTTGCGTAGGGCACAATCCTCCTTTTTAAGTGAACTAATGTGGACAGCAGAAAGTAGGTTCTGACCCCCAAAAACAGCAGGGAAAATGGGCTGGTGCGTGCTTACTAGCAGACAGTAGGAAATGTTTGGATTACTGCTTTGCATAGGGCACTTAATGCCTTTTCAAGTGGACTAATGTGGCCAACAGAAGCCAGGCTCTGACCCCAAAAACAGTGGGGAAAATGGCCTGGTGTGTGCTTGGTAGCAGGCAGTAGGAAATGTTTGGACTATTGCTTTGCGTAGGGCACTAACCGCCTTTTTAAGTGGACTAATGTGGACAGCAAAAGCCAGGCTCTGACTCCAAAAAAGCAGGGAAAATAGACCGGTATTTTAACCCATTAGTGACAGAGCCAATTTGGTACTTAATGACCAAGCCAATTTTTACAATTCTGACTACTGTCCCTTTATGAGGTTATAGCTCTGGAACGCTTTAACGGACCCCTTTGATTCTGAGATTATTTTTTCATGACATATTGTACTTCATGCTAGTGGTAACATTTCTTCGATACTACTTGCGATTATTTATGAAAAAAATGGAAATATGGGGAAAATTTTGCAATTTTCAAACTTTGAATTTTTATGCCCTTAAGTCAGAGAGATATTGTTAGGTGTCAAGTTCCTGCCTCTGCACAGGGGGAATCACGAAACATCTTCGCTGCGGTCTCCCATTCTTCCCCAGCCGCAGTAGAGTCTGCTCAGTGGAGACTTCGGTCCCAGCGTCCAGCTCAGGCTGATACTGGATGACTGGTTACTACTGCCCTTCAAGGCTCTGTCCTTGAATGTTCAGCAGCGAGCGGGTCTTTCTGGGACTAAGTCCAGCTTTTCCCTTAATGAGCATGCCCACGGGATGACCTCCCATTGGAGGTCAGGGGTCATATGCTAAGGTCCTGCTGCGGCTCCTATTGGTCCATCTGGAAGATCTTGTAGCACTGCCGCTATAAAAGATTTGAAATTGTGTGTGTGTTGGTGAGTGAAAGTCGTTCATTAATCATCCCCTCCCTTGTGTATGACTGCTCGTGTAAAGTGGATGTCTGCTATCTAGCGCCTGGCTGAGCCATCAGCAATAAACAAACGAAACAGCATCTAATTGCTGTGACCGCCAGTGTGGCGCTGTGCGCTATTAGAGCATTTTCCTATCCCAAGTCTGGGTGGTTAGTGGCATCCACCAGTGTGGCACTGCATGCACTCTTGTGCATTTAAGCTATTTTTGCAGTTGCTCTGACACCCCACTTGCGGTGTCGAGCGCAATAGGTCTAGACAAACTCTAATCCTGTGTCTTGGGATTGAGTTCTGAGACGCCTTGCTTGCGCTCTTGGTGCGGTACCGCAGCCCTGTGACGCAACAGGGTTCACTTCCTAGGGTGAAGTTAACCCGTATGTGTATCCACATTGTACTGCCATATAGTCCGTCATTACTTAGCAGTAGGTTCCATCTCTGCACGGAGGACCCCGGGCTGCGAACGCACCTTACCCTATCTTTCTAATTATTTGGTGCGTTCTGCTAGCCCTAACAGATATGTCACATAAAATAGTTAATAAATAACATTTCCCACATGTCTACTTTACATCAGCACAATTTTGGAAACAAAAATTTTTTTTGTTAGGAAGTTATAAGGGTTAAAAGTTGACCAGCGATTTCTCATTTTTACAACAAAATTTACAAAACCATTTTTTTAAGGACCATCTCACATTTAAAGTCACTTTGAGGGGTGTACATGACAGAAAATACCCAACTTGACACCATTCTAAAAACGACATCCCTCAAGGTGCTCAAAACCACATTCAAGAAGTTTAACCCTTTATGTGCTTCACAGGAACTGAAACAATGTGGAAGGAAAAAATGAACATTTAAAGGGACACTGTCACCTGAATTTGGAGGGAACAATCTTCAGCCATGGAGGCGGGGTTTTTGTGTTTTTGATTCACCCTTTCCTTACCCGCTGGCTGCTTGCTGGCTGCAATATTGGATTGAAGTTCATTCTCTGTCCTCCGTAGTACATGCCTGCACAAGGTGCAATCTTGCCTTGCGCAGGCGCGTACTATGGAGGACAGAGAATGAACTTCAATCCAATATTGCAGCAAGCATGCAGCCAGCGGGTAAGGAAAGGGTGAATCAAAAACACAAAAACCCCGCCTCCGTGGCTGAAGATTGTTCCCTCCAAATTCAGGTGAAAGTGTCCCTTTAACTTTTTTTTGCAAACATTTTACTGCAGAACCAATTTTTTTATTTTCACAAGAGTAAAAAGAGAAAATTAACCACAAAATTTGTTGTGCAATTTCTCCTGAATACGCCGATACCTCATAAGTGGGGATAAACCACTGTTTAGGCGCACGGCAGAGCTTCTAAGAGAAGGAGCGCCGTTTGACTTTTTCAACACAGAATTGGCTGGAATTGAGATCAGACACCATGTCGCGTTTGGAGAGCCCCTGATGTGCCTAAACAGTGGAAACACCCCACAAGTGACCCCATTTTGGAAACTAGACCCATTATGGAACTTATCTAGATGTGTGGTGAGCACTTTCATCCACCAAGTGCTTCACAGAAATTTATAACGTAGAGCCGTGAAAATAAAAAATTCTACAAAAATGATCTTTTAGCCCCCCAATTTTTATTTTCACAAGGGTAACAGGGGAAATTTGACCAAGAAAGTTGTTGTGCAATTTGTCCTGAGTACGCTGATTCCCCATATGTGTGGGTAAACCACTGTTTGGGCGCACGGCAAGGCTTGGAAGAGAAGGAGCACCATTTGACTTTTTCAATGCAGAATTGGCTGGAATTGAGATCGGATGCCATGTCGCGTTTGGAGAGCCCCTGATGTGTCTAACAGTAAAAAAAAAACACAAGTGACACCATTTTGGAAACTAGACCCTTTAACCCCTTACTGACATCGGACGGTATAGTACGTCCGATGTCAGCTCCCCTGCTTTGATGCAGGGCTCCGCGGTGAGCCCGCATCAAAGCCGGGACATGTCAGCTGTTTTGAACAGCTGACATGTGCCCGCAATAGCGGCGGGTGAAATTGCGATTCACCCGCCGCTATTAACTAGTTAAATGCCGCTGTCAAACGCAGACAGCGGCATTTAACTACCGCATCCGGCCGGGCGGCCGGAAATGACGTCATCGCCGACCCCGTCACATGATCGGGGGTCGACGATGCGTCAGGATGGTAACCATAGAGGTCCTAGAGACCTCTATGGTTACTGATCACCGGTGGCTGTGAGCGCCACCCTGTGGTCGGCGCTCACAGCACACCTCCATTTCTGCTACATAGCAGCGATCAGCAGATCGCTGCTATGTAGCAGAGGCGATCGTGCTGTGCCTGCTTCTAGCCTCCCATGGAGGCTATTGAAGCATGGCAAAAGTAGAAAAAAAAAGGTAAAAAAAATAAAAAAAATAAAAAAAATCTAAAAGTTTAAATCACCCCCCTTTCGCCACAATCAAAATAAATCAATAAAAAAAATCAAATCTACACATATTTGGTATCGCCACGTTCAGAATCGCCCGATCTATCAATAAAAAAAGCATTAACCTGATCGCTAAACGGCGTAATGAGAAAAAAAATCGAAACGCCAGAATTAAGTTTTTTTGGTCGCCGCGACATTGCATTAAAATGCAATAACGGGCGATCAAAAGCACGTATCTGCACCGAATTGGAATCATTAAAAACGCCAGCTCGGCACGCAAAAAATAAGCCCTCCCCCGACCCCAGATCATGAAAAATGGAGACGGGAGACGCTACGAGTATCGGAAAATGGCGCAATTTTTTTTTTTTTTTAGCAAAGTTTGGAATTTTTTTTCACCACTTAGGTAAAAAATAACCTAGTCAAGTTAGGTGTCTATGAACTCGTAATGACCTGGAGAATCATAATGGCAGGTCAGTTTTAGTATTTAGTGAACCTAGCAAAAAAGCCAAGCAAAAAACAAGTGTGGGATTGCACTTTTTTTGCAATTTCACCGCACTTGGAATTTTTTTCCCGTTTTCTATTACACGACATGGTAAAACCAATGATGTCTTTCAAAAGTACAACTCGTCCCGCAAAAAATAAGCCCTCACATGGCCAAATTGACGAAAAAATAAAAAAGTTATGGCTCTGGGAAGGAGGGGAGTGAAAAACGAACACGGAAAAACGAAAAATCCCACGGTCATGAAGGGGTTAAGGAACCTTTCTAGATGTGTGGTGAGCACTTTAAACTCCCAGGTACTTCACAAAACTTTATAACATAGAGCCGTGAAAATAAAAAAATCAAATTTTTTCTACAAAAATGATCTTTTAGCCCCCAAATTTTTATTTTCACAAGGGTAACAGGAGAAATTAGACCACGAAAGTTGTTGTGCAATTTGTCCTGAGTATGCCGATACCCCATATGTGGGGGTAAACCACAGTTTGGGCACATGGCAGAGCTTGGAAGAGAAGGAGTTCCGTTTGACTTTTTCAATGCAGAATTGGCTGGAATTGAGATCAGACACCATGTCGCGTTTGGAGAGCCCCTGATGTGCCTAAACAGTGGAAACCCCCCACAAGTTACCCCATTTTGGAAACTAGACCCATTATGGAACTTATCTAGATGTGTGGTGAACACTTTCATCCACCAAGTGCTTCACAGAAATTTATAACGTAGAGCCGTGAAAATAAACAATCCTTTTTTTTTCCTCAAAAATATTTAGCTCACAATTTTTTATTTTCTCAAGGGTAATGTGAGAAATGGGACCACAAAATGTATTGGGCAATTTATCCTGAGTACGCTGATACCTCATATGTGGGGGGAGACCACTGTTTGGGCACATGGCAGAGCTCTGGAGGGAAGTAGCGCCGTTTTGGAATGCAGATTTTGATAGAATGGTCTGCGGAAGTTATGTTGCATTTGCAGAGCCCCTGATGTACCTAAACAGTAGAAACTCCCCAGAAGTGACCATTTTGGAAACTCGACCTCCCAAGGAACTTATCTAGATGTGTGGTGAGCACTTTGAATGCCCAAGTGCTTCACAGAAGTTTATAATGCAGAGTCGTGAAAATAAAAAATATTTTTTTTCCACAAAAATGATTTTTTTACCCCCTAATTTTTTATTTTCCCAAGGGTAATAGGAGAAATTGGACCCCAAAAGTTTTTGTTCAATTTGTCCTGAGTACGCTGATACTTTGGGCACACATCGGGGCTCAGAAGGGAATTAGTGACATTTTAAAATGCAGACTTTGATGGAATGATCTGCAGGCGTCATGTTGCATTTGCAGAGCCCCTGATGTACCTAAACAGTAGAAACCCCCACAAATGACCCGAATTTGGAAACTAGATCCCCAAAGAGCTTATCTAGATGTGTGGTCAGCACTATGAACCCCCAACTGCTTCAGAGAAGTTTATAATGTAGAGCCATGAAAATAAAAAATCATATTTTTTCCACAAAAATGATCTTTTCACCCCGATATTTTTATTTTTACAAGGGTAACAGGATAAATTGGACCCCAAAATTTATTGGGCAATTTATCATGAGTACGCTAATAGCCCATATGTGGGGGTACCACTGGTTGGGCAAATGGCAGAGCTTGGAAGGGAAGTACCGCCGTTTTGGAATGCAGACTTTGATAGAATGGTCTGCGGGCGTTATGTTGCATTTGCAGAGCCCCTGATGCACCTAAACACTAGAAACCCCCTACAAGTGACCCCATTTTGGAAACTAGACCCCCCAAGGAACTTATCTAGATGTGTGGTGAGTATTTTGAACCCCCAAGTGTTCACAGAAGTTTGACGCAGAGCTCCCCAATTTTTTTATTTTCGCAAAGGTAACAGGAGAAACTGGACCCCAAAAGTTGTTGTCCAACTACTACTTAGTACGCTGATACCCCATATGTGGGGGTAATCCACTGTTTGGGAGCATGGCAGAACTCAGAAGGGAGAGAGCACCATTTGACTTTTTGAGCGCAAAATTGGCTGTCTCGTTTGGAGAGCCCCTGATGTACCTAAACAGTTGAAACCCCTCAATTCTATCTCCAACCCTAACCCCACACACCCCTAACCCTAATCCCAACCTGATCCATAATCCTAATCACACCCCTAACCCTAATCCTAAACGTAACCCTAATGCCAACCCTAACCCTAATATCAACCCTAATCATAGTAACATAGTAACATAGTAACATAGTTAGTAAGGCCGAAAAAAGACATTTGTCCATCCAGTTCAGCCTATATTCCATCATAATAACTCCCCAGATCTACTTCCTTCTACAGAACCTAATTGTATGATACAATATTGTTCTGCTCCAGGAAGACATCCAGGCCTCTCTTGAACCCCTCGACTGAGTTCGCCATCACCACCTCCTCAGGCAAGCAATTCCAGATTCTCACTGCCCTAACAGTAAAGAATCCTCTTCTATGTTGGTGGAAAAACCTTCTCTCCTCCAGACGCAAAGAATGCCCCCTTGTGCCCGTCACCTTCTTTGGTATAAACAGATCCTCAGCGAGATATTTGTATTGTCCCCTTATATACTTATACATGGTTATTAGATCGCCCCTCAGTCGTCTTTTTTCTAGACTAAATAATCCTAATTTCGCTAATCTATCTGGGTATTGTAGTTCTCCCAGATAATCCAAACCCTAATCCTAACCCTAATCCCAACTCTAGCCCTAACCCTAACTTTAACCCCAACCCTAACCCTAGCCACAAAGCTAACCCTATCTTTAGCCCTAACCCTAGCCCCAACCCTAACCCAGCTTTAGTCCCAACCCTATCCCTAACTTTAGCCCCAACCCTAACCCTAGCTCTAACCCTAGCCCCAGCCTTAACCCTAACTTTAGCCCCAACCCTAACCCTAGCCCTAAGCCTAATTGGAAAATGGAAATACATACTTTTTTCATTTTATTATTTTTTCCTAACTAAGGGCAGCCGAGACCCCAAAGATCTTCCGGGTGCTGGCCAGTGAGCGCACTGCGCATGCGCCTGCCATTTTTTTGCCGGAAGAAGATGGCGGCACCCATGGGGAACCACGAGGAGCACCGGAGGAGATGGGTGAGTATCGGGGGGCGATCGGGGACCCCATTTCTCTGTCCACTGATGTGCGATCACATCGGAGGACAGAGAAATTAAATGGCAAAAGCTTTTTTTTGCGACCGCCGGTAAACGGTTAATTACTGACGATCGCAACTCGGGGGTCGGTAAAAACCGACCCGAATCATGTTCTCTGGGGTCTCAGCTACCCCCAGCAACCGAGACCCCAGAGAAAATCCGACTTTGGGGGGCACTACACACTTTTTCCACAGTGCCATTAATTAACAGCGCTGTGGTTTAAGTACCGTTAGCTGGGGTTAAAAAAAGGCAGCACTAAATGTTAGTATTCTGTGTGCTAGAAAAATATTGCTTTGCCTCTAACAAGAGCTGTTTTAACATAGTTAGCTAGGCCAAAAAAAGACATTTGTCCATCCAGTTCAGCCTGTATTCCGTTAGAATAAATCCCCAGATCTATTTCCTTCAAAAGAACCTAATAACTGTAAGATGCAATATTGTTACACTCCAGGAAGACATCCAGGCCTCTCTTGAAACTCTCAACTGAGTTCGCCATCACCACTTCCTCAGGCAAGGAATTCCAGATTCTCACTGCCCTAACAGTGAAGAACCCTCTTCTATGTTGGTGGAAAAACCTTCTCTCCTCCAGGCGCAGAGAATGCCCCCTTGTGACCGTCACCTTCCTTGGTATAAACAGATCCTCGGAGAGATAATGTATTGTCCCCTTATATACTGATACATGGTTATTAAATCGCCCCTCAGTCATCTTTTTTCTAGACTAAATAATCCTAGTTTTGCTAATCTCTCTGGCTATTGTTGTTCCCCCATCCCCTTTATTAATTTTGTTGCCCTCCTTTGTACTCACTCTAGTTTCATTATATCCTTCCAGAGCAACGGTGCCCAAAACTGTACACAGTACTCCATGTGCGGTGTAACCAGAGATTTGTACAGAGGCAGTATAATACTCTCATCATGTGTATCCAGATCTCTTTTAATGCACCCCATGATCCTGTTTGCCTTAGCAGCCGCCGCCTGGCACAGGCTGCTCCAGGTAAGTTTATCATTAACTAGGATCTCCAAGTCCTTTTCCATGTCAGATTTACCCATCCCATTCAGTGTGTTACACCCGGTCTGTTTACTGTACCTTCAGGGGATCTCCGTCAGGACTCTCGCTCTGTGCCGGCTTCACGCTGTCTGGACGCAGCCCCCACCCCTCCTTCCTCTCCTGCTTCCTGGCGTGCGGCCAGCAGGTTCCCTGGCAGGGTTCTTAGGTCGCACACGCGCTCGCTCCTGGTCTCTTAAAGAGACAGTGTGCATTTTCCAAATGTTGCCTCTAACCAATGGCGTGTGTTTATCTATTATTTCTAGCCTTTCCACCATAGGGAGGGCGCCAGAGCAACAAGTATCTACTGTTGCTCACTTCCGGTTCCTGTTACTCTGCACTTCTGTTTCTGAAGTATCTGCAAGGAACTCCGCTTATTCTGTCTGTTTCCACAGATCTTCTGCTACCAGTTACCCGGCTAATCTGGACTGCATCCGCAGTATCTACATTGGACCTGTCTAGTCCTGCCAGTCTGCCAGCCTCACTTCCGGACCACGCCAGTACCACTGGCACCAGCTTCTACACCCGGTATCCTCCAGTCAACTCTGCAATACCCGCTAACCTTGCTGGTCCGTCTGTTCTGCTGGGACAGCTGCCACGAGTACGGGGTCTAACTGAAGGTAGCACCCGTGTCCTCCAGGCATTCCATTCTGTCCCTGTTCGAAGGGACTTACTACGGGTGTCTGGGGCTCATGCAGTAACGCCCACTTCTGAGCCCCTGGACTGTGGTCTAGTGGTTCTACATCAAACCTTAATAAATACGAATGTGAACTTCTACTTCTATGCCTCCGTTTCCATTCATTACAGATTGCTCGGCCATGGAACCCGCTGGATCCCAGAAGTCACCAGTCATTGAGTTACATCAGGAGATCTCCCAGCTGAAGGAGCAACAGGATAAGATCATGTTTTTCCTGCACAATGTATCTGCTCGCCTGGATAGTCTGGCATCTTCGATTACACCTGCTCCTGCCACCTGTGTCCAGGTATCGAACTGCACAGCAAGTAAGGATTTTCGCTTAGCGGCTCCCACCCGCTTCCGAGGCGACCCCGTTTTGTGTCGAGAGTTCATAAATCAGTGCACACTGCACTTCAAACTATTGGGGCATAGGTTTGCTTCTGATTTGGCCAAAGTTGGCTTCATCATGTCCCACCTTGATGGAGAGGCACTCGCCTGGATGAATCCGCTGTGGGAGAGGGTGGATCCGTTGGTTGCTAATCTCCAGTCTTTCCTAGAGGCATTTCGCAAAACCTTTGACGAACCTGGTCGTACTATGTCGACAGCTTCTGCTCTGCTTCGACTACGACAGAAGACTCTTACGGTGGCTCAGTATGCGGTGCAGTTCCGTACTCTTTCATCTGAACTTTCCTGGAACAATGAGGCTTTGGTGGCTACCTTCTGACAGGGACTCTCTGGATGAGTTAAGGATGAGTTGGCAGGATGAGACTTGCCTATGGCTCTGGACGACCTGATTTCCCTGGCAGTTCGGGTTGAACTACTGTGTCAGGAACGCTCCAACAAGATCAGACGTGAAAAAGAATCCAATCACCAGGTTGCTTGTGCTCTTAAATCTGCGAACTCTCCAACTTTGTCTTCCGCTCCTGTGGCTATGGAGGTGGGTCGTGTAAATCTGGTCAACCGTCGCCAGGAGGCGCGTCGCCTGGAGGGGAGCTGTTTCTACTGTGGCAGTGCCAAGCATTATATCCGCTCCTGTCCTGAGAGACCTGGAAACTCCAGTGCCTAGGGTCTGTAGGAGAGGCTACCCTAGGTAAGGATCATCTCTCTCCAGCTTTGCAAATAACAGTCTCTGTGGCCATCGGCAAAACAAGGTTTTCTGAGTTCTGTCACCTGGATTCTGGTGCCGCTGGGAACCTTATTCGGCAGGCGGTTGTGGATTGTTATCAGATTCCAGTCCAGCGTTTATCGGAACCGTTGCAAGTGACATCTGTGGATAGCAGACCCCTGTCGGAGTCCATATGGTTCCAGACTGTGCCTTTGGAACTCCAGGTAGGTCTAACCCATGCTGAAAGAATCTGTTTTTATGTATTGCCAGATTTGTCTCACCCCTTGCTTCTAGGTCTACCCTGGTTCCAGATGCATGATCCTGTTTTATATTGGAGGACAAGAGAGATCCTGCACTGGGGAGATTCTTGCTTTGATCGATGTATCATTTCGGTTCGTCCTGCTCTTCCTCCTGTACAACCTAAAACCCTGCAGGGTTTGCCGTCACCTTACTGGTCATTTGCTGATGTCTTGGGGAAAAAAGAGGTGGAGAGATTACCTCCACACAGGTCGTATGATTGCCCATTGATCTGCTTCCCGGAGAGTCTCCTCTACGTGGACAGATTTATCCTCTTTCTCAAGCAGAGACTCAGTCCATGTTTGAATACATTCAGGAGAACCTGGACAGAGGATTCATCCGGAAGTCTTCCTCGCCTGCTGGAGCTGGATTCTTCTTCGTGAAGAAAAAGGATGGATCTCTACGACCCTGTATCGATTATAGAGGTCTGAACCAGATTACGGTAAAGAACAGGTATGCGTTGCCGTTAATTTCAGAATTGTTTGATCGTCAAAGGGGGTCTAAAATTTTCACCAAACTGGATCTCAGAGGGGCTTACAATTTGATATGCATTCGTAAGGGAGACGAATGGAAGACCGCCTTTAACACCCGGGACGGACACTACGAACACCTGGTAATGCCATTTGGGCTAAGTAATGCACCAGCAGTGTTTCAGGAATTTGTAAATGACATTTTCAGAGATCTGCTTTATTGTTGTTGTTTACCTGGACAACATTCTGATCTTCTCTGCTGATTTAGCTTCCCAACGGAGACATGTACGTATGGTCTTACAAAGACTCAGGGAGAACAGACTTTATGCTAAAATTGAAAAGTGTCTCTTTGAGCAATCCTCAAAACAGGTTTAAAGATGGATCCAGAGAAGGTATCCGCCATTCTTAAGTGGCCTCGCCCATGCGGTTTGAAGGCAATAAGTTGGTTCATTGGGTTTGCCAACTATTACCGTTTGTTCATTCCAAATTTTTCCACTCGAGTGGCACCCATTTTGGCTTTGACCCGGAAAGGCGCGAATGCCAAGGTATGGACACCTGAGGAGGTTTTTATTTCCTTAAAGCAGGCCTTCTCCTCCGCACCCGTACTTCATCGACCAGACTCTGAAAAACTATTTTTGCTTGAGGTAGACGCTTCCTCCATAGGTGCTGGCGCAGTTCTCACCCAGAAGTCGTCGTCCAGCCGGATTGTCACCTGTGTTTTTTTCTCGAAAGTCTTTTCTGTTTTTGAGAGGAATTACTCCGTAGGAGATCGAGAATTATTGGCCATCAAGTTAGCTCTGCAGGAGTGGCGTCATCTTCTTGAGGGTGCTGCTCATTAGGTTATCATTTACACAGATCATAAGAATCTTGCTTATCTTCAATCTGCTCAGAAACTGAATCCTCATCTAGCCCGGTGGGCCTTGTTTTTTGCTCGATTTAATTTTGTTCTTCATTTCCGACCAGCTGATAAGAACATTAAAGCCGATGCACTTTCCAGAGCGTTTTTGCCTCCCGATTTTGTGGAAGGACCGCACCACATCATTGAACCATCCAGATTAGTATCGGTGGCCGCAGTTAATCTTGCTCAACTCCCTCCAGGTGAAACCTTTTATCTTCTTCACATCGAAAACAAGTTCTTCGGTGGGGTCATTCTTCTAAATTGGCCGGTCATGCCGGACAAAGGAAGGCTCTGCAACTCATCTCCTTTTACTACTGGTGGCCTACCAAGGGCAAGGATGTTCAGGAGTATGTTGCTGCCTGTCCTTCATGTGCTCGCAACAAGACTGATAAGCGTTATTACCTCTGTTTGTTCCTTCAGTACCCTGGCAGCACATCGCAATGGACTTTATTACTGATCTTCCCGTCTACTCTGGCTGTTCTGTCATCTGGGTTGTGGTGGATCATTTTTCAAAGATGGCGCATTTTGTTCCGTTGCCTGGTCTCCCGTCTGCTTCAGAGCTCGCTGATCATTTCATTCAACATATCTTCCGTCTTCACGGGTTTCCTCTCCACATCGTATCCGACAGAGGTGTCCAGTTCACCTCCAAATTCTGGAGAGCACTTTTTAAGTCTGTACAGGTGGAGCTGGACTTCTCTTCCGCATATCACCCTCAATTCAATGGGCAAGTAGAGAGGACCAATCAAATTCTGAGAGGATTCTTGCGTCACTTCATCAACGTACATCATGATGACTAGATCAAGTTGCTGCCTTGGACAGAATTCTCGTACAACAATCAAGTAAGTGAGTCTTCTGGTAAATCTCCCTTTCAGATTGTGTTTGGGCTCCAACCCAGGATTCCGCTTCCCATCTCTGGGTCTTCTGGCGTTCCTGCAGCTGATATCTTTATGGAGGAATTCTCGTAAGTATGGAGCGACACCAAGGTTGCCTTAGAGAGAGCTTCTCTACGTATGAAGAAGCATGTGGACAAAAGACATCTGGAGGCTCCTTCCTTCCGGCCAGGGGATAAGGTATGGCTCTCCTCCAAATATATTCTTCTGAAGATGCCCTCTTACAAACTGGGTCCCTGCTTCATCAGCCCTTTTGAAGTCCTGAAACGGATTAACACAGTCTCGTACAAATTGAAACTGCCAGCTTCGTTATGTGTGCTTAATTCTTTTCATGTTTCCCTCCTCAAACCCATACTTTTGAGTTCATTTTTTAAAGATCCTGGTTCCACTCCGGATCCCGTCAGTGAGGAGGATGTTTTTGAGGTAGAGAATATCTTGGCCACCATTGGAGGTCAGGGGTCATATGCTAAGGTCCTGCTGCGGCTCCTATTGGTCCATCTGGAAGATCTTGTAGCACTGCCGCTATAAAAGATTTGAAATTGTGTGTGTGTTGATGAGTGAAAGTCATTCATTAATCATCCCTTCCCTTGTGTATGACTGCTCGTGTAAGGTGGATGTCTGCTATCTAGCGCCTGGCTGAGCCATCAGCAATAAACAAACTAAACAGCATCTAATTGCTGTGACCGCCAGTGTGGCGCTGTGCGCTATTAGAGCGTTTTCCTATCCCAAGTCTGGGTGGTTAGTGGCATCCACCAGTGTGGCACTGCATGCACTCTTGTGCATTTAAGTTATTTTTGCAGTTGTTCTGACACCCCACTTGCGGTGTCGAGCGCAATAGGTCTAGACAAACTCTAATCCTGTGTCTTGGGATTGAGTTCTGAGACGCCTTGCTTGCGCTCTTGGTGCGGTACCGCAGCCCTGTGACGCAACAGGGTTCACTTCCTAGGGTGAAGTTAACCCGTATGTGTATCCACAATTGTACTGCCATATAGTCCGTCATTACTTAGCAGCAGGTTCCATCTCTGCACGGAGGACCCCGGGCTGCGAACGCACCTTACCCTATCTTTCTAATTATTTGGTGCGTTCTGCTAGCCCTAACAGATATGTCACATAAAATAGTTAATAAATAACATTTCCCACATGTCTACTTTACATCAGCACAATTTTGGAAACAAAAATCTTTTTTGTTAGGAAGTTATAAGGGTTAAAAGTTGACCAGCGATTTCTCATTTTTACAACAAAATTTATAAAACCATTTTTTTAAGAACCATCTCACATTTAAAGTCACTTTGAGGGGTGCACATGACAGAAAATACACAACTTGACACCATTCTAAAAACGACATCCCTCAAGGTGCTCAAAACCACATTCAAGAAGTTTAACCCTTTATGTGCTTCACAGGAACTGAAACAATGTGGAAGGAAAAAATGAACATTTAAAGGGACACTGTCACCTGAATTTGGAGGGAACAATCTTCAGCCATGGAGGCGGGGTTTTTGTGTTTTTGATTCACCCTTTCCTTACCCGCTGGCTGCTTGCTGGCTGCAATATTGGATTGAAGTTCATTCTCTGTCCTCCGTAGTACATGCCTGCACAAGGTGCAATCTTGCCTTGCGCAGGCGTGTACTATGGAGGACAGAGAATGAACTTCAATCCAATATTGCAGCAAGCATGCAGCCAGCGGGTAAGGAAAGGGTGAATCAAAAACACAAAAACCCCGCCTCCGTGGCTGAAGATTGTTCCCTCCAAATTCAGGTGAAAGTGTCCCTTTAACTTTTTTTTGCAAACATTTTACTTCAGAACCAATTTTTTTATTTTCACAAGAGTAAAAAGAGAAAATTAACCACAAAATTTGTTGTGCAATTTCTCCTGAATACGCCGATACCTCAAAAGTGGGGGTAAACCACTGTTTAGGCGCACGGCAGAGCTTGGAAGAGAAGGAGCGCCGTTTGACTTTTTCAACACAGAATTGGCTGGAATTGAGATCAGACACCATGTCGCGTTTGGAGAGCCCCTGATGTGCCTAAACAGTGGAAACACCCCACAAGTGACCCCATTTTGGAAACTAGACCCATTATGGAACTTATCTAGATGTGTGGTGAGCACTTTCATCCACCAAGTGCTTCACAGAAATTTATAACGTAGAGCCGTGAAAATAAAAAATTCTACAAAAATGATCTTTTAGCCCCCCAATTTTTATTTTCACAAGGGTAACAGGAGAAATTTGACCAAGAAAGTTGTTGTGCAATTTGTCCTGAGTACGCTGATTCCCCATATGTGTGGGTAAACCACTGTTTGGGCGCACGGCAGGGCTTGGAAGAGAAGGAGCACCATTTGACTTTTTCAATGCAGAATTGGCTGGAATTGAGATCGGATGCCATGTCGCGTTTGGAGAGCCCCTGATGTGTCTAACAGTAAAAAAAAAAACACAAGTGACACCATTTTGGAAACTAGACCCTTTAACCCCTTACTGACATCGGACGGTATAGTACGTCCGATGTCAGCTCCCCTGCTTTGATGCAGGGCTCCGCGGTGAGCCCGCATCAAAGCCGGGACATGTCAGCTGTTTTGAACAGCTGACATGTGCCCACAATAGCGGCGGGTGAAATTGCGATTCACCCGCCGCTATTAACTAGTTAAATGCCGCTGTCAAACGCAGACAGCGGCATTTAACTACCGCATCCGGCCGGGCGGCCGGAAATGACGTCATCGCCGACCCCCGTCACATGATCGGGGGTCGACGATGCATCAGGATGGTGACCATAGAGGTCCTAGAGACCTCTATGGTTACTGATCACCGGTGGCTGTGAGCGCCACCCTGTGGTCGGCGCTCACAGCACACCTCCATTTCTGCTACATAGCAGCGATCAGCAGATCGCTGCTATGTAGCAGAGGCGATCGTGCTGTGCCTGCTTCTAGCCTCCCATGGAGGCTATTGAAGCATGGCAAAAGTAAAAAAAAAAAGTTAAAAAAAAGGGAAAAAAATAAAAAAAGTATAAAAGTTTAAATCACCCCCCTTTCGCCCCAATCAAAATAAATCAATAAAAAAAAATCAAATCTACACATATTTGGTATCTCCACATTCAGAATCGCCCGATCTATCAATAAAAAAAGCATTAACCTGATCGCTAAACGGCGTAATGAGAAAAAAAATCGAAACGCCGGAATTACGTTTTTTTGGTCGCCGCGACATTGCATTAAAATGCAATAACGGGCGATCAAAAGCACGTATCTGCACCGAATTGGAATCATTAAAAACGCCAGCTCGGCACGCAAAAAATAAGCCCTCCCCCGACCCCAGATCATGAAAAATGGAGACGCTACGAGTATCGGAAAATGGCGCAATTTTTTTTTTTTTTTAGCAAAGTTTGGAATTTTTTTTCACCACTTAGGTAAAAAATAACCTAGTCAAGTTAGGTGTCTATGAACTCGTAATGACCTGGAGAATCATAACGGCAGGTCAGTTTTAGTATTTAGTGAACCTAGCAAAAAAGCCAAGCAAAAAACAAGTGTGGGATTGCACTTTTTTTGCAATTTCACCGCACTTGGAATTTTTTTTCCCGTTTTCTAGTACACGACATGGTAAAACCAATGATGTCTTTCAAAAGTACAACTCGTCCCGCAAAAAATAAGCCCTCACATGGCCAAATTGACGAAAAAATAAAAAAGTTATGGCTCTGGGAAGGAGGGGAGTGAAAAACGAACACGGAAAAACGAAAAATCCCACGGTCATGAAGGGGTTAAGGAACCTTTCTAGATGTGTGGTGAGCACTTTAAACTCCCAGGTACTTCACAAAACTTTATAACATAGAGCCGTGAAAATAAAAAAATCAAATTTTTTCTACAAAAATGATCTTTTAGCCCCCAAATTTTTATTTTCACAAGGGTAACAGGAGAAACTAGACCACGAAAGTTGTTGTGCAATTTGTCCTGAGTATGCCGATACCCCATATGTGGGGGTAAACCACAGTATGGGCACATGGCAGAGCTTGGAAGAGAAGGAGTTCCGTTTGACTTTTTCAATGCAGAATTGGCTGGAATTGAGATCAGACACCATGTCGCGTTTGAAGAGCCCCTGATGTGCCTAAACAGTGGAAACCCCCCACAAGTGACCCCATTTTGAAAACTAGACCCATTATGGAACTTATCTAGATGTGTGGTGAGCACTTTCATCCACAAAGTGCTTCACAGAAATTTATAACGTAGAGCCGTGAAAATAAACAATCCTTTTTTTTTCCTCAAAAATATTTAGCTCACAATTTTTTATTTTCTCAAGGGTAATGTGAGAAATGGGACCACAAAATGTATTGGGCAATTTATCCTGAGTACCCTGATACCTCATATGTGGGGGGAGACCACTGTTTGGGCACATGGCAGAGCTCTGGAGGGAAGTAGCGCCATTTTGGAATGCAGATTTTGATAGAATGGTCTGCGGAAGTTATGTTGCATTTGCAGAGCCCCTGATGTACCTAAACAGTAGAAACCCCCCAGAAGTGACCATTTTGGAAACTCGACCTCCCAAGGAACTTATTTAGATGTGTGGTGAGCACTTTGAATGCCCAAGTGCTTCACAGAAGTTTATAATGCAGAGTCGTGAAAATAAAAAATATTTTTTTTCCACAAAAATGATTTTTTTACCCCCTAATTTTTTATTTTCCCAAGGGTAATAGGAGAAATTGGACCCCAAAAGTTTTTGTTCAATTTGTCCTGAGTACGCTGATACTTTGGGCACACATCGGGGCTCAGAAGGGAATTAGTGACATTTTAAAATGCAGACTTTGATGGAATGATCTGCAGGCGTCATGTTGCATTTGCAGAGCCCCTGATGTACCTAAACAGTAGAAACCCCCACAAGTGACCCGAATTTGGAAACTAGATCCCCAAAGAGTTTATCTAGATGTGTGGTCAGCACTATGAACCCCCAACTGCTTCAGAGAAGTTTATAATGTAGAGCCATGAAAATAAAACATCATATTTTTTCCACAAAAATTATCTTTTCACCCCGATATTTTTATTTTTACAAGGGTAACAGGATAAATTGGACCCCAAAATTTATTGGGCAATTTATCCTGAGTACGCTAATAGCCCATATGTGGGGGTACCACTGGTTGGGCAAATGGCAGAGCTTGGAAGGGAAGTACCGCCGTTTTGGAATGCAGACTTTGATAGAATGGTCTGCGGGCGTTATGTTGCATTTGCAGAGCCCCTGATGCACCTAAACACTAGAAACCCCCTACAAGTGACCCCATTTTGGAAACTAGACCCCCCAAGGAACTTATCTAGATGTGTGGTGAGTATTTTGAACCCCCAAGTGTTCACAGAAGTTTGACGCAGAGCCCCCCAATTTGTTTATTTTCGCAAAGGTAACAGGAGAAACTGGACCCCAAAAGTTGTTGTCCAACTACTACTTAGTACGCTGATACCCCATATGTGGGGGTAATCCACTGTTTGGGAGCATGGCAGAACTCAGAAGGGAGAGAGCACCATTTGACTTTTTGAGCGCAAAATTGGCTGTCTCGTTTGGAGAGCCCCTGATGTACCTAAACAGTTGAAACCCCCCAATTCTATCTCCAACCCTAACCCCACACACCCCTAACCCTAATCCCAACCTGATCCATAATCCTAATCACACCCCTAACCCTAATCCCAAACGTAACCCTAATGCCAACCCTAACCCTAATATCAACCCTAATCCAAACCCTAATCCCAACCCTAATCCCAACTCTAACCCTAACTTTAGCCCCAACTCTAGCCCTAACCCTAACTTTAACCCCAACCCTAACCCTAGCCACAAAGCTAACCCTATCTTTAGCCCTAACCCTAGCCCCAACCCTAACCCAGCTTTAGTCCCAACCCTATCCCTAACTTTAGCCCCAACCCTAACCCTAGCTCTAACCCTAGCCCCAGCCTTAACCCTAACTTTAGCCCCAACCCTAACCCTAGCCCTAAGCCTAATTGGAAAATGGAAATACATACTTTTTTCATTTTATTATTTTTTCCTAACTAAGGGCAGCCGAGACCCCAAAGATCTTCCGAGTGCTGGCCAGTGAGCGCACTGCGCATGCGCCTGCCATTTTTTTGCCGGAAGAAGATGGCGGCACCCATGGGGAACCACGAGGAGCACCGGGGGAGATGGGTGAGTATCGGGGGGCGATCGGGGACCCCATTTCTCTGTCCACTGATGTGCGATCACATCGGAGGACAGAGAAATTAAATGGCAAAAGCTTTTTTTTTGCGACCGCCGGTAAACGGTTAATTACTGGCGATCGCAACTCGGGGGTCGGTAAAAACCGACCCGAATCATGTTCTCTGGGGTCTCAGCTACCCCCAGCAACCGCGACCCTAGGGAAAATCCGACTTTGGGGGGCACTACACACTTTTTCCACAGTGCCATTAATTAACAGCGCTGTGGTTTAAGTACCGTTAGCTGGGGTTAAAAAAAAGGCCACACTAAATGTTAGTATTCTGTGTGCTAGAAAAATATTGCTTTGCCTCTAACAAGAGCTGTTTTAACATAGTTAGCTAGGCCAAAAAAAAGACATTTGTCCATCCAGTTCAGCCTGTATTGCGTTAGAATAAATCCCCAGATCTACTTCCTTCAAAAGAACCTAATAACTGTAAGATGCAATATTGTTACACTCCAGGAAGACATCCAGGCCTCTCTTGAAACTCTCAACTGAGTTCGCGATCACCACTTCCTCAGGCAAGGAATTCCAGATTCTCACTGCCCTAACAGTGAAGAACCCTCTTCTATGTTGGTGGAAAAACCTTCTCTCCTCCAGGCGCAGAGAATGCCCCCTTGTGACCGTCACCTTCCTTGGTATAAACAGATCCTCGGAGAGATAATGTATTGTCCCCTTATATACTGATACATGGTTCTTAAATCGCCCCTCAGTCATCTTTTTTCTAGACTAAATAATCCTAGTTTTGCTAATCTCTCTGGCTATTGTTGTTCCCCCATCCCCTTTATTAATTTTGTTGCCCTCCTTTGTACTCACTCTAGTTTCATTATATCCTTCCAGAGCAACGGTGCCCAAAGCTGTACACAGTACTCCATGTGCGGTGTAACCAGAGATTTGTACAGAGGCAGTATAATACTCTCATCATGTGTATCCAGATCTCTTTTAATGCACCCCATGATCCTGTTTGTCTTAGCAGCCGCCGCCTGGCACAGGCTGCTCCAGGTAAGTTTATCATTAACTAGGATCTCCAAGTCCTTTTCCATGTCAGATTTACCCATCCCATTCAGTGTGTTACACCCGGTCTGTTTACTGTACCTTCAGGGGATCTCCGTCAGGACTCTCGCTCTGTGTCGGCTTCACGCTGTCTGGACGCAACCCCCACCCCTCCTTCCTCTCCTGCTTCTTGGCGTGCGGCCAGCAGGTTCCCTGGCAGGGTTCTTAGGTCGCACACGCGCTCGCTCCCGGTCTCTTAAAGAGACAGTGTGCATTTTCCAAATGTTGCCTCTAACCAATGGCGTGTGTTTATCTATTATTTCTAGCCTTTCCACCATAGGGAGGGCGCCAGAGCAACAAGTATCTACTGTTGCTCACTTCCGGTTCCTGTTACTCTGCACTTCTGTTTCTGAAGTATCTGCAAGGAACTCCGCTTATTCTGTCTGTTTCCACAGATCTTCTGCTACCAGTTACCCGGCTAATCTGGACTGCATCCGCAGTATCTACACTGGACCCGTCTAGTCTTGCCAGTCTGCCAGCCTCACTTCCGGACCACGCCAGTACCACTGGCACCAGCTTCTACACCCGATATCCTCCAGTCAACTCTGCAATACCCGCTAACCTTGCTGGTCCGTCTGTTCTGCTGGGACAGCTGCCACGAGTACGGGGTCTAACTGAAGGTAGCACCCGTGTCCTCCAGGCATTCCATTCTGTCCCTGTTCGAAGGGACTTACTACGGGTGTCTGGGGCTTACGCAGTAACGCCCACTTCTGAGCCCCCTGGACTGTGGTCTAGTGGTTCTACATCAAACCTTAATAAATACGAATGTAACATAGTAACATAGTAACATAGTTAGTAAGGCCGAAAAAAGACATTTGTCCATCCAGTTCAGCCTATATTCCGTCATAATAAATCCCCAGATCTACGTCCTTTTACAGAACCTAATAATTGTATGATACAATATTGTTCTGCTCCAGGAAGACATCCAGGCCTCTCTTGAACCCCTCGACTGAGTTCGCCATCACCACCTCCTCAGGCAAGCAATTCCAGATTCTCACTGCCCTAACAGTAAAGAATCCTCTTCTATGTTGGTGGAAAAACCTTCTCTCCTCCAGACGCAAAGAATGCCCCCTTGTGCCCGTCACCTTCCTTGGTATAAACAGATCCTCAGCGAGATATTTGTATTGTCCCCTTATATACTTATACATGGTTATTAGATCGCCCCTCAGTCGTCTTTTTTCTAGACTAAATAATCCTAATTTTGCTAATCTATCTGGGTATTGTAGTTCTCCCATCCCCTTTATTAATTTTGTTGCCCTCCTTTGTACTCTCTCTAGTTCCATTATATCCTTCCTGAGCACCGGTGCCCAAAACTGGACACAGTACTCCATGTGCGGTCTAACTAGGGATTTGTACAGAGGCAGTATAATGCTCTCATCATGTGTATCCAGACCTCTTTTAATGCACCCCATGATCCTGTTTGCCTTGGCAGCTGCTGCCTGGCACTGGCTGCTCCAGGTAAGTTTATCATTAACTAGGATCCCCAAGTCCTTCTCCCTGTCAGATTTACCCAGTGGTTTCCCGTTCAGTGTGTAATGGTGATATTGATTCCCTCTTCCCATGTGTATAACCTTACATTTATCATTGTTAAACCTCATCTGCCACCTTTCAGCCCAAGTTTCCAACTTATCCAGATCCATCTGTAGCAGAATACTATCTTCTCTTGTATTAACTGCTTTACATAGTTTTGTATCATCTGCAAATATCGATATTTTACTGTGTAAACCTTCTACCAGATCATTAATGAATATGTTGAAGAGAACAGGTCCCAATACTGACCCCTGCGGTACCCCACTGGTCACAGCGACCCAGTTAGAGACTATACCATTTATAACCACCCTCTGCTTTCTATCACTAAGCCAGTTACTAACCCATTTACACACATTTTCCCCCAGACCAAGCATTCTCATTTTGTGTACCAACCTCTTGTGCGGCACGGTATCAAACGCTTTGGAAAAATCGAGATATACCACGTCCAATGACTCACCGTGGTCCAGTCTATAGCTTACCTCTTCATAAAAACTGATTAGATTGGTTTGACAGGAGCGATTTCTCATAAACCCATGCTGATATGGAGTTAAACAGTTATTCTCATTGAGATAATCCAGAATAACATCCCTCAGAAACCCTTCAAATATTTTACCAACAATAGAGGTTAGACTTACTGGCCTATAATTTCCAGGTTCACTTTTAGAGCCCTTTTTGAATATTGGCACCACATTTGCTATGCGCCAGTCCTGCGGAACAGACCCTGTCGCTATAGAGTCACTAAAAATAAGAAATAATGGTTTATCTATTACATTACTTAGTTCTCTTAGTACTCGTGGGTGTATGCCATCCGGACCCGGAGATTTATCTATTTTAATCTTATTTAGCCGGTTTCGCACCTCTTCTTGGGTTAGATTGGTGACCCTTAATATAGGGTTTTCATTGTTTCTTGGGATTTCACCTAGCATTTCATTTTCCACCGTGAATACCGTGGAGAAGAAGGTGTTTAATATGTTAGCTTTTTCCTCGTCATCTACAACCATTCTTTCCTCACTATTTTTTAAGGGGCCTACATTTTCAGTTTTTATTCTTTTACTATTGATATAGTTCAAGAACAGTTTGGGATTAGTTTTACTCTCCTTAGCAATGTGCTTCTCTGTTTCCTTTTTGGCAGCTTTAATTAGTTTTTTAGATAAAGTATTTTTCTCCCTATAGTTTTTTAGAGTGAACTTCTAAGAATGTGAACTTCTACTTCTATGCCTCCGTTTCCATTCATTACAGATTGCTCGGCCATGGAACCCGCTGGATCCCAGAAGTCACCAGTCATTGAGTTACATCAGGAGATCTCCCAGCTGAAGGAGCAACAGGATAAGATCATGTTTTTCCTGCACAATGTATCTGCTCGCCTGGATAGTCTGGCATCTTCGATTACACCTGCTCCTGCCACCTGTGTCCAGGTATCGAACTGCACAGCAAGTAAGGATTTTCGCTTAGCGGCTCCCACCCGCTTCCGAGGCGACCCCGTTTTGTGTCGAGAGTTCATAAATCAGTGCACACTGCACTTCAAACTATTGGGGCATAGGTTTGCTTCTGATTTGGCCAAAGTTGGCTTCATCATGTCCCACCTTGATGGAGAGGCACTCGCCTGGATGAATCCGCTGTGGGAGAGGGTGGATCCGTTGGTTGCTAATCTCCAGTCTTTCCTAGAGGCATTTCGCAAAACCTTTGACGAACCTGGTCGTACTATGTCGATAGCTTCTGCTCTGCTTCGACTACGACAGAAGACTCTTACGGTGGCTCAGTATGCGGTGCAGTTCCGTACTCTTTCATCTGAACTTTCCTGGAACAATGAGGCTTTGGTGGCTACCTTCTGACAGGGACTCTCTGGATGAGTTAAGGATGAGTTGGCAGGATGAGACTTGCCTATGGCTCTGGACGACCTGATTTCCCTGGCAGTTCGGGTTGATCTACTGTTTCAGGAACGCTCCAACAAGATCAGACGTGAAAAAGAATCCAATCACCAGGTTGCTTGTGCTCTTAAATCTGCGAACTCTCCAACTTTGTCTTCCGCTCCTGTGGCTATGGAGGTGGGTCGTGTAAATCTGGTCAACCGTCGCCAGGAGGCGCGTCGCCTGGAGGGGAGCTGTTTCTACTGTGGCAGTGCCAAGCATTATATCCGCTCCTGTCCTAAGAGACCTGGAAACTCCAGTACCTAGGGTCTGTAGGAGAGGCTACCCTAGGTAAGGATCATCTCTCTCCAGCTTTGCAAATAACAGTCTCTGTGGCCATCGGCAAAACAAGGTTTTCTTAGTTCTGTCACCTGGATTCTGGTGCCGCTGGGAACCTTATTCGGCAGGCGGTTGTGGATCGTTATCAGATTCCAGTCCAGCATTTATCGAAACCGTTGCAAGTGACATCTGTGGATAGCAGACCCCTGTCGGAGTACATATGGTTCCAGACTGTGCCTTTGGAACTCCAGGTAGGTCTAACCCATGCTGAAAGAAATTGTTTTTATGTGTTGCCAGATTTGTCTCACCCCTTGCTTCTAGGTCTACCCTGGTTCCGGATGCATGATCCTGTTTTATATTGGAGGACAAGAGAGATCCTGCACTGGGGAGATTCTTGCTTTGATCGATGTATCATTTCGGTTCGTCCTGCTCTTCCTCCAGTACAACCTAAAACCCTGCAGGGTTTGCCGTCACCTTACTGGTCATTTGCTGATGTCTTGGGGAAAAAAGAGGTGGAGAGATTACCTCCACACAGGTCGTATGATTGCCCATTGATCTGCTTCCCGGAGAGTCTCCTCTACGTGGACAGATTTATCCTCTTTCTCAAGCAGAGACTCAGTCCATGTTTGAATACATTCAGGAGAACCTGGACAGAGGATTCATCCGGAAGTCTTCCTCGCCTGCTGGAGCTGGATTCTTCTTCGTGAAGAAAAAGGATGGATCTCTACGACCCTGTATCGATTATAGAGGTCTGAACCAGATTACGGTAAAGAACAGGTATGCGTTGCCGTTAATTTCAGAATTGTTTGATCGTCAAAGGGGGTCTAAAATTTTCACCAAACTGGATCTCAGAGGGGCTTACAATTTGATATGCATTCGTAAGGGAGACGAATGGAAGACCGCCTTTAACACCCGGGACGGACACTACGAACACCTGGTAATGCCATTTGGGCTAAGTAATGCACCAGCAGTGTTTCAGGAATTTGTAAATGACATTTTCAGAGATCTGCTTTATTCTTGTGTTGTTGTTTACCTGGACAACATTCTGATCTTCTCTGCTGATTTAGCTTCCCACCGGAGACATGTACGTATGGTCTTACAAAGACTCAGGGAGAACAGACTTTATGCTAAAATTGAAAAGTGTTTTTTTTGAGCAATCCTCTCTGCCTTTCCTGGGTTATATTGTCTCGTCTACAGGTTTAAAGATGGATCCAGAGAAGGTATCCGCCATTCTTAAGTGGCCTCGCCCATGCGGTTTGAAGGCAATAAGTTGGTTCATGGGGTTTGCCAACTATTACCGTTTGTTCATTCCAAATTTTTCCACTCGAGTGGCACCCATTTTGGCTTTGACCCGGAAAGGCGCGAATGCTAAGGTATGGACACCTGAGGCTGAGGAGGTTTTTATTTCCTTAAAGCAGGCCTTCTCCTCCGCACCCGTACTTCATCGACCAGACTCTGAAAAACTATTTTTGCTTGAGGTAGACGCTTCCTCCATAGGTGCTGGCGCAGTTCTCACCCAGAAGTCGTCGTCCAGCCGGATTGTCACCTGTGTTTTTTTCTCGAAAGTCTTTTCTGTTTTTGAGAGGAATTACTCCGTAGGAGATCGAGAATTATTGGCCATCAAGTTAGCTCTGCAGGAGTGGCATCATCTTCTTGAGGGTGCTGCTCATTAGGTTATCATTTACACAGATCATAAGAATCTTGCTTATCTTCAATCTGCTCAGAGACTGAATCCTCATCTAGCCCGGTGGGCCTTGTTTTTTGCTCGGTTTAATTTTGTTCTTCATTTCCGACCAGCTGATAAGAACATTAAAGCCGATGCACTTTCCAGAGCGTTTTTGCCTCCCGATTTTGTGGAAGGACCGCACCACATCATTGAACCATCCAGATTAGTATCGGTGGCCGCAGTTAATCTTGCTCAACTCCCTCCAGGTGAAACCTTTGTATCTTCTTCACATCGAAAACAAGTTCTTCGGTGGGGTCATTCTTCTAAATTGGCCGGTCATGCCGGACAAAGGAAGGCTCTGCAACTCATCTCCTGTTACTACTGGTGGCCTACCATGGGCAAGGATGTTCAGGAGTATGTTGCTGCCTGTCCTTCATGTGCTCGCAACAAGACTGATAAGCGTTATTACCTCTGTTTGTTCCTTCAGTACCCTGGCAGCACATCGCAATGGACTTTATTACTGATCTTCCCGTCTCCTCTGGCTGTTCTGTCATCTGGGTTGTGGTGGATCATTTTTCAAAGATGGCGCATTTTGTTCCGTTGCCTGGTCTCCCGTCTGCTTCAGAGCTCGCTGATCATTTCATTCAACATATCTTCCAACTTCACGGGTTTCCTCTCCACATCGTATCCGACAGGGGTGTCCAGTTCACCTCCAAATTCTGGAGAGCACTTTTTAAGTCTGTACAGGTGGAGCTGGACTTCTCTTCCGCATATCACCCTCAATCCAATGGGCAAGTAGAGAGGACCAATCAAATTCTGAGAGGATTCTTGCGTCACTTCGTCAACGTACATCATGATGACTAGATCAAGTTGCTGCCTTGGACAGAATTCTCGTACAACAATCAAGTAAGTGAGTCTTCTGGTAAATCTCCCTTTCAGATTGTGTTTGGGCTCCAACCCATGATTCCGCTTCCCATCTCTGGGTCTTCTGGCGTTCCTGCAGCTGATATCTTTACGGAGGAACTCTCGTAAGTATGGAGCGACACCAAGGTTGCCTTAGAGAGAGCTTCTCTACGTATGAAGAAGCATGCGGACAAAAGACATCTGGAGGCTCCTTCCTTCCGGCCAGGGGATAAGGTATGGCTCTCCTCCAAATATATTCTTCTGAAGATGCCCTCTTACAAACTGGGTCCCTGCTTCATCGGCCCTTTTGAAGTCCTGAAACGGATTAACACAGTCTCGTACAAATTGAAACTGCCAGCTTCCTTATGTGTGCTTAATTCTTTTCATGTTTCCCTCCTCAAACCCATACTTTTGAGTTCATTTTTTAAAGATCCTGGTTCCACTCCGGATCCCGTCAGTGAGGAGGATGTTTTTGAGGTAGAGAATATCTTGGCCACTAAAAGGATAAGGGGTAAGAGCTATTTTTGGTGGATTGGAGGGGCTTCGTGTTGTGAATTCTGTGGCAGAGCTCCCTCCTGTGGTCACAAGTGGTACTTCGGCTGATTCTCTCTGTGAGCTTCCGTTGGTGGAGGAAAGTGGTACTGCGGCTTCTGAGTTTCCTTCCTCAGGTGATGTGGTAAAGTCGTTAGGTGCTGCTCTATTTAACTCCACCTAGTGCTTTGATCCTGGCCTCCAGTCAATGTTCTAGTATTGGACCTGTTTCCTCCTGGATCGTTTCTGTGGCCTGCTGCTCTGCATAGCTAAGTTCTGCTTTGCTATTTTGTTTGCTGTTTTTTTCTGTCCAGCTTGTCTATTTGTTTTTTCCTGCTTGCTGGAAGCTCTGGGACGCAGAGGGTGTACCTCCGTGCCGTTAGTTCGGTACAGAGGGTCTTTTTGCCCCCTTTGCGTGGTTTTTGTAGGGTTTTGTGTTGACCGCAAAGTTACATTTCCTATCCTCGCTCTGTTCAGAAAGTCGGGCCTCACTTTGCTAAATCTATTTCATCTCTACGTTTGTCTTTTCATCTTAACTCACAGTCATTATATGTGGGGGCTGCCTTTTCCTTTGGGGTATTTCTCTGAGGCAAGGTAGGCTTATTTTCTATCTTCAGGCTAGCTAGTTTCTCAGGCTGTGCCGAGTTGCATAGGGAGCGTTAGGCGCAATCCACGGCTGCCTCTAGTGTGGTTGGAGAGGATTAGGGATTGCGGTCAGCAGAGTTCCCACGTCTCAGAGCTCGTTCAATGTTTTTGGGTTATTGTCAGGTCACTGTATGTGCTCTGACCTCTATGTCCATTGTGGTACTGAATTACTTTATCATAACAGCTTCGGTCCTGAGGAGAGGTCTGTTGTGAGTTCCGTTCTGGAGCTCCCTCCTGTGGTTGCTAATGGTATGTTTTCAAGTTCTGCCCTTGGGCTCCCTCTGGTGTTTCGAGTGGAACTGCTGCTCCGTTAGGTAGCTGTAGCAGCTGCCTTCACTAATCGCCTTGCCTGGGTTTGTTATTTAAACCTGCTCTGGGCTTTAGTCCATGCCTGCTGTCAATGTTCTTGGTTGGATTTGATTCTTCCCTTGGATTTCTCATATGACCAGTCCTTGTCTGCAAAAGATAAGTTTTGCTAGTTTGTTTGTCAATTTGTGTGGACTCTATTGCTTTGCATTTTGTCTCTTTTGTCCAGCTTGTCTTATTTAGGCTAGCTGGAAGCTCTGGGAAAGCAGATTTGCCCCTGCACACCGTGAGTCGGTGTGGAGTTCATTTTTGTAAACTCTGCGTGGATTTTGTAGTTTTTAATACTGACCGCACAGTATCCTTTGCTCTCTGTCTATCTAGTTTAGTATTGGCCTCCCCTTTGCTGAATTCTAATTTCATTTCTGTGTTCGTCATTTCCCTCTCCTTTCACAGTCAATATTTGTGGGGGGCTATCTTTCCTTTTGGGGGTTTCCCTGAGGCAAGATAGCTTTCTATTTCCTTCTTTAGGGGTAGTTATATCTTAGGCTGTGACGAGGTGTCTAGGGAGTGTCAGGAACATCCCACGGCTATTTCTAGTTGTGTTGTTAGGATTAGGGACTGCGGTCAGTAGAGATATCACCTTCTCAGAGCTCGTTCCATGTTGCGTTTTAGCCACCAGGTCATTTCAGTGTGGCCTCTTAACCACCAGATCATAACAGTACAGCAGGCCAAGAATGAATTGAATGCGTCTCAAAAGAAGGAAAAAAAAAGAGTTCTGAACCATTTTTTTTTCTGTGCTCTGTTCTGCCTTTTTTTTCCTCTTGATATCTGGGTGGTGCTGGATATATGCTCTGGTATGGAGGTTCAGGGTTTGTTTTCTCGTGTGGATCAACTTGCTGCAAGAGTCCAGAGTATCCAAGATTATATTGTTCAGACTCCGGCTCTAGAGCCAAGAATTCCTGCTCCTGATTTGTTTTTTGGGGACAGATCCAAGTTTTTGAACTTTAAAAATAGCTGTAAATTGTTTTTTGCTTTGAAACCCCGTTCTTCTGGTGATCCCATTCAGCAAGTGAAAATCATCATATCCTTGCTGCGTGGTGATCCTCAACACTGGGCATTTGCTCTTGAAACAGGGAATCCGGCATTATTGAATGTAGATGCATTTTTTCAAGCGCTCAGATTATTGTATGACGAACCTAACTCTGTAGAGCATGCTGAGAAAACACTGTTGGCCCTGTGTCAGGGTCAGGAAGCGGCAGAGTTATATTGCCAGAAATTTAGAAAATGGTCTGTGCTCACTAAATGGAATGAAGAGGCGCTGGCTGCTATTTTCAGAAAAGGTCTTTCTGAAACCCTTAAAGATGTAATGGTGGGCTTTCCTGCGCCTGCCGGTTTGAGCGAGTCTATGTCTCTAGCCATTCAGATTGATCGGCGCTTGCGTGAGCGCAAAGCGGTGCACCATATGGCAGTGTCCTCTGAGCGAAGTCCTGAGCCTATGCAATGTGATAGGATTTTGACTAGAGCAGAAAGGCAGAAATTCAGACGTCAGAATGGCCTGTGTTTTTACTGTGGTGATTCAGCTCATGCTATTTCTGATTGCCCTAAGCGTACTAGGAGGGTCCCTAGGTCTGTTACCATTAGTACTGTGCAGCCTAAATTTCTCTTGTCTGTTACCCTGATTTGCTCATTGTCGTCCTTTTCTGTTTTGGCATTTGTGGATTCTGGCGCTGCCCTGAACTTAATGGACTTAGAGTTTGCCAGGCGCTGTGGTTTTTCCTTGAAACCTTTGCAGAGTCCTATTCCCTTAAGGGGGATTGATGCTACGCCATTGGCCAAGAATAAACCTCAGTACTGGACACAGTTAACCATGTGCATGGCTCCAGCACATCAGGAAAATATTCGCTTTTTGGTGTTGCATAATTTGCATGATGTTGTTGTGCTGGGTTTTCCATGGTTAGAGGTACATAACCCAGTGCTGGATTGGAGATCTATGTCTGTAACTGGTTGGGGTTGTCAGGGGATACATAGTGATATTCCTTTGATGTCCATTTCCTCGTCCCCTTCTTCTGAAGTTCCTGAGTTTTTGTCGGATTTCAAGGATGTATTTGATGAGCCCAAGTCCAGTTCCCTGCCTCCTCATAGGGACTGCGATTGTGCCATTAATTTGATTCTGGCTGTAAGTTCCCTAAGGGCCGACTTTTCAATCTGTCTGTGCCAGAGCATGCCGCTATGCGGAGTTATGTAAAGGAGTCCTTGGAGAAAGGGCATATTCGCCCGTCTTCATCACCGTTGGGAGCGGGATTTTTTTTTGTTGCCAAGAAGGATGGCTCCTTGAGACCCTGTATAGATTATTGCCTTCTCAATAAGATCACTGTCAAATTCCAGTATCCGTTGCCTTTGCTTTCTGATTTGTTTGCTCGGATTAAGGGTGCTAGTTGGTTTACTAAAATCGACCTCCGAGGGGCATATAATCTTGTGCGTATTAAACAAGGTGATGAATGGAAAACAGCATTTAATACGCCTGAAGGCAATTTTGAATATCTTGTGATGCCATTCGGGCTCTCTAATGCTCCATCGGTATTTCAGTCCTTTATGCATGATATCTTCCGGAATTATCTGGATAAATTTATGATTGTGTATTTGGATGATATTTTGGTTTTCTCCGATGATTGGGAGTCTCATGTGAAGCAGGTTAGGATGGTGTTTCAGGTCCTTCGTTCTAATGCGTTGTTTGTGAAGGGGTCTAAGTGCCTCTTTGGAGTTCAGAGGGTTTCTTTTTTGGGTTTCATTTTTTCTCCCTCGGCTATTGATATGGACCCTGTTAAAGTCCAGGCCATTCATGATTGGACTCAACCTACATCTGTAAAGAGCCTTCAGAAATTTTTGGGCTTTGCCAATTTTTATCGTCGCTTTATTGCTAATTTTTCTAGTGTGGTGAAGCCTCTGACCGATTTGACGAGGAAGGGCGCTGATGTGGTGAATTGGTCCTCTGCGGCTGTTGAGGCCTTTCAGGAGCTTAAACGTCGTTTTACTTCTGCCCCTGTGTTGCGTCAGCCAGATGTTTCTCTCCCTTTTCAGGTTGAGGTTGATGCTTCTGAGATTGGGGCAGGGGCCGTTTTGTCTCAGAGAAATTCTGATGGCTCTTTGATGAAACCATGTGCCTTCTTCTCCAGAAAATTTTCGTCTTCTGAGCGTAATTATGATGTCGGCAATCGGGAGTTGTTGGCTATGAAGTGGGCATTTGAGGAGTGGCGACATTGGCTTGAGGGAGCCAAGCATCGCGTGGTGGTCTTGACTGATAACAAGAATCTGATTTACCTCGAGTCTGCTAAGCGGTTGAATCCTAGACAGGCTCGGTGGTCTTTGTTTTTCTCACGTTTTGATTTTGTGGTCTCGTATATTCCTGGATCTAAGAATGTGAAGGCTGATGCCCTTTCTAGGAGTTTTTTGCCTGATTCTCCGGGAGTTCTTGAGCCGGCTGGGATCCTCAAGGAGGGGGTGATTCTTTCTGCCATCTCCCCTGATTTACGGCGGGTACTTCAGGAGTTTCAGGCTGATAAACATGACCGCTGTCCTGTGGGGAGGTTGTTTGTTCCTGATAGATGGACTAGTAGGGTAATTTCTGAGGTTCATGGTTCGGTGTTGGCTGGTCACCCTGGGATTTTCGGTACCAGAGATTTGGTGGCTACGTCCTTTTGGTGGCCTTCCTTGTTGCGGGATGTGCGTTCGTTTGTGCAGTCCTGTGGGACCTGTGCTCGGGCTAAGCCTTGCTGTTCCCATGCCAGCAGGTTGCTTTTGCCTTTGACTATTCCTGAGAGGCCATGGACGCATATTTCCATGGATTTTATTTCTGATCTTCCTGTTTCTCAGAAGATGTCTGTCATCTGGGTGGTTTGTGACCGGTTTTCTAAGATGGTCCATTTGGTGCCGTTGCCTAAGTTGCCTTCCTCTTCTGATTTGGTTCCATTATTTTTTCAGCATGTGGTTCGTTTGCATGGTATTCCGGAGAATATTGTGTCTGACAGAGGTTCCCAGTTCGTTTCTAAGTTTTGGCGGTCCTTTTGTGCTAGAATGGGCATTGATTTGTCTTTTTCTTCTGCATTCCATCCTCAGACAAATGGCCAAACGGAGCGAACCAATCAGACCTTGGAAACCTATTTGAGATGCTTCGTGTTGTGAATTCTGTGGCTGAATTCACTCCTGTGGTCACAAGTGGTACTGCAGCTTCTGAGCTTCCTCCCTCAGGTGTTCTGGTGAGCTCGTTAACTGCTTCATTACTTAACTCCGCCTGATGCTGCTATCCTTGCTCCTTGTCAATGTTTCAGTGTTGGATCTGAACTTCTCCTGATTGTTCCTGTGACCTGCTGCTCTGTATAGCTAAGTGCTTTTGCTTTTTTGTTGCTTTTTTTCTGTCCAGCTTGTCTTTTGTTTTGCTGGAAGCTCTGAGATGCAAAGGGTGTACCGCCGTGCCGTTAGTTCGGCACGGTGGTTTTTTTTTTGCCCCCTTTGCGTGGTTTTGCTTTAGGGTTTTTTGTAGACTGCAAAGTTCGCTTTACTGTCCTCGCTCTGTCCTAGAATATCGGGCCCCACTTTGCTGAATCTATTTCATCCCTACGTTTTGTCTTTTCATCTTACTCACAGTCATTATATGTGGGGGCTGCCTTTTCCTTTGGGGAATTTCTCTGGGGCAAGTCAGGCCTATTTTTCTATCTTCAGGCTAGCTGGTTTCTTAGGCTGTGCCGAGTTGCCTAGGTAGTTGTTAGGCGCAATCCACAGCCGCTTTTAGTTGTGTTTAGGATAGGATCAGGTGTGCAGTCTACAGAGTTTCCACGTCTCAGAGCTCGTTCTTGTATTTTTGGGTATCTGTCAGATCACTGTGTGCGCTCTGATCGCTAAGCGCACTGTGTTTCTGGATTGCCTTCATAACACCTGTCATTAGCAAACATAACAGCTTCGTGTCTGCTGATCAGGATGATTGGGTGACCTTTTTGCCGTTGGCCGAGTTTGCCCTTAATAATCGGGCTAGTTCGGCTACCTTGGTTTCGCCTTTTTTTTGTAACTTTGGTTTTCATCCTCGTTTTTCTTCAGGGCAGCTTGAGCCTTCTGACTGTCCTGGTGTGGATTCCATGGTGGACAGGTTGCAGCAAATTTGGACTCATGTGGTGGACAATTTGACGTTGTCTCAGGAGAAGGCTCAGCGTTTTGCTAACCGTCGTCGGTGTGTTGGTCCCCGGCTTCGTGTTGGGGATTTGGTCTGGTTGTCTTCTTGTCATGTTCCTATGAAGGTTTCTTCCCCTAAGTTCAAGCCTCGCTTTATTGGGCCTTATAAGATTTCTGAAATTATCAATCCAGTGTCTTTTCGTTTGGCCCTTCCAGCTTCCTTTTCCATTCATAATGTGTTCCATAGATCCTTGTTGCGGAGATATGTGGTACCTATGGTTCCCTCCGTTGATCCTCCTGCTCCGGTGTTGGTTGAGGGGGAATTGGAATATGTGGTAGAGAAGATTTTGGATTCTCGTTTTTCGAGGCGGAAGCTTCAGTATCTGGTCAAGTGGAAGGGTTATGGCCAGGAGGATAATTCTTGGGTTGTTGCCTCCGATGTTCATGCTCCCGATTTGGTTCATGCTTTCCATTTGGCTCGTCCTGATCGGCCTGGGAGCTCTGGTGAGGGTTCGGTGACCCCTCCTCAAGGGGGGGGTACTGTTGTGAGTTCCGTTCTGGAGCTCCCTCCTGTGGTTGCTAATGGTATGTTTGCGAGTTCTGCCCTTGGGCTCCCTCTGGTGGTTTCGAGTGGAACTGCTGCTCCGTTAGGTAGCTGTAGCAGCTGCCTTCACTAATCGCCTGGGTTTGTTATTTAAACCTGCTCTGGGCTTTAGTCCATGCCTGCTGTAAATGTTCTTGGTTGGATTTGATTCTTCCCTTGGATTTCTCATATGGCCAGTCCTTGTCTGCAAAAGATAAGTTTTGCTAGTTTGTTTGTCCATTTGTTTGGACTCTATTGCTTTGCATTTTGTCTCTTTTGTCCAGCTTGTCACTATGTCTTATTTAGGCTAGCTGGAAGCTCTGGGAAAGCAGATTTGCCCCTCCACACCATGAGTCGGTGTGGAGTTCATTTTTGTAAACTCTGCATGGATTTTGTAGTTTTTAATACTGACCGCACAATATCCTTTGCTCTCTGTCTATCTAGTTTAGTATTGGCCTCCCCTTTGCTGAATTCTAATTTCATTTCTGTGTTCGTCATTTCCCTCTCCTTTCACAGTCAATATTTGTGGGGGGCTATCTTTCCTTTTGGGGGTTTCTCTGAGGCAAGATAGCTTTCTATTTCCTTCTTTAGGGGTAGTTATATCTTAGGCTGTGACGAGGTGTCTAGTGAGTGTCAGGAACATCCCACGGCTATTTCTAGTTGTGTTGTTAGGATTAGGGACTGCGGTCAGTAGAGATACCACCTTCTCAGAGCTCGTTCCATGTTGCGTTTTAGCCACCAGGTAATTTCAGTGTGGCCTCTTAACCACCAGGTCATAACAGAGGTCATGGGAGCCTAAAGAGAATATCCGTGCTCCTCTTCTTCTAAAAAAATTCTATGCAGGCTTGAAAAAGAGTGGGTGTAAAGAGGGGGATACTGTTACACCCAGTCTGTTTACTGTACCTTCAGGGGGTCTCCATGAGGACTCTCGCTCTGTGCCGGCTTCACGCTGTCTGGACGCAGCCCCCACCCCTCCTTCCTCTCCTGCTTCCTGGCGTGCGGCCAGCAGGTTCCCTGGCAGGGTTCTTAGGTCGCACGCGCGCTCACTCCCGGTCTCTTAAAGAGACAGTGTGCATTTTCCAAATGTTGCCTCTAACCAATGGCATGTGTTTGTCTATTATTTCTAGCCCTTCCACCATTGGAAGGGTGCCAGAGCAACAAGTATCTACTGTTGCTAACTTCCGATTCCTGTTACTCTGCGCTTCTGTTTCTGAAGTATCTGCAAGGAACTCCGCTTATTCTGTCTGTTTCCACAGATCTTCTGCTACCAGTTACCTGGCTAATCTGGACTGCATCTGCAGTATCTACACTGGACCCGTCTAGTCCTGCCAGTCTGCCAACCTCACTTCCGGACCACGCCAGTAACACCGGCACCAGCTTCTACACCCGGTATCCTCCAGTCAACTCTGCAATACCCGCTAACCTTGCTGGTCCATCTGTTCCGCTGGGACAGCCGCCACAAGTACGGGGTCTAACTGAAGGTAGCACCCGTGTCCTCCAGGCATTCCTTTCTGTCCCTGTTCGGGGGGACTTACTACGGGTGTCTGGGGCTCACGCAGTAACACCCACTTCGGAGCCCCCCAGACTGTGGTCTAGTGGTTCGACATCAAACCTTAATAAATACGAATGTGAACTTCTACTCCGTTTCCATTCGTTACACAGTGTGTTATGGAGATATTGATTCCTTCTTCCCATGTGCATAACCTTACATTTATCATTGTTAAACCGCATCTGCCACATTTTGGCCCAAGTTTCCAACTTAACCAGATCCATCTGTAGCAGAATACTATCTTCTCTTCTATTGACTGCTTCACATAGTTTTGCATCATCTGCAAATATTGATATTTTACTGTGTAAACCTTATACGATAGTTAATAAATATGTTGAAGAGAATAGGTCCCAACATCGATCCCTGCGGTACCCCACTGGTCACAGCGACCCAGTTAGAGACTATACCATTTATAACCACCCTCTGCTTTCTATCACTAAGTCAGTGACTTACCTATTTACACACATTTTCCCCCAGACCCAGCATTCTCATTCTGTGTAACAACCTCTTGTGTGGCACGGTATCAAACGCTATGAGTTATTCTCATAGAGATAATCCTGAATAACATCCCTCAGAAACCTTTCAAATATTTAAGGAAGAACAATGGAAGAACACTTTAACCTCTCCTTACCTGACACACAATCTCTCCCTCCCTGTACTCTGACTTTGTTGTGTGTCTTCAGCTCTGAAAAGAGCTATTTTTTGGTGGTATTATGGAGCTAGTGATCGGCTCCTTTAAACTGTCCCTGCTCGAGAATCTCTCTCTCCCTACTCTACACTGACCTAGTATACACTGCAGGTAGCCCTGAAAAGGGCTTCTGTGTTATCAAGTGGCCTAAAGACTCTCCCTAGCAGCTGAGCTATCTCTCCCTATGCTTGTAGAATGCAGGCTGTGCGCAAAATGGCGCAATGTGCGCAAAATGGCGGCAGCAGAGCTTCAATAGACCCTGATGCTGGGCGGCCAGCCAATCACAGTAATGCCACAACCAAGATGTCTGTGGCATTACTGTGATTGGTTAAGAAGCCCAGCATGTTTAGTGGCTGCAAAGGAGGTGCGAAAACTGCAGGGCGGGACATCCGAATATAGAGAGGTGAGTACACAAATACTCGCAATGTAATGAGTAACCCACATACCATACTATCCACGCGAATAGTGAATAATAACGAATACACTCGCTCATCACTACTCACCAGCATGCTTCCTATTTACCTGTGAATGTTGGCTTGAAGGACAATTGTGAACTAAAAAAGGAAACTGCGCCTCTGTAACAGATACACAGATACATCCATTAAGCCAAGACATCCAGACAGCCAAAACATCCAGAGTTTAAAAGAACTAGACAGTCTTTACAGAATAGCTGCCAAATCATTGCTCCATCATGAGTGACACAGATTTGACATTCTGCAGAATGCCAGCTTAGATGACTATGGCCCCAACTGGAAGAATACAGATCTGCTCAATTGATCATTGCTGAACCATGGATATGTTTGGGGTAGTTAGGATTTGGACCCACCAGTTACCTGGCTCCATGTAGATGTTCGGAGAAGCCAGATTGTGACCCTCCGGTTAACTGGCCTTGTACCTTAATGGACTGTCATCTTCCTAAGCTTGTCACTACCTCCTCTCTGTGCGTGCCACAGGTTGGGTAGTCGGACCTGCAAGCTTTGAATTCACAGCTGCTTTTATCCTGGCGAGTCAGCGGAAGGGTGAGACTCTGTAATTTGTATCATTTTGGGTATTGTGCTGGGACTGTTCTATGTGTTATTTGCCTGTTTTGTGGTTCAATAAAGTATTGCCACACTGTTTTACCCTCACCCTGTGTTGTCTGAGTAGCATTATACCCACAGTAAAAGGAGAGCGGGCATTCGGTGGGATGATCCCTGGTCCATATGGTTTCAGCTAGCGGACTAGGGTGCCCGCTGAATCCCCTGTGTCTCCACAACCTGCATGCCCATAAAAACAACTTACGAGGGTTGATCGTACTAACAGATTCCTTTGATATGCTGCTATCAGAGATTTACAGCTCCATTCAAATGTTTAACTGCAGCGATTGGAGTTCAGCTATGTTAAGCTAAATGGTCTCAACTGGATCTGTTTTTTTAACGTTAAAGTATATGGAAAACGTGTAAGAAGGTGGAAGTGTGATTTATACTGTTAACAAGGAAGGTGTATTCTGACCAGCACCAGTAGTTGACAAAGATAGTAGGAGTCAATAGTTGGAACTAGCCCAGAGTGTGAGGGGATAAAAAGAAAGGACAGCAGAGAGGATCCTGTGAGGAGTCAGAAAGGACCTAGCTTGCAGCAAAAGCAGACCTGAAGTCTGACTAAGAAGAGAAGCAGAACCGCATGAATGGATGTCCCTGAAGTGAGCAGAGACAATGAATAGAAGCAGAGTAGAAATAAAAGTGTTAGAAGGAGTGAGTGATTCTATGGAGACAGTGCTTGCGGCAGAAGGCCTAGTGGGATAGTACAGAGTTATCTGAAAGTCAAGTGATGGAGCAGTGCTGGAAAGGAAAGCAGGGCGAAGAAGGAGAGTGCACCATGTGGTAGTTCCAAGGCATCATCAAGCAGAGAAGCTAAGTAAGGCTGCTTTCACACATCAGGTTTTTGGTTTCAGGCACAATCCGGCAGTTTCAGGCACAATCTGGATCAGTTTTTTTCTGATGCCTGATCCCTTTTTTCCCCATAGAGTTGTATTACTGCCGGATTGTGCCTGAAGGACATCCGTTTCATCCGTTTTGTGCCGGATCCGTCCCTTCAGGCTTTTTTGCCGGATTCAAAAAACGTCTCCTGCAACGTTTTTTGTGTCCAGCGAAAAAGCCTGAAGGGACGTTTCCGGCAATAAACGCATGGAACTGATGTGTGAAAGAACATTTCCGGCGACCGAATCCGTTTTGAACACACTGAGCATGCCCAGAATCAATCAATCAATCTCTCTCCTCTCTCTCTCTCTCTCTCTCTCTCTCTCTCTCTCATGGAACTGATGTGTGAAAGAACATTTCCGGCGACCGAATCCGTTTTTAACACACTGAGCATGCCCAGAATCTATCAATCTCTCCTCTGTCTCTCTCTCTCTCTCTCTCTCTCTCTCTCATGGAACTGATGTGTGAAAGAACATTTCCGGCGACCGAATCCGTTTTTAACACACTGAGCATGCCCAGAATCAATCAATCTTCTCTCTCTCTCTCTCTCTCTCTCAATTCAATTCAATTCAATTCAATTCAAATGAGCTTTATTGGCAGGACTAAGTACATGTTAGCATTGCCAAAGCATATGGTAAAAATATGGGGGTGGGGGAGGGGGGCATATAGAGGTCCAGGGAATATCAAATTCCTTTTAGAGGATAGGGGATGTTTCCAGGGTGGGGTATAGGAGTCCATGACATATCAGGCTCTTTAGTCGGGGGATAGGGATTTGTCCAGTGTTGGGATACAGGAGTCCATGACATATCAGGCTCCTCTTAGTCTGTGGCAGGCACTGACATATTCCGCTGCTACGGCCACTGCACTTTCCTCTTCCCCCAGTATTATCGGCAGTTTCTCTTCCTCCTCCATGGAGGTGAAGTCTGGGAGGAGATCAGACAGTCTCTGAAGTGAGTGTCCCTCACTGCGGAGTATTTGGGGCACCTCAGCAGGAAGTGGGCCTCATACTCCACGGCCTCCTGGGGGCACTGCTGGCAGAGTCTGCTCTCTCGAGGCTTGTAGTTCTGTCGGTGCTGCCCGGATTCGATGAGTAGGCTGTGGGCGCTCAGTCTGTACCGGCTCAGGATCTGTCAATCTTTGGGGTTTTCTAGTTTCTCTAGATATGGGGCCAGTTTGTACTCCCTCTGTAGATTCCGGTATATTGTCAGTTTCTGGGATTTGTTTATGTCGTTCCTCCAGATGCTGAGATATTCCTCTTTGACTTTGTGTACCATTTTCTGGATTTCACCTTTTGTCAGGCCATGGAGGTTGATGGCTTGGTCAGACTGGCTTTGGATACTTTTTCTTGGGAGGCTTCCTGAGGCTTCCTGGTGTAGGAGGGCTTTGTGATGGTGGGAGCTGGGACTGCTACTTTGTAGATGAGCCTTGAATGACAGTGCCTTCTTCTTTATTGCGATGTGTAGTGGGAATCTGCCCAGCTCTGCTCGGCAGGCGCTATTTGATGTGCTCCGATGGACTTGGAGAAGATGCTTGCAGAACTCTAGGTGGAATATTTCTGTCGGCCCAGTGTCCCACTTTGACCAGTTTGGGTATGAGACTGGGCCCCAGACCTCACTACCGTATAGAAGAATTGGGGCAATGATGGAGTCAAAATTTTTTAGCCATACGGTTACTGGTGTCTTGAGGTGGTACAGACGCCTTCTGATGGCATAGCAGGCTTTGGATGCCTTGTCTTTTAGTGACTCTATGGCTTGCTTGAAGCTCCCTGACTGGCTGAGCTCTAGGCCCAGGTAGGTGTACCTGTTGGTTTCAGTAAGTGGACGGTTGTCTATCATAAAGGTAGGATGGCCGGTGGGTTTCTGCTTTCTTTTCTGGAACACCATGATATTAGTTTTTTTCTCGTTGATTGGCAGTGCCCATGTGCTGCTGAAGGTCTCTAGGATTTTCAGATGATCTTGGAGGCCTTTCTCAGTTGGTGATAACAGCACGAGGTCATCTGCATACAGCAGAAATTTAACCTGGGTGTCATGGAGGGTGAGTCCTGGTGCTGAAGAGGACTCTAGGGCCACTGCCAGCTCATTGATGTAGATGTTAAAGAGCGTTGGGCTGAGGCTGCAGCCCTGTCTCACTCCTCGACTCTGTTGGAAATAGGCCATCCTCCTTCCGTTGACCTTCACACTGCAACTGTTCTCAGTGTAGGAGCTTCGGATGACATCATATGTTTTGCCTCCTATTCCGCTCCCCAGCAATTTTAGGAATAGTCCTGGGTGCCACACTGAGTCGAAGGCCTTCTTGAAGTCCACAAAACAAGCGTATATCTTCCCGTTCTTTGTATTGTGGACGTGGCTCTTGATGAGGCTGTGCAGAGTATAGATGTGGTCAGTGGTGCGGTGGTTCGGCATGAACCCTGCTTGCCTCTTGCTGAGGACGTTGTGCTCGGTGAGGAAGGTGAGGATCCTCTTGTTCAGGATGCAGTTGAAGAGTTTACCCAGGTTGCTGCTGACACATATCCCTCAGTAGTTTGGTAGTTATGAGGCCTTGGTTCCAGTTTTTGGGGAAGCAGCCGGCCTGCAGTACAATATTAAATAGTTTTGTTATCGCAGCCTGGATGTCTGGAGGGCTGTATTTCAGCATTTCTGGGAGGATCCCATCTGGACCACTGGCTTTTTTACCTTTTATCTGTGTGATCCTTTCTGTTATTTCTGTCAGTGTGATTGGTGTATCCAGAGGATTTTGGAAATCTTTGAACTTTTCCTCCATATCTTTCAGTTTTTTCACAAGCTCTTTTTGTGCCAGGTTCAGGTCTTCACTTGGGATGTCATTGTAGAGGTCCTTGAAGTACTGGAGCCAGATGTTGCCGCTCTGGATGTGGAGGCTGTTGCTTTTCTGGTTGGATCCAAGGTGATTCCACAGTTCCCAAAATTTGTTGTCTTCAAGGGCATCTTGGAGTTGGAGGAGTTTGGTAGAGATGTCGTTTTGCTTTTTCTTTCTGAGGATGGCTTTGTAATTTCGTTGTACGGTGTGGTAGGCTTCTCTCAGAGTGGGGTTATTGGGTTCTCTATGTTTTTTATTTGAGGCCATTCTTAGGGCCTTCCGTATGGTCTTGCATTCTTTGTCAAATCAGTTGTTGGGATTTTGTTTACTCGATCTCTTGTTGATGCTTCTTTTCAGGTCAGACATTTCTGCCATGGCATAAAGAATGTCATTAAGGTCTCTTACCGCTAGGTGTACTCCTCCTGGGTTAAGTTCATACACGTTATTATGGAAGCATTGGAGCTTCTCCTTGATCTCTGGTCTGTTGATGGCATCTTTGTATTTTGGGGCCGACATCTTGGACCATTTGAAGGATGGTGGCAGGCTAAAGAGGCCGGTCTTTTGCGGGGTTTGTGAGGGTGATTTCTTTGTGGATTTGATGTATAGGAGCAGTTGGTTATGGTCTGACAGATGTGTTTGTGGGGTGACTATAAGGGCGCCAATATTTGTAGGGTCCATATCTGTGATGGCATAGTCTATCACACTGCTGCCCACATGGGAGTTTAGGGTATGTCTTCTGTTATGACCTGGTGGTTAGGAGCACCCGGAATGACCTGATAGTTAAACCTCATACAGGACGAGCTCTGGGATGTGGAAGCTCTGCTGACCGCAAGCCCTAATCCTATCACACACACTAAAAATAGCCGTGGAGCGCTCCTGACCAGACCTAGGCGCCTCGTCACAGCCTAAGAACTATCTAGCCCTAGAGATAGAAAATAAAGCCTACCTTGCCTCAGAGAAATTCCCCAAAGGTAAAGGAAGCCCCCCACATATATTGACTGTGAGTAAGATGAAAGTCACAAACGCAGAGATGAAACAGGTTTCAGCAAAGGGAGGCCAGACTTACTAAATAGACAGAGGATAGGAAAGGTAACTTTGCGATCAGCACAAAAACCTACAAAAGACCACGCAGAGTGTGCAAAAAAGACCTCCGCACCGACTCACGGTGCGGAGGGGCCACCCTGCATTCCAGAGCTTCCAGCTAGCAAGACAAAATCATGAAAACCAGCTGGACAAGAAAACAGAGAACAAAATAAGACTATAAGGAACTTAGCTTCTGCAGGAGAAGGCAGGTCACCAGAGAGATCCAGGAGCGAACTGAACGAATGCAAAAACATTGACAGCTGGCATGGAGTAACGATCTGAGAGGAGTTAAATAGAGCAGCCAACCAAAGGATAACCCACGTCACCTGTGCAAGGAACCTCAGAAGCAGCAGCTTCACTCAAAGCCACCAGAGGGAGCCCATAGACAGAACTCGCCGAAGTACCATTCACAACCACAGGAGGGAGTTCGACAACAGAATTCACAACAGTACCCCCCCTTGAGGAGGGGTCACCGAACCCTCACCAGAGCCCCCAGGCCGATCAGGATGAGCCAAATGAAAGGCACGAACCAGATCGGCAGCATGAACATCAGAGGCAAAAACCCAGGAATTATCTTCCTGACCATAACCCTTCCACTTGACCAGGTACTGGAGTTTCCGTCTCGAAACACGAGAATCCAAAATCTTCTCCACCACATACTCCAACTCCCCCTCGACCAACACCGGGGAAGAGGATCAACGGAGGGAACCATAGGCGCCACATATCTCCGCAATAACGACCTATGGAACACATTATGGATGGCAAAAGAAGCTGGAAGGTCCAAACGAAATGACACAGGATTAAGAACTTCAGAAATCTTGTATGGCCCAATGAAACGAGGCTTAAACTTAGGAGAGGAAACCTTCATAGGAACGTGACGAGATGACAACCAAACCAAATCCCCAACACGAAGTCGGGGACCAACACAACGCTGGTGGTTAGTGAAACGTTAATCCTTCTCCTGGGACAATGTCAAATTGTCCACCACATGAGTCCAAATCTGCTGCAACCTGTCCACCACCGCATCCACACCAGGACAGTCCGAAGGCTCAACCTGCCCTGAAGAGAAACGAGGATGGAAACCAGAATTACAGAAAAAAGGAGAAACTAAAGTAGCCGAGCTGGCCCGATTATTAAGGGCGAACTCAGCCAAAGGCAAGAAGGACACCCAATCATCCTGATCAGCAGAAACAAAGCATCTCAGATATGTCTCCAAAGTCTGATTAGTTCGTTCGGTTTGGCCATTAGTCTGAGGATGGAAAGCCGAAGAAAAAGACAAATCAATGCCCATCTTAGCGCAAAAGGACCGCCAAAACCTCAAAACAAACTGGGAACCTCTGTCCGAGACGATGTTCTCTGGAATGCCATGCAAACGAACCACATGCTGGAAAAACAATGGCACCAAATCAGAGGAGGAAGGCAATTTAGACAAGGGTACCAAATGGACCATCTTAGAGAAGCGATCACAAACCACCCATCTTTTGAGAAACAGGGAGATCAGAAATAAAATCCATGGAAATATGTGTCCAGGGCCTCTTCGGGATCGGCAAGGGCAAAAGCAACCCACTGGCATGAGAACAGCAGGGCTTAGCCCGAGCACAAGTCCCACAGGACTGCACAAAAGAACGCACATCCCGTGACAAAGAAGGCCACCAAAAGGATCTAGCCACCAAATCTCTGGTACCAAAGATTCCAGGATGACCAGCCAACACTGAACAATGAATCTCAGAGATAACTCTACTAGTCCATCTATCAGGGACAAACAGTTTCTCCGTAGGACAACGGTCAGGTCTATCAGCCTGAAACTTTTGCAGCACATGCCACAAATCAGGGGAAATGGCAGACAAAATTACCCCTTCTTTAAGAATACCCGCCGGCTCCGGAACACCCGGAGTCAGGCACAAAACTCCTTGACAGGGCGTCAGCCTTCACATTCTTAGATCCCGGAAGGTATGAAACCACAAAATCAAAACGGGAGAAAAAGAGCGACCATCGAGCCTGTCTAGGATTCAACCGTTTAGCAGACTTGAGATAAGTCAAATTCTTGTGATCCGTCAAGACCACCACACGATGTTTAGCTCCTTCAAGCCAATGTCGCCACTCCTCGAATGCCCACTTCATGGCCAACAACTCCCAATTGCCCACATCATAATTGTGCTCAGCAGGCAAGAATTTTCTAGAAAAGAAGGCACAGGGTTTCATCACCGAGCCATCAGAACTTCTTTGCGACAAAACAGCCCCTGCTCCAATTTCAGAAGCATCAACCTCAACCTGAAAAGGGAGCGAAACATCTGGCTGGCACAACACAGGGGCAGAAGCAAAACGACGCTTCAACTCCTGAAAAGCCTCTACAGCCACAGAGGACCAATTGACCACATCAGCACCTTTCTTGGTCAAATCAGTCAACAGTTTAGCAATACTGGAAAAATTAGCGATGAAGCGACGATAAAAATTAGCAAAGCCCAGGAACTTCTGTAAGCTCTTCACAGATGTCGGCTGAGTCCAATCGTAAATGGCCTGAACTTTAACAGGGTCCATCTCGATAGTAGAAGGGGAAAAAATGAAACCCAAAAATGAAACCTTCTGAACTCCAAAGAGACACTTGGACCCCTTCACAAACAAGGAATTCGCACGAAGGACCTGGAACACCATTCTGACCTGCTTCACATGAGACTCCCAATCATCCGAAAAGACCAAAATGTCATCCAAATATACAATCATGAATCTATCCAGGTACTCTCAGAAGATGTCATGCATAAAGGAATGAAACACAGATGGAGCATTAGAAAGCCCGAATGGCATAACCAGGTACTCAAAATGGCCCTCGGGCGTATTAAATGCCGTTTTCCATTCATCACCCTGTTTAATTCGCACAAGATTATACGCACCACGAAGATCTATCTTGGTGAACCAACCAGCCCCCTTAATCCGAGCAAATAAATCAGACAGCAGCGGCAAAGGATACTGAAATTTGACTGTGATCTTATTAAGAAGGCGGTAATCAATACAAGGTCTCAACGAACCATCCTTCTTGGCCACAAAAAAGAACCCTGCTCCCAATGGTGACGACGACGGACGAATATGACCCTTCTCCAAAGATTCCTTTATATAGCTCCGCATAGCGGCGTGCTCTGGCACAGATAAATTAAACAGACGGCCCTTAGGAAACTTACTACCAGGAATCAAATTAATAGCACAGTCGCAATCCCTATGAGGAGGTAGGGCACCAGATTTGGGCTCTTCAAATACATCCCGGTAATCTGATAAAAACTCAGGGACTTCAGAAGGAGTAGATGGCGAAATTGACAGCAATGGAACATCACCATGTACCCCCTGACAACCCCAGCTGGACACAGACATAGATTTCCAATCCAACACAGGATTATGGACCTGTAGCTATGGCAACCCCAAAACGACCACATCATGCAGATTATGCAACACCAAAAAGCGAATATCCTCCTGATGTGCAGGAGCCATGCACATGGTCATTTGAGTCCAGTACTGAGGCTTATTCTTGGCCAAAGGCGTAGCATCAATTCTTCTCAATGGAATAGGATACTGCAAGGGCTCCAAGAAAAAACCACAGCGCCTGGCAAACTCCAAGTCCATCAAATTCAGGGCAGCGCCTGAATCCACAAATGCCATTACAGAATAGGACGACAGAGAGCAAATCAGAGTAACGGACAAAAGAAATTTAGACTGTACCGTACCAATGGTGGCAGACCTAGCGAACCGCTTAGTACGCTTAGGACAATCGGAGATAGCATGAGTGGATTCACCACAGTAAAAACACAGCCCATTCTGACGTCTGTGTTCTTGCCGTTCAGCTCAGGTCAAAGTCCTATCACACTGCATAGGCTCAGGCCTATGCTCAGAGAATACCGCCAGATGGTGCACAGCTTTGCGCTCACGCATGCGCCGATCGATCTGAATGGCCAAAGACATAGACTCATTCAGACCAGCAGGCGTGGGAAATCCCACCATGGCATCCTTAAGGGCTTCAGAAAGACCCTTTCTGAAAATTGCCGCCAGGGCACATTCATTCCACTGAGTAAGCACAGACCACTTTCTAAACTTCTGACAGTACACCTCCGCTTCATCCTGACCCTGACACAATGCCAGCAAGATTTTCTCTGCCTGATCCACTGAATTTGGTTCATCATAAAGCAATCCAAGCTCCAGAAAAAACACATCAACATCACGCAATGCCGGATCTCCTGGCGCAAGGGAAAATGCCCAGTCTTGAGGGTCACCACGCAACAAAGAAATAATGATTTTTACCTGTTGAACCAGAGGAGCGGGGTTTCAAAGCTAGAAACAGTTTACAATTATTTTTGAAATTCAAGAACCTAGATCTATCCCCAGAAAATAAGTCAGGAATAGGAATTTTAGGCTCTAACATAGGATTCTGAACCACAAAATCTTGAATGTTTTGTACCCTTGCAGAGAGATGATCCATACAAGAGGACAGACCTTGAATGTCCATATCTACACCTGTGTCCTGAACCACCCAAAGGTCTAGGGGAAAAGAAAGACAAAACACAGTGCAAAGGAAAAAAAATGGTCTCAGAAGTTCTCTTATCCCTCTATTGAGATGCATTAATACTTTGGGCCAGCTGTACTGTTATGACCTGGTGGTTAGGAGCACCCGGAATGACCTGATAGTTAAACCTCATACAGGACGAGCTCTGGGATGTGGAAGCTCTGCTGACTGCAAGCCCTAATCCTATCACACACACTAAAAATAGCCGTGGAGCGCTCCTGACCAGACCTAGGCGCCTCGTCACAGCCTAAGAACTATCTAGCCCTAGAGATAGAAAATAAAGCCTATCTTGCCTCAGAGAAATTCCCCAAAGGTAAAGGAAGCCCCCCACATATATTGACTGTGAGTAAGATGAAAGTCACAAACGCAGAGATGAAACAGGTTTCAGCAAAGGGAGGCCAGACTTACTAAATAGACAGAGGATAGGAAAGGTAACTTTGCGATCAGCACAAAAACCTACAAAAGACCACGCAGAGTGTGCAAAAAAGACCTCCGCACCGACTCACGGTGCGGAGGGGCCACCCTGCATTCCAGAGCTTCCAGCTAGCAAGACAAAATCATGAAAACCAGCTGGACAAGAAAACAGAGAACAAAATAAGACTATAAGGAACTTAGCTTCTGCAGGAGAAGGCAGGTCACCAGAGAGATCCAGGAGCGAACTGAACGAATGCAAAAACATTGACAGCTGGCATGGAGTAACGATCTGAGAGGAGTTAAATAGAGCAGCCAACCAAAGGATAACCCACGTCACCTGTGCAAGGAACCTCAGAAGCAGCAGCTTCACTCAAAGCCACCAGAGGGAACCCATAGACAGAACTTGCCGAAGTACCATTCACAACCACAGGAGGGAGTTCGACAACAGAATTCACAACAGTCTTCCCAGTGAGTCTCCCTTGGTGCGGCCATTGAGGATACGAAGTCCAAGGCTTCGGCATAGGTTCAACAGCGTTCTGCCACTTTTACTAACTGTGCAATCATAGCTGTTCCTGTCGGTGTGTACTGGGTTGTCACAGTCGGTATCTGCTCCAAGTATATAGATGTTTCCATCAGTGGTCAGGTAGTCTCTTTCTCTGCCCGTTCTTGCGTTGAGGTCTCCGTAGATGAGAACGTTCCCAAGAGTCTGGAAATGGGCAGCTTCAGTCTTTAGGGTCTCAAAGCTGTCTGGGTTGAAGTATGGAGACTCTGGAGGAGCTACGTACACTGCACAGAGGTAGATGTCGGCGACAGATGTGAGGATGGAGCGGCTTATTCTTATCCAGATGTGGCTGTCTCATCTCTTCACTGCTCTGATATGTTCATGGAGCTCCTCTTTGTACCATACTAATATTCCTCCTGAGCTCCGGCCCTGTTTGATGTTTTTGTTTTTCAGGGCAGAGACAGAGAATTCCCTGTATCCGATGGGGACATAGGATTCATTATTGGCCTTAGTCCATGTTTCAAGGAGGATCTGTATATCAATGTCTTTCAGTCTTTGGTTAAAGTCTGGGTCGTTTGTCTTGTATCCGAAGGCTGAGGTGTTCAGGCCCTGGATGTTCCAGCTACTAATGATTCTCTCTCTCTCTCTCTCTCTCTCTCATGCCAGTGCTGAGTACATGTACACGATTTTGCGCTACAGGTAATCTCACGCAGTGTATACTGAGCTCGGAGGGAAACTAAGCAGATATATTCTATTCCTGTAAAGTATGTCCGTTTCTGTTTTAATCCAACTATTTGATAAATGCCATGAAAAGAAGTTTTTTTGTTTGCATCCATGCCTAAGCAATTTTATGCATGCAATTTTCTGAGCATTATCATAACATTGATGCTAACCAATTTGGTATCAGAAATAGGATACACCTGCAAAATAAAACTTGAATTCCTTGAGGATCAATTCTACATGTGGTAAAAAACAAAATGTTAATACAGGAAGCCAAGTCAGAAAACATATTATATGTGATTTCCTCAATGGATACCAGCTATTTTATTACACAATTTACATAAAAACAAACCATCTGTTTCTTCAAGTTCACCCATAGTCATTTTCAGTGGATAAGTTTTCAAACAAATAGTAACTATTTAGTAATAATGTCTTCATAAAGATCAAATACTCAAATAGAAGAATTATTTTAAAATTGCAGAGGAATCATACTTATCTAATAAAATATGCATCTAGAACTAAAAAAATAGCAATTGTGGAAAGTTACTTGTTTAGATTTATGAGAAGTACATTATGTTCCTTTGACTTCCTACACTTCACACCAATTATTTTATTTTAGCACTAACAAATTATTTAAAATAATTTAATTTTCGATGAAAACAGCTAAACCGCTCATGGTTGTTTTGATCTGTTTATTCCAAATCCTAACTCATTACTAATCAGTTTACCCCTCACTAAACTCCTTCTCCATTACATCCAAAAGACAGGGGCCAGCTCACATTTCTGTCCAACTGCAACACAGAAATCTCCAGCCTGTGCCAGTCACTGAAGTGGTTGCCCATGTAGTATATAATGTGATTTAGGCTATGTGCAAACGTTGTGGATTCTCTGCGGATCCGCAGTGTTTTTTGCAGTGCAGTAACGCTGCAGATCCGCAATTGATTTACAGTACAATATAAGGGTATGTGCACACGTTGCGGATTCTCTGCGGATCCGCAGCGTTTTTTTGCAGTGCAGAAATGCTGCAGATCCACAATTGATTTACGATACAATGTAAACCAATGAGAGAAAAAAATGCTGTGCACACTTTGCGGAAAATCCGCTGCAGAAACGCTGTGGTTTAAAAGAAGTAGCATGTCACTTCTTTTTTGTGAATCTTCAATGTTTTTGTACCCATTCCATTATAGAAAACCACAGTGGTAAAAAAACGCAGCAAATCCGCAAGAAAACCGCAGCAAAAACGCACAAAAAATGCTGCGGAACCGCACAAAAAACGTGACAAATCCACAGGTGCGTTTTCTGCCAGGAGAGGCAGAATCCGCACCAGAAATTCCTAAGCCTAATCCACAACCTGTGCACATAGCCTATATCAATGAGAGAAAAAAATGCTGTGCACACATTGCGGAAAATCCGCTGCGGAAACGCTACGATTTAAAAGAATCACTTCTTTTTTGTGAATCTGCAGCGTTTTTGTACCCATTTCATTATAGAAAACCGCAGGAGTAAAATGCAGCAAATCCGCAAGAAAACCGCAGCAAAAACGCACAAAAAACGCTGCAGAACCACACAAAAAACGCGACAAATCCCCCTTTGAGAAAGCAATAGAGCGAAATGCGCGTCAGGGGTGGTGGGAAGGCCACACACGTATCCTGATCCACCATGGGTAAGCTCATTCTGCTTGTAAGATATGTGTAATGTTGGGACACTATGGCGTACTATATGCTATGACACGTTTGTCCTTTAAGAGGTGTCTCCTCATTATAGGAGCACGTATCATTTGTTAGGTTTTTGATTCTTACCCAGATCATACTATGGATGTGTGCCTTACCTCTTAGTGTACTGGTTGTTTTTCCTCCTCCTTCACATGTTGGAATTTTTATGTACTTTTTCCAGTATGTATAATTATTGTTTTTGTATGATATTTCTTGAATTTGTATACTAATAAAATTGTTATATATATTTTTTACAAATTTTAGTGTCTATGCTCCCTTTTTCGCTAGTGTAGTATGTATGTATATAGCAGCCACATAGTATATAGCACAGCCCACGTAACACAGACAGCCACGTAGTATATAGCACAGCCACGTAGTATATAACACAGCCATGTAGCATATAACACAGCCCACATAGTATATAACCCAGCCACATAGTATATAACCCAGCCACGTAATATATAACCCAGCCATGTAATATATAACCTGTCATGATTCCAATGGCAGGGAATCACAAAAGGACAAGCACCAACGAGCTCTAGGGTGATGGAACCTGAGCTGACCGCGACCCTAAACCTGAACACACAAATAACAATAGCCGGGGAACGTGCCTACATTGATCCTAGACGTCTCGCACCAGCCGAAGATCTAACTTCCCCTATTAGAAGAAATACAGACCTCTCTTGCCTCCAGAGAAATCCCCCACAGAAATAGCAGCCCCCCACATATAATGATGGTGAAATGAGAGGAAGGCACATACACAGTATGAAAACAGATTCAGCAAAATGAGGCCCGCTAAAACTAGATAGCAGAGGATACAAAAGTAAACTGCGCGGTCAGCAAAAAACCCTTCAAAAAACCATCCTGTAATTACTTGAACTCATGTTCCAACTCATGGAACATGAGGAGCAATTACAGCCCACTAAAGCAACCAGCAGCAAAGAGACAATTATATGCAAGCTGGACAAGACAAAAATAAAGCAAAACGTGGAACAAGAAAATCAAAACTTAGCTTGTCCTGAAGATTACTGAAGCCAGGAGCTGAGGTAACAAAACACTCTGATAACCTAGATAGCCGGCGGGGAAATGACAAGAAAGCCCGGTTAAATAGGAAACTCCCAAATCCTAATAGAACAGGTGGACACCAGAGACAGCAGAACACAAATCACCCAGTACCATCAGTAACCACCAGAGGGAGCCCAAAAACAGAACTCACAACAATAACCCAGACACGTACAGTATATAACCCAGCCCCGTAGTATATAACACAGCCCACAGGGTATATAATACAGCCCACGTAACACAGACAGCCACATAGTATATAGCACAGCCACGTAGTATATAACACAGCCACGTAGTATATAGCAGCCACGTAGTATATAACACAGCCACGTAGTATATAACCCAGCCACGTAGTATATAACACAGCCCACGTAGTATATAACACAGCCCATGTAGTATATAACACAGCCACGCAGTATATAGCACAGCCCACGCAGTATATAACACAGCCCACGTAACACATACAGCCACGTAGTATATAGCACAGCCATGTAGTATATATCACAGCCACGTAGTATATAACACTGCCCACGTAATATATAGCAGTCACGTAGTATATAACCCAGCCACATAGTATATAGCACAGCCCACGCAGTATATAACACAGTCCATGTAACACAGACAGCCACGTAGTTTATAGTACAGCCACGTAGTATATAGCACAGCCACGTAGTATATAACATAGCCACATAGTATATAACAGCCACTTAGTATATAACACTGCCCACATAGTATATAGTACAGCCACGTAGTATATAACACAGCCCACATAATATATAGCACAGCGCACGCAGTATATAACACTGCGCACATAGTATATAACACTGCCCAAGCAGTATATAACACTGCCCACGTAGTATATAACACTGCCCAAGCAGTATATAACACTGGCCACGTAGTATATAACACTGCCCACACAGTAAATAACACTGCCCACGTAGTATATAACACTGCCCACGTAGTATGTAGCACCCATGTAGTATATAACACTGCCCACGGAGAATGTAGCAGCCACGTAGTATATAACACAGCCCAAGTACTATGTAGCAGTGTGGGCACCATATCCCCATAAAAAAAAAAATAGTTATATACTCACATTCTGTCAGCCCCCGGATCCAGGCGAGGCGTTCAGCAATGTTCCTTGCGACGTTCCGGTCCCAAGAATGCATTGCGGTCTCGTGAATGATGACGTAGCGGACTCGCGAGAGCGCTACGTCATCATCACTCTAGACCGCAATGCATGGCCCGCAATGCATGGCCCGGAGTGTCACGAGGAGCGGGAAAGGCCCCTAAAGGTGAGTATATCACGATTTTTTTTAATTATTATTTTTAACATTAGATCTTTTTACTATTGATGCTGCATAGGCAGCATCAATAGTACAAACTTCGTCACCGCGGTATAACGCAGTTGGTTTAACGGACTGCTACAACGCTATATGGGCGGCGGGTGCTGACTGGGGGGGAGTATGGAGCAGGCACTGATGGCAGGGGAGTAGGGAGCGGCCATTTCACGGCCGGACTGTGCCCGTCGCTGATTGGTCACCATCCCTGGCCGCGACCAATCAGCGACTTGGGATTTCCGTGACAGACAGACAGACAGAAAGACGGAAGTGACTCTTACACAATTATATAATAGATACATAGATGTTTCTATCCATATATCTATCTGGCTAATTTCACACATCACGTTTTTGCCATCAGGCACAATCCGGCAAGTTTTGAAAAAAAACGATCGTTTTTTTTTCTGCTGGATCCGTTTTTTCTCATAGAATTGTATTAGTGCCGCATTGCGCCTGATGGCCGCACGTTTCATCCGTTTTTTGCCGGATCCGTCAAAAAAGCTGTTTCCACTGGATGGAAAACACATACAGAGGAACGGTTTTTCTGTCCGGCGAAAAAACGCACAGCGACAGATCTGGCGACAAATGTATGAAATTGAGATGTTAAATGATGAATCCGGCCCCCGAATACGTTTTTTCATGCATGTTTCCAATAAAATCATGCACATTTTTCGTTGGCTCTCTCTTTTAAAAAAAAAAACAAAAAACAGATCAGTTGCATCAGTTTTTCACTATTTGCAACGGATCCGTTTTTTCAAAAATTCGGCGGATCCTGCCTGACGGAAACAAACTGATTTGTGAAAGTAACCTAACTATACATATATCTATCTACATCTATCCATCTCATTCCTTCTATTTATCTATCTATCTATCTCAGGCCGGCGTCACACTTGGCGTAGGAAAATACGGTCCATTTTTTACTGGCGCAAAACGCAGAAATGTTCCTAAAACAATGTTCTGTATGTAATCCATTGGCAAGACTTTCATTGGCCGAATTTTTGCGCAATACGCTGACAAACGCAGCATGCTGCAATTTTCTACGCCCGTAAAATGCGGCTTTGAAATATGTGGCAGATAGGAGCTGCCCCATAGAGAATCATTGGTACGTGTGCAATGTGTTGTTTTTGCGCCTCTCATACGTCTGTAAAACTCTCTAGTGTGAAGCCGGCCTCATTTCTTCTATCTATCTATCTATCTATCTATCTATCTATCTATCTATCTATCTATCTATCTATCTATCTATCTATCTATCTATCTATCTCATTCTTCCTGTCTGTCTGTCTGTCTATCTATCTGTTTGTCTATCTGTGTGTAATGGAGTGTAGGTTGGACAAATGTAAAAGAGGAGGTTGGACAAGAAATGACATCACAAATCTTTTTTTTGTCAATAATAGATCTTTATTTAGCTTTCAAAAATGCATACAAATCTGCATGGAAAAAAACACATAAAAAAACGCAGCAAAAACGCGATAAAACCGCACCTGCGTTTTCTGGCAAGAGAGGGAAGAATTTGCAGCAGAAATTCCTAAGGCAAATCCGCAACGTGTGCACATAGCCTAAAAGTTACCTATATCACAAAACTGAATTTCTGCCCTGATACAAAATTATCTGTTCACATAATTTCAGAGAAACTGTTAACAAGGATAGGCAGCTCATGTCACTGCTGATTGAATTAGATGAGCAGACTAGTTACTTTAACCCCTTAATGACCAGGCCAAATTTTTTAAATCTGACCAGTTTCACTTTATGTGGTAATAACTCTGGAATTCTTCAACAAATTGAGATTGGCACATTATAATTTATGATAATGGAAATTTAGGTTCATATGTTTTGTATTTATAAAAAATATCAAAAATTTGACAAAAATCTAAAAAATGTGCCATTTTCAAACTTTGAATGATTATCCTTTTAATCCAGGTAGTCATACCATAGCAAAACATTAATAAAAAACATTTCCCACATGTCGACTTTACATCAGCACCATTTGTAAAATGTTATTTTATTTTGCTTGCATTTTAAGAGGTTTAAAAATGTAGCAGAAATTTTTCATTTTATTCAAGGAAATGTACAACATTTATTTTTTTAGACACCTATCCAGGTTTGAAGTGCCTTTAGGGGTCCCATATATTGGAAAACTCCCCAAATTGACACCATTTTAAAAAGAGCCCCCCCCCCCCCTCTCCACACACACACACACACACACACACACATATTGAACTGCTGTCAGGTAGTTTATTAACCCTTCAGGTGATTTTCAGGAATTCATGTGTGACATGACAGGAATGAAAAATTGTGTTTTTACCACCTAAATGTCGCTAACGTCTGAAGAGGCCACTATAGCTGTCAGCCATGAATTGCCATGGCAAACATCAGGACAGCACAATCATGATTTCTGGGTGCCGATAGGGTTAAATTGGAAGCCCCCATACTCTGTTAACCATTTATATGAGGTAATCACTTTTGATAGCAGCATCTAAGGGGTTAAACAGATATGGAAGGTGACTACACTGATCATGGCTGATGCAGCAAGTTGTCAGCTATAGTGTACAGCCGACAGCTACTGGATTGTCACCTCTATGGGGATGCTAGTCTCTTATATCTCAGGTCAGTAAAAAGACATTTTGGCGGTCATTAAGGGGTTAACCAATTCAGGCCCGAGTCTGTTTTCCCCTTCATGACCAAGCCAAGTTTTACAATTCTCAGCAGTGTCATTTTATGTAGTATAAACTCAGGATCACTTTAATGGATCCCACTGATTCTGAAATAATATATTCTTGACATATTGTACTTTATGATAGCAGTTTTACATTTCTTCCATTGGCATGCGTTTATTTGTGAAAAAAGAGATGTCTACTTCACACACGTCTACTTTACATTTGCACAATTTTTAAAACATCATTTTTTTGTTAGGAAGTTAGAAGGGTTAAAAGTTGATCAGCGATTTCTCATTTTTACAACAAAATTTACAAAATCATTTTTTAGGGAACACATCACATTTGAAGTGACTGATGGGTCTATATGATAGAAGATACCCCAAAATGACACCATGCTAAAAACTGCACCCCTCAAGGTGCTCAAAACTACATTCAAGAAGTTTATTAACCATTCATGTGCTTCACAGGAACTGAAGCAATGTGGAAACAATATTACAATTTTGAGACCATGGCTAGGAAACTTCTCAAGTCTTTGGCCTCTTTTCCACTTGTGAGAAAAAAAACGGTCCGATTTACGGACCGAAAAATGGATGTAACGTCTGCGAGTGTCATGCGATTTTTTTATCGCAACATCCGTATGACAACCGTATTGCTGTCCGATTTTTACGCACCGGTCTCCTTTGAAAAGCCGGTAATTCAGTGCAGTGTACAGTAAAATCACACTGACAGGTTAGATTAGAGTACATATATACACATATAATAGGTATATATACATATGTATATATATCAGGGAGACACATATATATATATTTATATTTAATGCAGCGCATTGAACTCGAGCCTGGGAAAATATTCTGAAAAGTTCCCAGGCTCGAGTTCATATGAGAACATCGAGCAGAGGGCGCATCACTGCGAATGAAGGTAACTACAGGTCATTGACCTACTTTCCATTCATTCCTTGGAGTTTTACAGCCCCGAGCATAGCTGCATTAGCAGAGCTCCTGGGTGTAAAATTATTTAACCCCTTCAGATGGATTTACATCGTGGGACGTGACAGATCATCGGAAGGTATGAGATGTTGTTTTTTTATTTTTCCTTTGTTACAGAGCCAGGGTCTTCAGGTGGATTAAGAGTCTAATAAAATATTACAACAACCTGCGTCTTTATTTCATTAAAAGACTTTGTAATAATGTGTGTGTGTTTTTTAACCATTTCATACAATTGGATTAATAACGGATAGGTATCATAATTGACGCCTCTCCATTATTAATCTGGCTTAATGTCACCTTACAATAGCAAGGTGACATTAACCCTTCATTACCCCATATCCCACCGCTACACGGGAATGGGAAGAGAGTGGCCAAGTGCCAGAATAGGCGCATCTTCCAGATGTGCCTTTTCTGGGGTGGCTGGGGGCAGATGTTTTTAGCCAGGGGGGGGCAATAACCGTGGACCCTCTCCAGGCTATTAATATCTGCCCTCAGTCACTGGCTTTACCACTCTGGCGGAGAAAATTGAGCGGGAGCCCACGCCAATATTTTCCGCGATTTACCCCTTAAATATAATAGCTAGAGCGCCCAAATTTTGCACATACACACTACTAATATTAGTAGTGTGGAATATGCAAAAAAAAAGGGGGATATGAGATGGTTTACTGTATGTAAACCATGTCTCATATCATGTCGGGTTTAGGAAGGAGATAGCAAATCCGGCAATTGAATTACCGGCTTTTAAGCTATCTAATGCTGCATTAAATATAAATATATATATATATAGGTGTCTCCCTGACATAAATATATGTATATATACCTATTATATGTGTATATATCTACTCTAATCTAAGCTGTCAGTGTGATTTTACTGTACACCGCACTGAATTACCGGTTTTTCAAAGGACACCGGTGCGTAAAAATCGGACAGCACTCGCATGGTGCGAGTGCTGTGCGATTTTTTTCTCGCACCCAATGACTTGCATTGGCGAGTCTCGTCCGAGAATCGCAGCAAATCGCAGCATGCTGCGATTTTTTTCTCAGTCCGATTTCAGCTGAGAAAAAAATCGCAAATGGAATGTCACCTATTGAATATCATTGGTCCGAGAGCAATCCGATTTTTTATCGGATTGCACTCGTCCGTTTTCCTCGCAAGTGGAAAAGAGGCCTTAATCTCATTGAGAACCTTTTGTGAATCCTCAAAAAGTGTGTGAACAAACAAAAACACAGAAGCTGTGATAAACTCCAAGTACTGACTGATTAGGGAAGAATGGGTTGCCATTTGTGAGTATTTGCCCCAGAAGCTGATATCCAGTATGCCAGGCTAGATTGCAGAAGTCTTGAAAAAAACAGGGTCAACACTATAATATTAAGTCTTTGCATAAAACTCATGTAGTTGTCAACAAAAATGTAAAAACTTTAGATATGTTTCAATTGTTCTTCAGCACCCATAGAAACATCATATTTTCCAAAAGATCTAAAAAAGATCTAAAAACACTAAGGCTATCTGCACACGTTCAGGATGTCTCGCAGAAAATTCCTGAGAAAAACCGGACATTTTCTGCAAGAAATCCGCAAGAAAACCGCATGCGTTTTTGCCGCGATATTGCCGTGGTTTTGCCGCGTTTTTTTTTTCTGGACATTTCCCAATGCATTTTGCAGTGGGAAATCCGCAAAAAAACTGCAAAATTAATGAACATGCTGCGGTTTTTACCGCGATGCGTTTTTTTCGCGGAAAAAAACGCATCATGTGCACAAAACATGCGGAATTCATTCTAAATGATGGGATGCTTATTGTATGCGGTTTTCTTTCTGATTTTATAGCGTTTTTATTGGGAAAAACCGCGAAAAAACCGCAACGTGTTCACACAGCCTAAAGCTGCAAACTTTGTGAAAACCAATATTTGTGTCGGTCTTAAATCTTTTTGCCATGACTGTAGGGACACAAAACACAACTATCCATGTTGCTCCATCTCACCAGTCATACAAAAATCGCAGAAAGGAGGGCTTTCTGCTAAAATCTGGCATTGCATTGATTACTGTAATAAGGGCATGGAAGCTGCACAGACTAACTGCCCACTAAAAGAGTGGGTGGCTGGTAACTGTGCTGTAATTTGGAGGTTAACTTCATGGAAATAATCAAAGTATGTGCTCCAAAACCAATGAGGAGTACAGAATAAACTATAATCTATGCATTTACCGTAATTCCTATTTTCATGAAATGACAGGTGTACACTATGACATAATACACTTTCTGTAAAATGGTAGACACCAATCAGTCAATCAGGTAAATTGGGCACTGTTTGTATCCCTGTCATAAAGGATTATGCATTAGTTCTGTTTTTCGGTTACTATAACAGAATAAATTGACACCTATGTAATGTACATATGTAAATAAGATGAGAAAACAAAATTGAATAAAACCCTATAAAGAAATATTGTATTTATTTTTACATATTTATAATAAAACAAATAATAATAATAATCCAAATACGATTTGTATATTCCATTTTTAACACCTTTCTGACATCGGGCGTAATAGTACGCTCTGAGCACATCTTTTGAACAGCTGACATGTACCTCTAACAGCCATAGGTGGAATTGCGACCCACCCACGGCTGTTAACTAGTTAAATGCCGCTGTCAAACTCTGATTTAGGCCGGTTTCACACCTCAGTGGCTTCGATACGTGAGGTGACAGTTTCCTCACGTACCAGAGACACTGACTCACGTAGACACATTCAAATCAATGTGTCTCTGCACATGTCAGCGTGTTTTCACAGACCGTGTGTCCGTTTGGAAAACACAGAGACATGTCAGTGTTCGTGGGAGCGCATGTATTACACGGACCCATTAAAGTCAATGGGTCCGTGTAAAACACGTACCGCACACGGATGCTGTCCGTGTGCAGTCCGTGTGCCATGCAGGAGACAGCGCTACAGTAAGCGCTGTCCCCCCAGCGTGGTGTTGAAGCCGCCATTCATTTCTTCTCTCCAGTAGCGTTCGCTGGAAAGAAGGAATGAATAATCTTTTTTTTATTTATTCTTGTTTTTAAAATAAAGTTTCCGGTAATCTGCCCCCTCCAACCCCCTGTGCGCCCGCCCGCTGGCATTAAAATACTTACCCAGCTCCCTCGAAGCTTACATCCTCTCAGCGTCGATGCTTGTCCTGTATGAGCGGTCGCGTGGTGCCGCACATTACAGTGATGAATATGCGGCTCCACCTCCCATAGGGGTGGAGCCGCATTTTCATTACTGTAATAATGAATGATGTCGTATGTTAGCCTTTAACAACCTTCCCATGTTCGTATTTGGTCCAGATTTTAGACACAGCTGACTGTGAACAACCAACATCTTTTGCAACATTTAGTGATAATTTACCCTCTTTTAAGAGTTTGATAATCCTCTCCTTTGTTTCAATTGACATTTCTAGTATTGGAGCCATGATTCATGTCAGTCCACTTGGTGCAACAGCTCTCCAAGGTGTGATCACTCCTTTTTAGATGCAGACTAACGAGCAGATCTAATTTGCTGCAGGTGTTAGTTTTCCATAATTTTTTCCTCAGAATTAAGTGATTCCATAATTTTTACCCTATGCTTGGTTAAAAAAGTAACCATTACTGACTACCACATCCTTTGTTTTTTTCTTTTAGTGTTTCTTAAAGCCATAAAGTTGCCATTTAAAATGACTTTAGTTTTGTGCCATGTCTGTGATCTGCTTTTTTTCTACAAAATTAAACAGCTGAATGAACATCCTCCAAGGCCGGTGAGTCCATAATTTTTGCCAGGGGTTGTATAATTGTTTTTATTATTTTCCTGTATACGAAGTTGAGTAACAGCTTGTCTGCAGGGTTAATGTCTATATATACATTTTTATCTCTTCCCATTACTCTTGTATCATACAATGCAGTACGTTGCAGCATATTATGAAATTATCAATCTCCTTTTAACCCCTTCACCCCGAAGCCTGTTTTCAACTTCCTGACCAGGCCATTTTTTTCAATTCTGACCACTGTCACTTTATGAGGTCATAACTCTGAAATGCTTCAATGGATCCTGGTGATTCTGAGATTGTTTTCTCATGACATATTGTATTTATGACAGTGGTAAAATGTCTTCAATTTGACTTATTATTATTATTATTATTATACATTTTTATAGCGCCATTTATTCCATGGCGCTTTACATGTGAATACGGGGCAAATATAGACAATTACATTAAACATGAGCAGATAACAAGGCACACGAGTACAGGGAGGACCCTGCCCGCGAGGGCTCACAGTCTGCAGAGGGTGGGTGAGGATACACTAGGAGAGGGAAGAGCTGGCTGTGCGGCTGTTCAGTAGGTTGAGGATCACTGCAGGCTGTAGGCTTGTCGGAAGAGATGAGTCTTCAGGTTCTTTTTGAAGGTTTCTATGGTAGGCGCAAGTCTGATGTGTTGGGGTAGAGAGTTCCAGAGTATGGGGGAAGCACGGGAGAAGTCTTGGATGCGGTTATGGGAAGAAGAGATGAGAGGGGAGTAGACTTACGTTTATTTGTGAAAAAAACGGACAATTGGCGAAAATTTTGAAATTTTTGAACTTTGAATTTTTATGCCCTTAAATCAGAGAGATATGTCACAAAAATTAGTTCATATATAACATTTCCCACATGTGTACTATACATTGGAACCAAAATATTTTTTGGTCAGGAAGTTATAAGGGTTAAAATATGACCTGCGATTTTTCGTTTTTTCAATAAAATTTAGGAAACCATTTTTTTTAGGGACACCTCACACTTGAAGTGACTTTGAGGGGTCTATATGACAGAAAATGCCAAAAAGTATGATGATACCCCATATATGGGGGTAAACCACTGTTTGAGCGCATGGCAGAGCTCGGAAGGGAAGGAGCGCCGTTTGACTTTTCAATGCAAAATTGGCTGGAATTGAGATCGGAACCCATATCGCGTTTGGAGAGCCCCTGATGTGTCTAAACAGTGGAAACCCCCATAAGTGACCCCATTTTGGAAAGAAGACCCCCTAAGGAACTTATCTAGATGTGTGGTGAGCACTTTTAACTCCAATTTTTTCACTACAGTTTACAATGTAGAGCCATGAAAATAAAAAAATCATTTTTTCTTTCCACAAAATGATCTTTTAGCCCGCATTTTTTTCCCAAGGGTAACAGGAGAAATTGGACCCCAAAAGTTGTTGTCCAATTTGTCCTGAGTACACTGATACCCAATATGTGGTGGGGAACCACCGTTTGGGTGCACGGCAGAGCTCGGAAGGGAAGGAGCGCCGTTTGGAATGCAGACTTAGATGGATTGGTCTGCAGGCGTCACGTTGCATTTGCAGAGCCCCTGATGTACCTAAACAGTAGAAACCCCCCACAAGTGACCCCATATTGGAAACTAGACCCCCCCAAGGAACTTATCTAGATGTGTTGTGAGAACTTTGAACGCCCAAGTGTTTCGCTACCTTTTATAACGCAGAGTCGGGAAAATAAAAAATCCTTTTTTTTCCACAAAAATTATTTTTCAGCCCCCGGTTTTGTATTTTCCCAAAGATAACAGGAGAAATTGGACCCCAAAATTTGTTTTCAAATTTGTCCTGAGTACGCTGATACTCCATATGTTGGGGTAAACCTCTGTTTGGGTGCACGGAAGAGCTCGGAAGGGAAGCAGCACTGTTTCGAGATCGGACGCCATGTCGCGTTTGGAGAGCCCCTGATGTGCCTAAACAGTGGAAACCCCCAATTCTAACTGAAATCCTAACCCAAACACACCCCTAACCCTAATCCCAACCATAACCCTAACCATACCCCTAACCCTAATCCCAACCTTAATCCCAACCGTAAATGTAATCAAAACCCTAACTTTAGCCCCAACCCTAACCCTAGCCCTAACCCTAGCCTTAACCCTAGTCCCAACCCTAGTCCTAACCCTAGCCCTAAAACTAGTCCTAACCCTAATGGGAAAATGGAAATAAATACATTTTTTAAAAATTTTTATTTTTCACTAACTAAGGGGGTGATGAAGGGGGTTTGATTTACTTTTATAGTGGTTTTTTGGCAGATTTTTATGATTGGCAGCTGTCACACACTAAAAGATGCTTTTTATTGCAAGAAATAGTTTTTGCATCACCACATTTTGAGAGCTATAATTTATCCATATTTTGGCCCACAGAGTCATGTGAGGTCTTGTTTTTTGCGAGACGAGTTGACGTTTTTATTGGTATCATTTTTGGACACATGTCATTTTTTGATCGCTTTTTATTCTGATTTTTGTGAAACCAGCAATTCCTGAATTTCTTTTAGGGGGGCGTTTATACCGTTCCGTTGTGGTAAAATTGATAAAGCTGCTTTATTCTTCTTTATTTGTATAGCACCTAACACTTTTTTTAAGTTCAGTATTTGTGGAATAAGCAAGCACTTTTTGGAGCATATGTATTTTATTTTTGGCACATAGCACTTTATAAGCTTGTCTATGCTTGCTAGTTATCTATATACACGTTTTATATTTGTGCAATTTAATCCTTACAATACTTTGCACTTTATATTGTGCGAATTATGAAATAGATATTCTTCGTTATATTGCACAGTTTTTTACTTTTGATGGGGATCTACTGATGTAATAGTGGGTGTGCTGATATTTTATTACTTCTATATTTGTCCTGTGGTACGTACTAATTATTTCTTTTATATGATACAACAAAAACATTTTTTATTAATTATTTGTTGCCATTTGAATTGTGTAATAAAGGCAGATCTTTAAAATTTTAGTCCTCGTGTGGTGCTAATCTCTGGTGTGTCTATGATCTGGTTGTTTGGGATTGTTCACTCAGCGATCTAACAGGCAGTGCAGGAGGCTAGCCACCTCACTTCAGGACCCAGAAGGAGCCCCGCGACCATTTTGGATCCGGGACTCCTTCCAGGACACCAGAACAACGCGATTGCTTTGCGTTGTTCCGCGCGATGCCCCTCTATGTCGCTGTCACCATTGACAGTGGCATCAGAGGGGTTAAATGCTCATGATCGGCACTAGCGCCGATCGTGGGCATTGCTGCGGGGTGTCAGCTGTCATATACAGCTGACACCTGGACGCGATCGCCGCAGCGCTCAGCGTGAGGCTGCACGATCGCGCTGTCGTACTAGTACTGCGGTTTGTGGGAACTCAGTTCCCGCAGAGCAGTACTAGTACGGCGCATGTCAGGAAGGGGTTAAAATCAGACACAAGCTGAGCTTCGAAGGAGTACAAACATGGTGGTGACAGGGGCTTTCAGCAGGTCTGGGCTGCCATAGCAACAACATCAGCAACCTATGTTCGCCTTTGGTGGAGGGAAAGTTATGGTCGGGTGAATGATTTGCCCCCCCTCACCACCCCTCTACTACGACCTAACAACTTACCACTTAGGGTACCGTCACTGCTCTTTGATCGCTAGGACGGCACGATCCGTGACGTTCCAGCGATATCGAAACAATCTCGCTGTGTCTGACACGCTACTGCGATCAGGGACCCCGCTGAGAATCGTACGTCGTAGCAGATCGTCTGAAACTTTATTTCATCGCTGGATCTCCCGCTGACATCGCTGAATCGGCGTGTATAATGCCGATTCAGCGATGTCTTCACTGGTAACCAGGGTAAACATCGGGTTACTAAGCGCAGGGCCACGCTTAGTAACCCAATGTTTACCCTGGTTACCAGCGTAAACGTAAAAAAAACCAAACACTACATACTTACCTTCAGCTGTCTGTCCCCGGCGCTCTGCTTCTCTGCACTCCTCCTGCATCCTGTGTCAGCGCCGGCCAGCCAGAAAGCACAGCGGTGACGTCACCGCTCTGCTTTACAACTGACCAGCGCTGACAGTGCAGAGGAGAGCACAGCACCGGAGGACAGACACGGAATGTAAGAATGTAATGTTTGGGTTTTTTTACGTTTACGCTGGTAACCAGGGTAAACATCGGGTTACTAAGCGCGGCCCTGCTCTTAGTAACTTGATGTTTACCCTGGTTACCGGGGACCTCGGGATCGTTGGTCGCTGGAGAGCTGTTTGTGTGACAGCTCTCCAGCAACCAAACAGCGACGCTGCAGCAATCGACATTGTTGTCGTATCGCTGCAGCGTCGTTTCAGTATGACGGTACCCTTACAGTTTGAAGATTTGACATCCAAACTTTGTTAAGCAATATCAACAATCTCAAAGTTACAAGTCCATCTCCAAAGATCTTGATGTTCCTTTGTCCATGGTGCACAACATAATCAAGAAAATTACAACCCATGGAACTGTAGCTAATCTCCTTGGACGTGGACAGCAGAAAAAAATTGATGAAATGATCCAGTGCAGGATAGTCCGGATGGTGGATAAGCAGTCCAAATCACGTTCCAAAGAAATTTAGGCTGTCCTGCGGGCTCAGGGTGCATCAGTATCAGTGCAAACTATCCATCAACATTTGAATGAAATGAAACACTATGATAGGAGACCCAGAAGGACCCCATTGATGACACAGATACATAAAAAAGCTACACTGCAGTTTGCGAAAAGGTACGTTAGTAAGCCTAAATCCTTCTGGGAAACTGTCTAGAGCTTTTTGGTAAAACACATCATCTACTATTTATCAAAAACAAAATGAGACCTACAAAGAAAAGAAGACAGAACCTACAGTCTAATATGGTGGAGGTTCAAAGATGTTTTAGGGTTGTTTTGCTGCCTCTGATATTGGGTTGACTGTGTGCAAAGCAATATGCAATAATAAAATCTGGAACAATCTCCAGAGTGCCAACACTTTCGACCATGACTGTAAATACTGCTGTCACCTGTAATAAGATTCATGATTGTGGACATTTACATTACATTGACCACCCACTGTATGCCTGCAATATAATTGCCCAGGCACATAAGATTGTTGCTCTAAGAGACAGCAGTGGCATGGAAAACATGATTCCTGATGAGAATTTCACACTTATTTAAAAGTAAAAAATCAATACTTTGTTGTATTGCAGGTAGTTCTGCCAGCATTGGCTGTCGAATTGTAATACCACTTTACCATTCCTATTGAAACTATAACAGATGTGTTTTTATTCTGCAATACTTATTAGAGCTCATCTATACAGTACCTTGTAATTTATATTATATTGATGTGTATTGTAATTCATGATTTTGTTTGCTCAGGATATTGTATTAATCTAGTTGAATTGAAAGAGGGATGTTAATTAAAGATTTACATGTTCAGAATTTGACTTTGCTCTACAAGACTGGAATGTATGCAGCTTCAGTTCATAGATATTATGTACAGTTGGGTACATGTGCCACTTCAGCTCTTTACTTGCTAAAAAATATTTAAGCACTGAATTTATGGAGTGTTTTATTTTATATGAATATTTTTGCAATTCAGATTTATAACTATAGTATAATTAAATTGCATAGTAGGATTTCTGTCTTATTTTTCCAATATTATTTATTATTTATAAGCTGTGCAGATCCAGTAAAATGCAGTGTTGCATTAGCCAATCATACATGCAGAAAGTGTCACTTAAACTCAAACTGAAATACAAAGTAAGCACATACCCTTTTAGGGGAAATATTAATAAAAAAATCACACCTGTAGGGCGCAGCTAGATAGCTGTATAACATGTATGATGATTACATCGCAATGCTCGGACTGGCCGGAGGATCTCCAGTCCCAAGTGTGACTGCCTGTATTTCTAAGCAAATGTCACACTTGGTTCAGGAGAACCGCTAGCCAGTCCATGCACTGCAATATGATCATCTTCCATATTAGTTGGCCATCTGACTGTACCCTTTGAGTTCTGCTCTGCTAAATCAAATCAAATAAGTTAAGTAGGGTGCTTGGTGCATCCTTATTGTGGCCAAGAGACTTTGTGCACTGTCTGCCCCACTGATTTCATATGCCCAGCCTCCCTCACTGGTGATTGACAGCGCTGGATTGCCTGAGCTTTCTCTGTAGACAATACCCACTGCAGACAAGCCAGTGGTGTCAATCACCAGATAAGGAGGCAAGGAAATGCAAAACCAATGAGCGAAACCATACAATTAGTTTCGGAGACAGTGGTCGGAACACTGAAGATTCAATTTTTAAAGGTGCTAAATGTCTTATACAAGTACAGTCATGGCTGCAAGTGTTCGCACCTTTAACATTATTCCAGAAAATTAAGTATTTCTCTCAGAAAACGATTACAAATAGACATGTTTTGTTATACACATGTCTATTTCCTTTGTGTGTATTGGAGCAGCACCAAAAAAAGGGAAAAAAAGGCAAATTGGACATAATTTCACAAGCACCACTCCAGTGTGTTTTGTTTTTTTTCAGCTCAGGAGTGTTCTTCTAATGTAAGGTCCCTGCCGCCGGTCTTATACTTACCCTTTTTTCGACGTAATTCTGCAATGATGAGTGGGCCAAAATTCCTCCAGAGTGTTGTAAAAGACTCATTGCCAGTTATTGCAAACGCTTAATTGCAGTTGTTGCTGCTTAGGGTGGACCATTCAGTTATTAGGTTTATGAGGCAATCACTTTTTCACACAGGGTCCTGTAGGCTTGGATTTCTTTTTCCCTTAATAATACAGACCTTCATTTAAAAACTGCATTTTGTGTTTACTTGTTATCTTTGTCTAGTATTTAAATCTGTTTGGTGATCTGAAACATTTAAGTGTGACAAACATGCAAAAGAATAGCAAACCAGGAAGAGGGCAAACACTTTTTCACACAACTGTACTTGTGGAGCTTGCCCGTCTACTTGTAGGTCACGGGTTTTTCACTACACATCCTCCTCCTATTGAATTGAATAGGAGGCCGATGTGTAGTACCCCAAGGCGGCCACTACAAATAGACAGCAAAGCTACATAAGTACTTCCTACTGGTGGCTGCTGCCGCAGGCACTGATAACAGCTGATCGTCACGGGTGCTGAGCACCGGACCCAGGGCGATTAGACATTGATACCCTATCCTGAGGATAGAGAATCAATGCAAAAGTAGTGGGCAACCTATTTAAATCTATTCCAGGTATGTACTTAGATTTTAGCTGCAACTTACACCCTTTTTTACGGTAACATATTTAAAAGGATCAACCCAGCTCAACCCTGTTCCTCCAAAACCAGCTTCTCCACCATGACAGAAGATCAGCTCTCCACCCTCCTGTCAAGATCACACCTCACCGCCTGCACGCTCGACCTGCTCCCATTCCACCTCATCTCTAACCTTGCCACGGTCTTCATCCCAAACCTAACACACTTCTTCAACCTCTCACTCACAACAGGTGTCTTCCCCTCATCCTTCAAGCATGCCAAGATCACACCCATCCTCAAAAAGTCCTCCCTCGACCCATCCTCTGTGTCTAGCTATCGCCCGATATCTGTTCTCCCTTATGCCTCCAAATTATTGGAACAACACGTCCATCTTGAACTCTCCTCCTGCTCCCTCTTTGACCGGTTACAATCTGTATTCCGACGCCATCACTCAACTGAAACTACCCTAATTAAAGTCACGAACGATCTACTAACTGCCAAGAGCAAGCGACACTACTCTGTCCTCGTTCTGGACCTGTCTTCTGCCTTTGACACCATGGACAACTCCCTTCTGCTACAGATCCTCTCATGTCTTAGCATCACAGACTTGGCCCTATCCTGGATCTCGTCATATCTGACAGACCAAACATTCAGTGTCTCCCTCCCCATGCCACTTCCTCACTTTGCCCCTTGTCTGTCGGTGTTCCTCAAGGCTCTGTTCTAGGACCCCTACTCTTTGCCATCTACACCTTCGACCTGGGACAGCTCATAGAATCCCATGTATGTAGTACCATTTCTACGCCGATGACACGCAGATCTACCTATCCGGACCTGACCTAACCTCCTTACTTACCAAAATCCCACACTGTCTGTCTGCTATTTTAGCCTTCTTGTCTAAAACTGAACATGGACAAAACAGAATTCATCATCTTTCCCCCATCTCACTCTACCCCTCCACCAGACCCATCCATCAATGTAAATGGCTGCTCACTTTCCCCAGTCCCACTTGCCCGATGCCTCGGGGTGATCTTCGACTCTGCCCTCTCTTTCAAGCCACATATCCAAGCCCTTGCCTCCTCCTTCCATCTCAAACTCAAAAAACATTTCCCGAATCCGTGCATTCCTTGAACGTGACACCACAAAAACACTAGTGCACGCCCTTATCATCCCCCGCCTTGACTACTGCAACTTCCTACTTTCTGGCCTCCACTCTAGCACTCTGGCACCACTCCAATCCATCCTACACTCTGCTGCCAGACTAATTTATAACCACGAAAATACGGAGCAAAAATGTCCACTTCAACATAGTTGTATAAAAATATTCAAAATGTTTATTAATTTATAACAATCACATAAATGCATCAATGCACAAAATACAAAATATGTGTGCTATCAGCCCAACCATATGGCAGGAGACACAAAAAGGAGAAACGTGACGGTAACCAAGTTAGAGTGGGAGTACTATGGTACACCCTTCAGGTAGCAGCATAAATCCATAGTCTAAGATTCCATATATGGCCATGTGTATCTATATCATTATGTCCACATTTTGAATATTTTTATACAACTATGTTGAAGTGGATGTTTTTGCTCCCTATTTTCGTGGTTATAGCATGTTGGAGTGGTCCTGGAGGGGCACCCGTGGGGTGCTTAGAAAGAGTTGGTATTATCCGCTCACCATTACAAACTATATTGGTGCTTCATGATTGTAGTAGTAAATAATGCCAGACTAATCTACCTATGTCCCCGCTATTCCCCAGCCTCTCCTCTAAGTCAAGCCCTTCACTGGCTTCCTATCGCCCAGAGACTCCAGTTCAAAACCCTTACAATGACATACAAAGCCATCCACAACCTGTCTTCTCCATACATTTGTGACATGGTCTCCCTGTACTTACCTACACGCAACCTCCGATCCTCTCAATATCTCCTTCTCTACTCCCCTGTCATCTCTTCTTCCCACAAACGCATCCATGACTTCTCCCGTGCTTCCCCCATACTCTAGAATTCTCTACCCCAACACATCAGACACTCGCCTACCATAGAAACCTTCAAAAAGAACCTGAAGACTCACCTCTTCCAACAAGCCTACAGCCTGCAGTGATCTTCAACCTACTGAACTGCCACACAACCAGCTCTACCTTCTCCTAGTGTATCCTCATCCATCCCCTACAGACTGTGAGCCCTCGCGGGCAGGGTCCTCCCTCCTTATGTACCTGTGTGCCTTGTTTTGGCTCATGTTTAATGTATTTGTCCATATTGGCCCCCTTTTCACATGTAAAGCACCATGGAATAAATGGCGCTATAAAAATGTATAATAATAATAATAAAATGGATGACCACATCACTGCTAAGTTACAACCATATTTAGAAAAGTGTTAAGGCTAGCAAATAAAACAGCAAAATATTGTAAAATTCTTGTGCAACCATGTGTTGCAACTTTTACTTGGACGGTCAACAAGTACTATAAAATAGTTCCGAAAGAGTTATTTTCCTCATAGACCAGCTCTGGGCATCAAAGCTCTTAATAATGAGGCCTCATTTCAGGCCACTGTGAATTGAGTAGTGGCTGCACACGTACCTGGTAAACCACCAGCTGGCATTGCATATCATATCTTAGTTTACAAGCCTAAAAGTAACAAACAGATTTATGGATCTTTCTGGTTGATAGATATATTTCCCAAGTAGGTTATAAAATTCCTGTCTGGAAGCAGCATCTTCTTATACTATAAAATAAAAGCTGGAGAACAAATAGCTAAATTACAAATTAAAGATGGTAAACAGTTATCACATTTAGCTATTTTGAAAGAAACTTACATTTTTTGGCTGTAGAAAGGCTTTTACCATAAATGTGACATCCATTAAAATAATTAAAAAAAAACATTGAAGGGAACATGTCACCCCGAAAATCGAGGGTGAGGTAACCCCACATTCTGTAATGCTGTAGATAAGCCCCCGATGTATCCTAAAAGATGAGAAAAAGAGGTTAGATTATACTCACCCAGGGGCGGTCCCGCTGCTTGTCCGGTCCGATGGGTGTCGCGGTCCGGTGCGGCGCCTCCTATCTTCATCAGATGACGTCCTCTTCTGGTCTTCACGCTTCGGCTCCAGAGCAGGCATACTTTGTCTGCCCTGTTGAGGGCAGAGCAAAGTACTGCAGTGCGCAGGCGCCGGACCTCTCTGACCTTTCTGCAGTACTTTGTGTTGCCCTCAACAGGGCAGACAAGACCTCATAAATTATGTTTTACAGGTTACTTTTTTCCTTTTAAAGCACAACATCTTTTCATTTGATAATGTGGTTTATAAACAGAAGACGGGAGTCCCAATGGGAGCTAAGTACTCCCCCTCTTTAGCCAACCTCACAATGGCATATTGGGAGCATAAATACATCTACAGTGTGAACAATCCCTTTACTGAATTCCTTGTCTGGTACGGTAGATACATAGATGACACCCTAATTATTTTTTGGGGGGGGTGATGTATCTGCCGTACCAGACATCATTGGATATATCAATGGGAATGAATATGGCATTAAATTCACTCATAAATGGGACAGCAATCAAATTTCATTTTTGGATTTGGATTTGGTGGGGAGTCTGGGGACTATTGGTCAGGTTGTAGAAAGTAAAACACACCTGAAACCTTTAAGCGGTAATACTGTATTACACGCAAAAAGCAGTCACCCTAAGCACACCATCAAATCCATTCCAGTAGGCGAATACACGAGATGCAAAAGAAACTGCAGCGATGAGATAGAAAGAATTAATGAGTTTGACAACTTAAGAAATAAGCTAAAAAAATGCAAATATCTTAAATGGACCCTGGATAGAGCACACAAAATAGTGAACAATAAAACTAGGGATAGTCTTCTTGTACCTAATATTGATGCCAATAGAGCAAAAACGAATATGAAAACAAACCATATGTTTGCTTTCAATATAGCAGCCGATTTAATGAGATTAAAACTATAATTCTAAATAGATTACCTATTCTACAGGAAGATGATAGTCTTGCAGATATTCTAAAAGATGGACTGAATATAATGGCCAGAAGAGCGCCATCTATTGGTAGCTCCTTATCCCCGAACTGCTTTGTACGTCAACCTGTATCCAAAACATGGCTAGATTGTAGAGGTTTTTTTAAGTGCGGTACCGCTAAAACTAGTAGCACTTTCCAAAACACAGAAGGAACAAAAACGTACCAAATAAAAGAATTCATAAATTGTCACACAAACAATGTTGTCTACAAAATAGATTGTGCCTCCTGTAGTGTTTCCTATATAGGGTGCACAACGAGGAAACTGAAAGTCAGAATATCTGAACATCTCAGGGATTTAACCCACAACAATATCACAAACCGTAATGTTTCAGCTGTTGCCAAGCATTTTTTCAATTGTCATTCAGGTGATTATTCTAAAATGACAATACAGGGTATCGAACGCATAAAAAATTCCCAAAGGGGAGCAGATATAAAAAGACAGCTTCTCACTAGAGAAGCTTTCTGGATATATAACCTACAAACGAGATACCCTATGGGTCTTAATATAAAAAACGAAATCATGTATCATTATGCTTAAATGATTTAGAAATTCAATTTTTTTTTGTTTTATTGTTTTCTTTGTTCTGTTTATTTATAGCTAATCTGATAGTTTGGCTTATGTTATTTTAATATTTAGATTGTACATTTTCATTGCATTGTTATATGTGCGTCTAGGACCTGCAATGGCGGTCAGATGACTAATGGTTGTTACTTGATTGGTCCAGACATACTATATAGTAACTGCTAGTACTCATACTAAACCAAGCATTGATTAAGATCAGACATGATCGAAACGCGTCGCTCTCATTGTTGACATCTCAGCATTCGCATACATGCAAGGATTTACCTGTATCAAGATTTTAATGCATAAATAAAGCATTGACATTTTATGGAGCTGGAACACTTTTTTTCTTTTGCTGCAGACAAAGTACACCTGCGCCGGAGCCGCAGCGTGAAGACCAGAAGAGGACGTCATCGTAAGAAGATGGGAGGCCCTGGACCGGACTGCGACGCCCACCGGATTGGACCGCCCGCCCAGGTGAGTATAATCTAACCTCTTTTTCTCATCTTTTAGGATACATCGGGGGCTTATCTACAGCATTACAGAATGCTGTAGATAAGCCTCTGATGCCGGTGGGCTTAGATCATCTTGGATTTTGGGGGTGACAGGTTCCCTTTAATTTCTGCTAAAGGAAGAGAACAGAAAGATCCAAAGAATTAAAGTATAATCAAGCTGGCTGCATACATTACATAATCATTGACCTAACATATTTCAACCGTTTATTAAGATAGGCAATACCCTATTACCATGCACTTTTTTGGCTTGGCCAAGTCAGTATGTGGATTCTAGAAAGGCAGAAGCGGAAGGGAAGGTAGAACTGCTTCCATTAACATCTGGAGCTGCTTACAGCATTTAAGGGAAACAATAATATTGGATGGGAAAATTCAACACAAACATGAAATGGCTTAAGTTATCTGCTCAACTCAATAATTTGGCAGGGAAAATGGTTATATATCATATTTGTGGCCTGTACAACAGCACCTTATATGAGTCACCTTTTAATATCTTGTTTGCCTAGAATCAATACATATGAAACAATATAAAATAATTCATGCCTAGTGTTTCTAAAGTGGTTATTACATTTACATGTAAAACAATATACAATAAAAGTGGATCAGATGCCTATAACAGACAATAATGTCACTGATTTTATTATCAAAACTTTTCTAAACTGATCAGCGCTGTAATCTAATTGGCTATTATATGGCACCACTGCGCCAATTTTTGTACGTGAATTGAATATTTACAGCTTATTTGTGAGATGGCACTAAGGAGATCTGGATAGGTTTCTCGTTAAGATGAAGTGGATTTCTCATGTATATTTTTGGCAGCACTGATTTTGGCACTCAGCGATAAGAGCTTAGGCTGAGCATGTGTTTTGAATGCAGCAGTTGTTAGTTTCCTTCTGGCATGCACTTGCACTAAAAGGAACATATATTTTTGCATTTATTTATTTTACTGAACAACACTTTATAGGAATTATCATCACTGTCACCATTGGGGCTCACAATCTCAATTGCCTATCATTATGTCCTTGGAGTGTGACAAGAAACTGGTGTACCCAGAGGAAACCCCCGCCAACATGGTGAGAACATACAAACCGTGCTGCCCTATATATATGTTTTTCAGCTGGGATTTCTTGGGTGATTCAAGTAATCTAAGGACACGTGCACACATTAAGTTTTTGGTCAGTGTTTTACATCAGTTTTTATAAACCAAAATCAGGAGTAAAAGAATCAGAGGAAAAGTATAATAGAAACACGTCATCACTTCTGTATTTATCACCCACTCCTGGTTTTGGCTTACACATACTGAGGTAGTGTGAATTTCGAACCAGGTAAAGAAAGGATGAGAGGAAAGTTCACCTGGTAGGGTTGTGCAATTAGGAACAACTCTAGATGGCTTTGCAATCAAGGGTAATCTCTTTGCCCGTATGCTGCCCATCTGAAGAGTCATAGAAGGTGACTTTTCCTCTCCCAAAAAAATCCTCAACATGAAGTACGAATGAAAAGATTTTTCAAAGGCGCTTCTGTATGGAAATAATTAACCCCATGTTTTTGACTACATAGCCTTAGACTCTCGCATTGGGTTAAGTATCTTCATACTCTGAAAAATCTTTTCATAAATAATGAGGTACAAAACTCACTATTTACGCAACATTTGCATGTGGCCTTTACACAACTATATTTTGTACACAACACCTTACCTGTTCCTCTGGTTAGGTGAGTGCCAAGCTGAGCACCAATAGTAAAGATGCCTTCTGGTTGAAAACTTTGTAGAACTGTTAACATCATGATTTATCATTACTTATTCGTGTGAACAGTAGACCTTGAAACTCATTCAGACCCCACATGAAACTATTTAATTCAAAACATAAACCATACCATTAAAATTAATTCTGACCCCAGACCCAATCCCTAAAATTAATTTAAATGCTAGATCCCTAAAATTAGTTTAGATCCAAGACCAGATCCATAAAATTAATCGGGACCATAGACCTGACAGAAATAAATAAATCAGAAAATACAGATCTCTTGATGACAGGAGATACTGATATCTTCTAATGTATCTATGATGGCATGTCTGCTGGCATCTCAACTATGATTCTATGTTATTATCATTGTTGCTTTGGAACATTAGGTAAATAGGTTGTCCAGCCTTGCCAAATTGATGAAAATCAGTGCAGGTTCAACATTCTGCACCTCCACCAATCAACTGTTTTCAGCTCCAGCACTGACCAGATGAAAACAATAAACCAAGACAGAATGACACGGCTCTGTTCACTTTGTAGGCCACTGCTGAGAGCTGCGGCACAGATTGTATCCAAGTGTTCCATTGCTCCATTCACTTTTCACATCTGGCAAACAATGCAGTTGAAAACAGCTGATGGGTGGTGGTGCCTATGTTGGACCCTCATTGATAAAATATTGATCCAAGGGATAAATCATATTTTTGTGTTTTCGTTTATCTCCTCACCTTCTTTCCAAAGCCCTAACTTTTTTATTTTTCTGTTCACATGGACATATGAGGGCTTGTGTTTGTGGGACGAGTTGTACCTTTGAATGAAACTATTCATTTTATCACATAGTTCACAGGAAAAAAATCCAAGTATTTAAAATTTGTGAAAAAAAACACAATTCTGAAATAGTTTTTGGAAATTATTTTTATAGTATAAATTTTATGGTAAAAATGACCTTGCAGTATGATTCCGCTAAACGATACGATATATGTCCAGTTAAATTCTTATTTCATTCGTAAAAAAAATCTGAATTTTCTAAAAAAAAAAAAAAAATTGGGATGTTGTTTTGCCATTTTCTGAAACCCATAACATTAAAATTTTTCAGTCTATGGAGCTGTGTTATGGCTTATTTCTTTGTGGGGTGAGACAATGTTTTTATTGATACCATTTTGGGTTAGATATGATGTCTTTACAGTGTTTACCGATTAGATTAAAGATTTTAATATTTGATTGATGAAACTTTTCTGAACATGGCAACACCACATATTTGTATTTTATCTTTCTTTATTATATATATATATATATATATATATATATACTAAAACCTACAAGAGAAAAAAGTAAATGAAAACCCTGATATAACTAAGTAAAAAAGCAAAAATGCATTTAAATAACACAGAGTTTTTAGTAATACTGTTTTTTGATCAAAAAATAGCACAAAAGCCATCCCACCTCGTCACGGTAACTCTGATCGGGACAGTCCTAAACTATCTAATATTAAAACCTTACCATGTGTCCAGGTTGACCTCAGTGTGAATAAGGGCAGATGAAAGGACTGGGCTCAGTCCTTTCATCTGCCCTTATTCACACTGAGGTCAACCTGGACACATGGTAAGGTTTTAATATTAGATAGTTTAGGACTGTCCCGATCAGAGTTACCGTGACGAGGTGGGATGGCTTTTGTGCTATTTTTTGATCAAAAAACAGTATTACTAAAAACTCTGTGTTATTTAAATGCATTTTTGCTTTTTTACTTAGTTATATCAGGGTTTTCATTTACTTTTTTCTCTTGTAGGTTTTGATGTTTTGTGGCCATTTTGAACATGCGTTTTACCTCTGCATGTGTACCAACTTAAGTTTAGCTCAATTTTGTGTTTTTTTTCTTTTTTTTTCTGTGTATTGTTGCATTCTGTGCAATCCGGGGTGTGGCCTCCCTGTTTGAGCTAGAAACTATATAAGGCTTCCCTAGTCTAGTGTTTCACTGTTTGGGCTCAGTCCTTTCATCTGCCCTTATTCACACTGAGGTCAACCTGGACACATGGTAAGGTTTTAATATTAGATAGTTTAGGACTGTCCCGATCAGAGTTACCGTGACGAGGTGGGATGGCTTTTGTGCTATTTTTTGATCAAAAAACAGTATTACTAAAAACTCTGTGTTATTTAAATGCATTTTTGCTTTTTTACTTAGTTATATCAGGGTTTTCATTTACTTTTTTCTCTTGTAGGTTTTGATGTTTTGTGGCCATTTTGAACATGCGTTTTACCTCTGCATGTGTACCAACTTAAGTTTAGCTCAATTTTGTGTTTTTTTTCTTTTTTTTTTCTGTGTATTGTTGCATTCTGTGCAATCCGGGGTGTGGCCTCCCTGTTTGAGCTAGAAACTATATAAGGCTTCCCTAGTCTAGTGTTTCACTGTTTGGGCTCAGTCCTTTCATCTGCCCTTATTCACACTGAGGTCAACCTGGACACATGGTAAGGTTTTAATATTAGATAGTTTAGGACTGTCCCGATCAGAGTTACCGTGACGAGGTGGGATGGCTTTTGTGCTATTTTTTGATCAAAAAACAGTATTACTAAAAACTCTGTGTTATTTAAATGCATTTTTGCTTTTTTACTTAGTTATATCAGGGTTTTCATTTACTTTTTTCTCTTGTAGGTTTTGATGTTTTGTGGCCATTTTGAACATGCGTTTTACCTCTGCATGTGTACCAACTTAAGTTTAGCTCAATTTTGTGTTTTTTTTCTTTTTTTTTATATATATATACTAGCTGTACTACCCGGTTTCGCCCGGGTTAATAACTGCTATTAGCAAAATAGAATGTGTTAACAAAAATTTATTCTGCACACAAAAACCACAAAACAAATAGATAGAAATGTAATTATTAAAAGGCAAAAACTAAGCTAATAGAAGCATTTTACAACATATATTTCAACACCAGAGATATTCCACACGGATTTAACTAAATTGACCAAGTAATGTGAAGTAATCTTCTACTACTTATTCGAGAGTCTTTTGATAAACGACATTCTTAGTTTTTCCTTCAGGTGCAAAGACAAACAGATTTTTGGCTGTTCCAACTCTTGAACAGGCCACATAAAGTTGACCATGAGAAAAGCATGGAGATTGTAAATCAATTCCAATTACTTTCAAGGACTGTCCCTGAGCCTTGTTGATGGACATAGCAAATGCCAGTCGAACAGGAAACTGGAGGCGTTTAAAATCAAAAGGCAAATCAGATGGAATGAGAGGAATTGTTGGAATGAAAACATCTTCTACTGTGGCACATCCTGTCAAAATGGTTGCCTCAATTACATGTGGAAGCAGGTTCTTAATCAAGAGTCTTGTTCCATTACACAGCTTTGGTGGATCCAAATTTCTCAATAGCAGAATAGGTGATCCAGGTTTTAGAAAGAGGTTGTGAGGAGGAAGTCCTTGTGGCTCCAAGGAATTGAGGAACTCAGTTGGATAAAATAATGCTTGAGCAGGGTCTATTACTGTATCTACTGACTTGTAGGTTGTGCACACACCTGGAAGGAGATTTAGAATTTGAAGATTGATCTTTTTGACACTGTCATTTTTTGGGAGCTAGAATAGCCCTTTCACACAGCCAGCCAGAATTTTTGAAGTGGAGTTGAATGTTTGGAAAAACCTTTGCTTTCAACTCCTCAATGAAAGTCACAATGCAACAAAAGTTGCTTGGGAAGGTGATCTGTCCAGTGGTTGAGTTTACTGGTGCCTTGCCATCTCCAATAGTCAACAGCTGGCTCGAAAACAGTCCAGCAGAAACATCGCCTGTCATGTAGACCCTCATATTTGTGTTCAGTGACATTTTCTTTACTTTTCTCCAAAGGTACGATGCTTTGAGACAGGCATTGAGTTCATCTGCAGGGGTTGATCTTGGAATAACAGGTAGTGTTTGGCGGAAGTCACCTGCCAAAACAACAACTACTCCTCCCATGATATATTTGTTGCTACACAGGTCTTGCAGCAGTCTGTCAACTGCTTCCAGAGCCCTTTTGTGTGACATGGTGCATTCATCCCAAATGATGGCACTGCATTTTTGAAGCAATTTGGCCAGTCCTGATCCCTTGGCAATATTACACATGGGGCTGTCACTATGAGACAGGTTAAGTGGTAGTTTGAATGTCGAATGTGCTGTCCTGCCACCTTTTAAAAGCGTAGCTGCAATTCCAGAAGATGCCACTGCAAGTGCAATCTTTTTTTGTTGTCAAAATTTTTCCAGGAGCAAGTTGATTACAAATGTCTTTCCTGTTCCACCTGGAGCATCAAGGAAGACAATCCCACCTTTGTTGGTTTCACTGAAACTTAAAATGTAGTTATAGGCGTCCCTTTGATCTGGTACCAATATTGGCTCGTTCTGAGACACAAATGCTGTCAGTTCATCAATATTGTAGTTTGTTTCTATGAAAATCTCCCTACACATTTGTATGCCTTCAGGATTTCTTATTGGAGCAGGCAAACCAAGCAACTGTAAGGCTTTTCCTGACATTGCTATGCACTGATCTTCAAGGAGCATTAAAGTTTCATTGAACATTTCCTCAGTGAAGTTGATGAGTTGCAGAGGATTTTCCCTTCTAATCTGCATGAGGATGTCCTCACTGAGATCTGTTTTGTACTTTGTCCAAATCTCAAGAGGATTTGAAATGCTACAGGCTATTAGAATAATAGTCGCTTTGGGGTTTGTGTGGCTGCTGCTTCACTGAGGGTCATGTCCCAGCGTCCATCATTTTCCAGAAGTCCTTTTCTTTGGCAAGCTTCCCTGAATGTTTCACACACATGGCCTCCGACGGTCTTCAGGTCAGAAAATGATGTAGGGCCTTTGACAACATGAAGTAACATGCGCAGGTAGAAGCACTCTGCATTTGATGGATGAACAGTGTAAACACGACCAAGCATATCAGTTGCTTTCACCCCGGATAGCCTTCAATATCAAGCCCCGGCTTCCTCCGTTCCAGTGTTTTTCTGGAGGCATTCCAAGTGTAGTACTTTGGTAAATAACAGTAGATAATTGTTTTTGCAAAAGGGTCTTGTTGACACAGCTCAAAAAAATGCTAAGAGGGTGGTCTTAGGTGGTGTAAGGAGCTGCTGCTGCAAGTTTGCTGGGTTAAAATAAATTCTCTGTCCATTTTCCAAGTGCACACTCAGATGCACAACTGGTGGGTAGCGCTCATGAATGGAGAATCCTTGTATTCTCGAGACAGCTTCATTGCTGCTTATGTATCTGCCCATCTGGAATGCCTCCACTTTATCAATAATAGGTCCATTTTTCTGGAGTTCAAAAACTGCTTGATCATTTCCTTTGTGGACATATTTGCAGATATACTTGATTGATTTCACAGAGTGGCAAGATTCGACATTTATGTGGGCCTGGAAGATTTTTGAGAGCAAAGGGTTGTAAGGCACTACCCACCTGTTGTCAATTTTTATCTCTTGGAGTGATGATCCAACATGCATTTTGAGCTTTGCTGTGAAACCACCATCCCCTGTCTTTCTTCTTCGGTAGACTGGATATCCATCTTGTCCTGTTTGGGTTTCTTGGACCAGGGATCGTGGGTAATGCTTTGAACACCTGCCATCAATCATACAGGGAGAATTTTTGTTGAGACTCCCACACGGACCATGGATCATGTTTTTTGTGATGGTGTCAAACAGCAATGGGTCAATCTGAAGGTCTGGCAATTTGGCACTTATGATATTGTCAATTTCGGTAGGCTGTATTTTTTGCTTCAGCCAGATCAAGATGTGGGCGTGATGAAGGCCTCTTTTTTGGCCATTCAACTGAATACATCCAGCACTGCGTCTCACCATAAATATGTGATTTTGTGATGAGATTAGTCATTTTTTAAAGTTTCTGTTTGAAAACCCGAGCAATAAGGTCATGGCGATTCACTGTTTTTCGGTCCGGCAACAGGTGCCCTCCAATTTCCTCCCAGGCAGGATTGCAAGTAAAGGTGATGAAAAGATCTGGACGGCCATACTTTCTCACATAAGTCATTGCATCCTGTGTGTATTCAGGCATGTGTCGTGGGCTTCCAGTGACAGTTGATGGAAGAATAACCATTTTCCCCAACTCTTTTGGATCAGCATAATTTGCAACAGCATCTCTAAGGTGAATATATTCCTCTGACCTGAGCTTCTTTTGATTTAGTCGGATATATAAAAGATGTTCACTCTCAATCTTTGCATACATGTCAACAATAAATTGGTGGAAGAGGTGTTTGCATTTCAAGATGTGATTTTCCTATGTAAATCTTGTCATGATTCTATATGCATAGTAGTCCATGGCAGACACTTTTTTCCTGAAGGGTTGCTTGTTGTAGGATCTGTCTGAGGCATTCCAAAGTGATAGCCATTCTGTCCCTGCCAAAAGATGATTGGATATTGCAGTGCATCATAGGACCTGTGAGTTTCTGCTACTCGTTGCAAACTATTGCTCCTTTTCTGAAGCACAATGTCACGGCTTTGAAAATCATTACCTACAATCAAGATGGCTACCTCATCAAATGTGGGAGCATTGAAACGTCGCTGATGTTCACCTTTTGGTGTTTTGTCAGCTCGAATGACCACCTTGTAATCGTCATTTGGCATGCATTCAAGTGCAGTCTTGAAAAGTTGAACATATGGATTGTTGGAGTGAAGGAACTGCTGCAAAATAGTGACAATATCAAGGCGAGTGTTAGGAATTAAAGAGCATCTCCGCTGAGCCTCTGCTTCTGCATTTCCCATGAAGAAGAGTTGAAGAAATTGAGGTTCTTCTCCATGTAATGGAAGCAGTGAGCCAGTTGAGTGGTAAACCTGTCCTTGAACTTTAAATGTCGGCATAAATCCTGTTGTAAACATTTCTTTTGTTGCACCAAATGATGTCATTTGGAAGCAGGAGTTGTACTTCCTGATGTTGTCCAAGAAATGCTTTGATATTGTACTGGTACCTGTCATCAGAGACTTTAGAGGATCTGGTGGTGACAGGAGAGGTGGAAGTTTTATCTTGCCATTTGCACAGCATAAACCTAGCAGTTCATCTTTCCATTTTAGGGCACTGCAGTACATGCAGACCACATCCATTTTTCCTATCTGAACTTTAGGATTATCCTGATAGTTTATGTCTGACTGGTAACAAAAGGCAGCATGTTTCAAATCTCCCACCATTTCCTGTGCCCTGGTGGAAGAAATAGCAATTCTCTTAGTGGCAAGTCGGCCTTCTCTCTGCTGAGATGACTCATTGGCCTTTGAGGAAGCAGCTCTTCTTCTCTTATCTGCAAGCCTCGCTTCCCTCTCCTCAGAAAGTTCATTGGCTCTTGAGCAAGCAGCTCTTGTTTTCATGTCTGCAAGCCTCGCTTCCCTCTCCTCAGAAAATTCATTGGCTCTTGAGGAAGCAGTTCTTGTTCTTTTGTCTGCAAGCCTCGCTTCCCTCTCCTCAGAAAGTTCATTGGCTCTTAAGGAAGCAGCTCTTGTTTTCATGTCTGCAAGTCTCGCTTCCCTCTCCTCAGAAAATTAATTGATTCTTGAGGATGCAGTTCTTGTTCTCTTGTCTGCAAGCCTCGCTTCCCTCTCCTCAGAAAGTTAATTGGCTCTTGAGGAAGCAGCTCTTGTTTTCATGTCTGCAAGCCTCGCTTCCCTCTTCTCAGAAAGTTCATTGGCTCTTGAGGAAGCAGCTCTTATTCTCTTGTCTGCAAGCCTCGCTTCCCTCTGCTCAGAAAGTACGTTGGCTCTTGAAAAAGCAGCTGCTGTTCTCATGTGTGTCAGCCTTGTTTCTCGGTCTTCACATTTTTCATTGGCCCGTAATGCAGCTTTTCTTTTTGCATCAGCTGACAATCGTGCCATGGAATTTCTTTTTTTTATGAGGCATTATTGTGGTAAAAATAGTCTGTAACTGGCAGTTTCTATATCCTCTCACATAGAGGTAATGTGACTGACATCAGCCTTTCCACCAACACACCCTAACAACATGCTATTACCTCACACAAGCTTTGTTATACTGAGAATGTCCTGCCTATATTAACCAATCCGAGCTCAGATTAATTAACTGTAACAAAGGAGAAGCTGAGCTGTGATTGATTGCTATTGGCAGACTGATAAATCACAGCCAACAGGAAGCCCTCCCCCTGGCAGTATATATTAGCTCACACATACACACAATAGACAGGTCATGTGACTGACAGCTGTCGTATTTCCTATATCATACATTTGTTGCTCTTGTAGTTTGTCCGCTTATTAATCAGATTCTTATTTTTGAAGGATAATACCAGACTTTTGTGTGTTTTTGGGGCGAGTTTCATGTGTCAAATTGTTTGTGTTGAGTTGCGTGTGATAACATGCATGTAGCAACTTTTGTAAGATGAGTTTTGTGTGGCGACATGCATGTAGCAACTTTTGTGAGATGAGTTTTGTGTGGCGACATGCGTGTAGCAACTTTTTGTGTGTCGAGTTGCATGTGACAGGTTAGTGTGTTTTGCGCATCGAGTTTTATGTGTGGTGCATTTTGAGTATGTGCAAGTATATTCTCTTGACAGCTGCCAGATGTGAACAAGGGGGACTTAAAGAACAAGAGTGATGGTGCCAAAGAGAATATACTTGCACATACTCAAAACGCACCACACATAAAACTCGACGCGCAAAACACACTAACCTGTCACATGCAACTCGACACACAAAAAGTTGCTACACGCATGTCGCCACACAAAACTCATCTCACAAAAGTTGCTACATGCATGTCACCACACGCAACTCAAATGCAGAGTGCTTCTACCTGCGCATGTTACTTCATGTTGTCAAAGGCCCTACATCATTTTCTGACCTGAAGACCGTCGGAGGCCATGTGTGTGAAACATTCAGGGAAGCTTGCCAAAGAAAAGGACTTCTGGAAAATGATGGACACTGGGACATGACCCTCAGTGAAGCAGCAGCCACACAAACCCCAAAGCGACTATTATTCTAACAACCTGTAGCATTTCAAATCCTCTTGAGATTTGGACAAAGTACAAAACTGATCTCAGTGAGGACATCCTCATGCAGATTAGAAGGGAAAATCCTCAGCAACTCATCAACTTCACTGAGGAAATGTTCAATGAAACTTTAATGCTCCTTGAAGATCAGTGCATAGCAATGTCAGGAAAAGCCTTACAGTTGCTTGGTTTGCCTGCTCCAATAAGAAATCCTGAAGACATCCAAATGTGTAGGGAGATTTTCATAGAAACAAACTACAATATTGATGAACTGACAGCATTTGTGTCTCAGAACGAGCCAATATTGGTACCAGATCAAAGGGACGCCTATAACTACATTGTAAGTTTCAGTGAAACCAACAAAGGTGGGATTGTCTTCCTTGATGCTCCAGGTGGAACAGGAAAGACCTTTGTAATCAACTTTCTCCTGGCAAAATTTCGACAACAAAAAAAGATTGCACTTGCAGAGGCATCTTCTGGAATTGCAGCTACGCTTTGAAAAGGTGGCAGGACAGCACATTTGACATTCAAACTACCACTTAACTTGTCTCATAGTGACAGCCCCGTGTATAATATTGCCAAGGGATCAGGACTGGCCAAATTGCTTCAAAAATGCAGTGTCATCATTTGGGACAAACAGATTGGGATAAACAGATTCTCATTGTGAATGGTTTTAGCAAGTACCTTAGTATGACCTTTCATGTGCTCAATAAGTATGCTGCTTCATAGACAGAGATCAAATGAGTTTAGGCTGCCTGATGACTAGATTCATATAGAAGTGCTACAGATAATATCCGTTGTGTATGGGATGCCAATTATTTTCACCAAAATACCTAAAGAAGTTGAGAATAGTCAGATAAAAATATATACAGTACATCTCTCATTAACCCCTTTCTGACATCGGATGTACTATCCCGTCGAGGTGGGGTGGGCCCCTATGACCACCGACGGGATAGTACGTCCAGCGCGATCGGCGGCGCTCACGGGGGGAGCGCGGCCGATCGTGGCCGGGTGTCAGCTGCCTATCGCAGCTGACATCCGGCACTATATGCCAGGAGCGGTCACGGACCGCCCCCGGCGCATTAACCCCCGGCACACCGCGATCAAAGATGATCACGATGTGCCGGCGGTACAGGGAAGCATCGCGCAGGGAGGGGGCTCCCTGCGGGCTTCCCTGAGCCCCCGCAGCAACGCGATGTGATCGCGTTGCTGCGAGGGTCTTACCTCCCTCCCTGCCTGCTCCAGACCCGGATCCAAAGTGGCCGTGCATCCGGGTCCTGCAGGGAGGGAGGTGGCTTCACAGAGCCTGCTCAGAGCAGGCACTGTGAAGCCTGCACTGCTGTAAGTCAGATCGGTGATCTGACAGAGTGCTGTGCAAACTGTCAGATCACCGATCTGTGATGTCCCCCCCTGGGACAAAGTAAAAAAGTTAAAAAAAAAAATTCCAAATGTGTAGAAAAAAATATTCCTAAATAATGAAAAAAATATATATATTATTCCCATAAATACATTTCTTTATCTAAATAAAAAAAAAACAATAAAAGTACATATATTTAGTATCGCCGCTTCCGTAACGGCCCGACCTATAAAACTGACCCACTAGTTAACCCCTTCAGTAAACACCGTAAGAAAAAAAAAAAGAGGCAAAAAACAACGCTTTATTATCATATCGCCGAACAAAAAGTGGAATAACACGCGATCAAAAAGATAGATATAAATAACCATGGTACCGCTGAAAACGTCATCTTGTCCCGCAAAAAACGAGCCACCATACAGCATCATCAGCAAAAAAATAAAAAAGTTATAGTCCTGAGAATAAAGCGATGCAAAAATAATTATTTTTTCTATAAAATAGTTTTTATCGTATAAAAGCGCCAACATAAAAAAATGCTATAAATGAGGTGTCGCTGTAATCGTACTGAACCGAAGAATAAAACTGCTTTATCAATTTTACCAAATGCGGAACGGTATAAACGCCTCCCCCAAAAGAAATTCATGAATAGCTGGTTTTTGGTCATTCTGCCTCACAAAAATCGGAATAAAAAGCGATCAAAAAATGTCACATGCCCGAAAATGCTACCAATAAAAACGTCAACTCGTCCCGCAAAAAACAAGACCTCACATGACTCTGTGGACCAAAATATGGAAAAATTATAGCTCTCAAAATGTGGTATCGGCAAAAAATATTTTTTGCAATAAAAAGCGTCTTTCAGTGTGTGACGGCTGCCAATCATAAAAATCCGCTAAAAAACCCACTATAAAAGTAAATCAAACCCCCCTTCATCACCCCCTTAGTTAGGGAAAAATTAAAAAAAATGTATTTATTTTTATTTTCCCATTAGGGCTAGGACTAGGGTTAGGGCTAGGGTTAGGGTTAGGGCTAGGGTTAGGGCTAGGGATAGGGTTAGGGCTAGGGTTAGGGCTAGGGTTAGGGTTAGGGCTAGGGTTAGGGCTAGGGTTAGGGCTAGGGTTAGGGTTAGGGCTAGGGTTAGGGCTAGGGTTAGGGCTAGGGTTTGGGTTAGGGCTAGGGTTAGGGTTAGGGCTAGGGTTAGGGCTACAGTTTGGGTTGGGGCTAAAGTTACAGTTAGGGTTTAGATTACATTTACAGTTGGGAATAGGGTTGGGATGAGGGTTAGGGGTGTGTCAGGGTTACAGGTGTGGTTAGGGTTACTGTTGGTATTAGGGTTAGGGGTGTGCTTGGATTAGGGTTTCAGTTATAATTGGGGGGTTTCCACTGTTTAGGCACATCAGGGGCTCTCCAAACGCGACATGGCGTCCGATCTCAATTCCAGCCAATTCTGCGTTGAAAAAGTAAAACAGTGCTTCTTCCCTTCTGAGCTCTCCCGTGTGCCCAAACAGGTGTTGACCACAATATATGGGGTATCAGCGTACTCAGGACAAATAGAACAACAACTTTTGGGGTCCAATTTCTCCTGTTACCATTGGGAAAATAGAAAACTGGGGGCTAAAAAATAATTTTTGTGGGAAAAAAAGGATTTTTTATTTTCACGGCTCTGCGTTATAAACTGTAGTGAAACACTTGGGGGTTCAAAGTTCTCACAACACATCTAGATAAGTTCCCTGGGGGGTCTAGTTTCCAATATGGGGTCACTTGTGGGGGGTTTCTACTGTTTAGGTACATTAGGGGTTCTGCAAACGCAATGTGACGCCTGCAGACCATTTCATCTAAGTCTGCATTCCAAATGGCACTCCTTCCCTTCCGAGCCCTCCCATGCGCCCAAACGGTGGTTCCCCCCAACATATGGGGTATCAGCATACTCAGGACAAATTGGACAACAACTTTTGGGGTCGAATTTCTCCTCTTACCCTCGGGAAAATACAAAACTGGGGGCTAAAAAATAATTTTGGGGGGAAAGATTTTTTTTTTTTAATTTTCACGGATCTGCGTTACAAACTGTAGTGAAACACTTGGGGGTTCAAAGTTCTCACAACACATCTAGATGAGTTCCTTAGGGGGTCTAGTTTCCAAAATGGTGTCACTTGTGGGGGGTTTCTACTGTTTAGGTACATTAGGGGCTCTGCAAATGCAATGTGACACCTGCAGACCATTCCATCTAAGTCTGCATTCCAAATGGAGCTCCTTCCCTTCCGAACCCTCCCATGCGCCCAAACAGCGGTTCCCCCTCACATATGGGGTATCAGCGCACTCAGGACAAATTGGACAACAAATTTTGGGGTCCAATTTCTCCTGTTACCCTAGGGAAAATACAAAACTGGGGGCTAAAAAATAATTTTTGTGGGAAAAAATTTTTGTTTTATTTTTACGGCTCTCCGTTATAAACTTCTGTGATGCCCTTGGTGGATCAAAGCGCTCACCACACATCTAGATAAGTTCCTTAGGGGGTCTACTTTCCAAAATGGTGTCACTTGTGGGGGGTTTCTACTGTTTAGGTACATTAGGGGCTCTGCAAACGCAATGTGACACCTGCAGACCTGTCATGATCCCAATGGCAGGGAATCACAAAAAGGACAAGCACAGATACAAACAAGCTCTAGGGCGATGGAACCTGAGCTGACCGCGACCCTGAACCTAACACACAAATAAAAGTAGCCGGGGAACGTGCCTACGATGATCCTAGACGTCTCGCTCCAGCCGAAGATCTAACTTCCCCTATCAGAAGAAACACAGACCTCTCTTGCCTCCAGAGAAATACCCCACAGCAAATAGCAGCCCCCCACATATAATGACGGTGAAATGAGAGGAAAGCACATACGTAGTATGAAAACAGTTTCAGCAAAATGAGGCCCGCTAAAGCTAGATAGCAGAGGATACAAAAGTGAACTGCGCGGTCAGCGAAAAAACCCTTCAAAAAACCATCCTGAAATTACTTGAACTCATGTGCCAACTCATGGTACATGAAAAGCAATTTCAGCCCACAAGAGCAACCAGCAGCAGAGAATCACATATCTGCAGGCTGGACTAAAAACCAAATTAAGCAAAACACAAAACAGGAAAATCCAAACTTAGCTTGTCCAGAAGGTTCTAGGAGCAGGGAGCAGAGGTAACAAGACACACTGGATACATTGATAACCGGCGAGGAAATGCCAGCAAAGCCAGGTTAAATAGGAAACTCCCATATGCTGATGGAACAGGTGGAACCCAGAAACCCAGGAAAGACAAGTCACCCAGTACCATCAGTAACCACCAGAGGGAGCCCAAAAACAGAACTCACAACAGTACCCCCCCCTTGAGGAGGGGTCACCGAACCCTCACGAGAACCACCAGGGCGACCAGGATGAGCCCTATGAAAAGCGCGAACCAAATCATCAGCATGAACATCCGAGGCAACCACCCAAGAATTATCCTCCTGACCATAACCCTTCCACTTGACCAAATACTGGAGTTTCCGTCTGGAAACACGAGAATCCAAGATCTTCTCCACAACATACTCCAATTCTCCCTCCACCAGCACTGGAGCAGGAGGCTCAAGAGAAGGAACAACAGGTACCTCATACTTCCGCAACAACGACCGATGAAACACATTATGAATAGCAAACGATGCCGGGAGATCCAAACGAAACGACACAGGGTTAAGAATTTCCAAGATCCTATAGGGACCGATGAACCGAGGCTTGAACTTAGGAGAAGAGACCTTCATAGGAACAAAACGAGAAGACAACCACACCAAGTCACCAACAAGAAGTCGAGGACCCACGCGACGACGGCGATTAGCAAACTGCTGAGCCTTCTCCTGGGACAACTTCAAATTGTCCACCACATGACTCCAAATCCGATGCAACCTATCCACCACCATGTCCACTCCAGGACAATCAGAAGGTTCCACCTGACCAGAGGAAAAACGAGGATGAAACCCCGAATTACAAAAGAAAGGAGAAACCAAGGTAGCAGAACTAGCCCGATTATTAAGCGCAAACTCGGCCAGCGGCAAAAAGGTAACCCAGTCATCCTGATCAGCAGAAACAAAACACCTTAAATAAGTTTCCAAGGTCTGATTAGTTCGTTCAGTCTGGCCATTCGTCTGAGGATGGAATGCAGACGAAAAGGACAAATCAATGCCCATCTTAGCACAGAAAGTCCGCCAAAATCTAGACACAAACTGGGATCCCCTGTCAGAAACGATGTTCTCAGGAATCCCATGCAAACGAACCACATTCTGAAAAAACAGAGGGACCAACTCAGAGGAGGAAGGCAACTTAGGCAAGGGTACCAGATGAACCATTTTAGAAAAGCGATCACACACAACCCAGATGACGGACATTTTTTGAGAGACAGGGAGATCCGAAATAAAGTCCATGGAAATGTGCGTCCAAGGCCTCTTCGGGATAGGCAAAGGTGACAACAATCCACTGGCCCGAGAACAGCAAGGCTTAGCCCGAGCACAAACCTCACAAGACTGCACAAAAGAACGCACATCCCTCGACAAGGAAGGCCACCAAAAAGACCTGGCCACCAAGTCTCTAGTACCAAATATTCCAGGATGACCTGCCAACGCAGAAGAATGGACCTCGGAGATGACTCTACTGGTCCAATTATCCGGAACAAACAGTCTCTCAGGCGGACAACGATCAGGTTTAGCCACCTGAAACTCCTGCAAAGCACGTCGCAAGTCTGGGGAGACAGCAGACAAAATCACCCCATCCCTAAGGATACCAGAGGGCTCAGAATTTCCAAGGGAGTCAGGCACAAAACTCCTAGAAAGAGCATCCGCCTTCACATTCTTTGAACCTGGCAGGTATGAAACCACAAAATTGAAACGAGAGAAAAACAGTGACCAACGAGCCTGTCTAGGATTCAGACGCCTGGCAGACTCAAGGTAAATCAAATTTTTGTGATCAGTCAAGACCACCACACGATGTCTAGCACCCTCTAGCCAATGACGCCACTCCTCAAATGCCCACTTCATGGACAAAAGTTCCCGATTACCAACATCATAATTCCGCTCAGCCGGCGAAAACTTTCTAGAAAAAAACGCGCATGGCTTCATCACTGAGCCATCGGAGCTTCTCTGTGACAAAATCGCCCCCGCTCCAATCTCGGAAGCATCAACCTCAACCTGAAAAGGGAGCGAAACATCTGGCTGACGCAACACAGGAATCTCAGAAGGAGTAGATGAAGCGATAGAAATCGGAGGTGCATCATCATGAACCCCCTGACAACCCCAGCTTAACACAGACACTGATTTCCAGTCAAGGACTGGATTATGAGTTTGTAACCATGGCAGACCAAGTACTAGAACATCATGCAAATTATACAGTACCAGGAAGCGAATCACCTCCTGATGAACGGGAGTCATACGCATGGTCACTTGTGTCCAGTACTGAGGTTTATTCATAGCCAAAGGTGTAGAGTCAATTCCCTTCAAAGGAATAGGGACTTCCAGAGGCTCCAGACTAAACCCACAGCGATTGGCAAATGACCAATCCATAAGACTCAGGGCAGCGCCTGAATCCACATAGGCATCGACTGAAATGGATGATAATGAACAAATCAGAGTCACAGACAGAATGAACTTAGACTGTAAAGTACTAATGGCAACAGACTTATCAACATTTTTTGTGCGTTTAGAGCATGCTGATATAACATGAGCTGAATCACCACAATAAAAGCACAACCCTTTTTTCCGCCTATACTTTTGCCGTTCACTTCTGGACTGAATTCTATCACATTGCATTATCTCAGGTGACGGTTCAGACGACACCGCCAAATGATGCACAGGTTTGCGCTCCCGTAAACGCCGATCAATCTGAACAGCCATAGTCATAGACTCATTCAGACCAGCAGGCGCAGGGAACCCCACCATAACATCTTTAATGGCCTCAGAAAGGCCATCTCTAAACTTTGCAGCCAGAGCGCACTCATTCCACTGAGTAAGTACCGACCACTTCCGAAATTTTTGACAATAAATTTCTGCTTCATCTTGCCCCTGAGAGAGGGCCAACAAAGCTTTTTCAGCCTGAATCTCTTGGTTAGGTTCCTCATAGAGCAAACCCAATGCCAGAAAAAACGCATCTGCATTAAGCAACGCAGGGTCCCCTGGTGCCAATGCAAATGCCCAATCCTGAGGGTCACCCCGCAGGAAAGATATAATTATCTTGACTTGCTGAGCAGGGTCTCCAGAGGAGCGAGATTTCAAAGAAAGAAACAACTTGCAATTGTTCCTAAAATTCAGAAAACGAGATCTATCTCCAGAAAAAAACTCTGGGACAGGAATTCTAGGTTCAGACATAGGAGCATGTACAACAAAATCCTGTATATTTTGAACCTTAGTGGCAAGATTATTCAGGCTGGAAGCCAAACTCTGGACGTCCATGATAAACAGCTGAGATCAGAGCCATTCAAAGATTAAGAGGAGGAGGAAGTAGCCAGGCTGCAATAAGGCTAGGCAGCAAACTCTGAGGGGAAAAAAAAAAAAAAAAACTTCCTCAGACTACTTATCCTCCTACTTCAGCCAATACAATTAACACTTTGTGGGCCGGTTATACCGTCATGATCCCAATGGCAGGGAATCACAAAAAGGACAAGCACAGATACAAACAAGCTCTAGGGCGATGGAACCTGAGCTGACCGCGACCCTGAACCTAACACACAAATAAAAGTAGCCGGGGAACGTGCCTACGATGATCCTAGACGTCTCGCTCCAGCCGAAGATCTAACTTCCCCTATCAGAAGAAACACAGACCTCTCTTGCCTCAAGAGAAATACCCCACAGCAAATAGCAGCCCCCCACATATAATGACGGTGAAATGAGAGGAAAGCACATACGTAGTATGAAAACAGTTTCAGCAAAATGAGGCCCGCTAAAGCTAGATAGCAGAGGATACAAAAGTGAACTGCGCGGTCAGCGAAAAAACCCTTCAAAAAACCATCCTGAAATTTCTTGAACTCATGTGCCAACTCATGGTACATGAAAAGCAATTTCAGCCCACAAGAGCAACCAGCAGCAGAGAATCACATATCTGCAGGCTGGACTAAAAACCAAATTAAGCAAAACACAAAACAGGAAAATCCAAACTTAGCTTGTCCAGAAGGTTCTAGGAGCAGGGAGCAGAGGTAACAAGACACACTGGATACATTGATAACCGGCGAGGAAATGCCAGCAAAGCCAGGTTAAATAGGAAACTCCCATATGCTGATGGAACAGGTGGAACCCAGAAACCCAGGAAAGACAAGTCACCCAGTACCATCAGTAACCACCAGAGGGAGCCCAAAAACAGAACTCACAACACAGACCATTCCATCTAAGTCTGCATTCAAATGGCACTCCTTCCCTTCCGAGCCCTCCCATGCGCCCAAACAGTGGTTCCCCCCACATATGGTGTATCATCGCACTCAGGACAAATTGGGCAACAAATTTTGGGGTCCAATTTCTCCTGTTACCCTCGGGAAAATACAAAACTGGGGGCTAAAAAAATAATTTTTGTGGGAAAAAATTTTTGTTTTAATTTTACGGCTCTGCATTATAAACTTCTGTGAAGCACTTGGTGGGTCAAAGTGCTCACCACACCTCTAGATAAGTTCCTTAGGGGGTCTACTTTCCAAAATGGTGTCACTTGTGGGGGGTTTCAATGTTTAGGCACATCAGTGGCTCTCCAAACGCAACATGGCGTCCCATCTCAATTCCTGTCAATTTTGCATTGAAAAGTCAAACGGCGCTCCTTCCCTTCCGAGCTCTCCCATCCGCCCAAACAGTGGTTTACCCCCACATATGGGGTATCAGCGTACTCAGGACAAATTGTAAAACTTTTGGGGTCCAATTTCTTCTCTTACCCTTGGGAAAATAAAAAATTGGGGGCGAAAAGATAATTTTTGTGAAAAAATATGATTTTTTATTTTTTTGGTTCTACATTATAAACTTCTGTGAAGCACTTGGTGGGTCAAAGTGCTCACCACACCTCTAGATAAGTTCATTAGGGGTCTACTTTCCAAAATGGTGTCATTTGTGGGGGGTTTCAATGTTTAGGCACATCAGTGGCTCTCCAAACGCAACATGGCGTCCCATCTCAATTCCAGTCAATTTTGCATTGAAAAGTCAAATGGCGCTCCTTCGCTTCCGAGCTGTGCCATGCGCCCAAACAGTGGTTTACCCCCACATGTGGGGTATTGGTGTACTCAGGACAAATTGTACAACAATGTTTGGGGTCCATTTTCTCCTGTTACCCTTGGTAAAATAAAACAAATTGGAGCTGAATTAAATTTTTTGTGAAAAAAAGTTAAATGTTCATTTTTATTTAAACATTCAAAAAATTCCTGTGAAGCACCAGAAGGGTTAATAAACTTCTTGAATATGGTTTTGAGCACCTTGAGGGGTATAGTTTTTAGAATGGTGTCACACTTGGGTATTTTCTATCATATAGACCCCTCAAAATGCCTTCAAATGAGATGTGGTCCCTAAAAAAAAATGGTGTTGTAGAAATGAGAAATTGCTGGTCAACTTTTCACCCTTATAACTCCCTAACAAAAAAAAATTTTGGTTCCAAAATTGTGCTGATGTAAAGTAGACATGTGGGAAATGTTACTTATTAAGTATTTTGTGTGACATATCTCTGTGATTTAATTGCATAAAAATTCAAAATTGGAAAATTGCGAAATTTTCATAATTTTCGCCAAATTTCCGTTTTTTTCACAAAAAACGCAGGTACTATCAAAGAATTTTTACCATTGTCATGAAGTACAATATGTCATGAGAAAACAATGTCAGAATCACTGGCATCCGTTGAAGCGTTCCAGAGTTATAACCTCATAAAGGGACAGTGGTCAGAATTGTAAAAATTGGCCCGGTCATTAACGTGCAAACCACCCTTGGGGGTAAAGGGGTTAAAGAACATTTGCCACTAGGCTTTTGCTGTTTAATCTGAGAGCAGAATGATGCAGAGGCAGAGAGCCTGATTCCAGCAATGCATCACTTACTGGAATGTTTGGTGCAGTTTTCTGTTGTAGCAGTGGTTAGAATGTTAGGCCCTGGGTAACTCCACCCACACCCCTGATTGTCAGCTTGTACAGTGTGCATTGCGAAGCTGCCAATCAGTAGTGGGAGACGGAATTACACAGATTAGCCAGAGTGCTGTGCATGTGAAACCTAATCAGGCAGTGATAACTGTCTGCTGACAAAACACTGATTGTATTTAAATTACAACACACAGACTAGTAAGTGACAAATCCCTGAAATCTGGTTCACTTGCTCTTTATTATGCTGCTCTTAGATTAAATAACAAAAACCTGATGCCAGATTCCCTTTAAACCATTTTCAAGAAAAGGGATGAAAATGGACATTTAAAGGGAACCTGTCACCCCCAAAATTGATGGTGAGGTAAGCTCACTGTCATCAGGGGCTTATCTACAGCATTCTGTAATGCTGTAGATAACCTGCCAATGTTACCTGAAAGCGGAGAAAAAGAGGTTAGATTATACTCACCCAGGGGTGGTCCTGCCACGATGGGTGTCTCAGGTCCGCTCCGGCGCCTCCCATCTTCATTCCATGACGTCCTCATCTGGTCTTCACGCCTAGCTCCAGCGCAGGCGTACTTTGTCTGCCCTGTTGAGGGCAGAGCAAAGTACTGCAATGCGCAGGCACCGGAAAGGTTAGAGAGGCCTGGCGACTGCGCACTGCAGTACTTTGCTCTGCCCTCAACAGAGCAAACAAAGTACGCCTGCGCCGGAGCCGCAGCGTGAAGACCAGAAGAGGACATCATGGAATTTAGATGGGAGGCGCCGGAGCGGACCTGAGACACCCATTTGACCGGACCACAGCGGGACCGCCCCTGGGTGAGTATAATCTAACCTCTTTTTCTCATCTTTCAGGATACATCGGCGGCTTATCTACAGCATTACAGAATGCTGTAACATAGTTAGTAAGGCCGAAAAAAGACATTTGTCCATCCAGTTCAGCCTATATTCCATCATAATAAATCCCCAGATCTACGTACTTCTACAGAACCTAATAATTGTATGATACAATATTGTTCTGCTCCAGGAAGACATCCAGGTCTCTCTTGAACCACTCGACTGAGTTCGCCATCATCACCTCCTCAGGCAAGCAATTCCAGATTCTCACCGCCCTAACAGTAAAGAATCCTCTTCTATGTTGGTGGAAAAACCTTCTCTCCTCCAGACGCAAAGAATGCCCCCTTGTGCCCGTCACCTTCCTTGGTATAAACAGATCCTCAGCGAGATATTTGTATTGTCCCCTTATATACTTATACATGGTTATTAGATCGCCCCTCAGTCGTCTTTTTTCTAGACTAAATAATCCTAATTTCGCTAATCTATCTGGGTATTGTAGTTCTCCCATCCCCTTTATTAATTTTGTTGCCCTCCTTTGTACTCTCTCTAGTTCCATTATATCCTTCCTGAGCACCGGTTCCCAAAAATGGACACAGTACTCCATGTGCGGTCTAACTAGGGATTTGTACAGAGGCAGTATAATGCTGTAAATAGGCCCCTGATGACGGTGAGCTTACCTCACCATCGATTTTGGGGGTGACAGGTTCCCTTCAATTATTTTCTTGCCATTACAAACCAGGGATTTCTTAATGAAACTTGGAAAAGTAGAGTCATTACTTAAGATAGATCTCATGATCTGAATTAAATGCACGGTACCAGTACAAAAATAACAAACCGATATTGGAATTAAAGATTTAAATTTTACTGCTAGCCAACCAAAACATATAGTGGCCAAGCAGCTGTCATCTAATTTTCGTCAAAAAAAACAAAAGGAACTGTATAGAAAACAATATGCTATTATGAGTATTAAGAATAATTTCTTTAAAATCTCACATTTTCCACCACTACTCTGTCAGCAGAATGTAGGAGCTGTTTTTAGGAGCATGTACTCTGCCAATCCAATGTTGACAGAAGCTTGTGGATCAGTAACTTGTCTTGGAGTGCTTGTAATTCTGAAAACATCAGTAAGCATGAACTAGGGCACGACTTTAAACATAGCCATCAGATTGGATTTAACATTGACAGCTTCTACACTGGACAGATGCAAAAGGCACAAAAATAAAATAGGAAAACTTTTCAGTTAAAGCATGAATTTCCCATGAGTTCATGTAGGTTTTGAACATGTTATCCTCACGAACGCATGATAAAATTTTCAGCAACTCCCCAATGGACTTTCTTAATTCCTGTTGTTTATAGTATGATCCAAGAGTTCATAGGCCTGTTGTACTTCCTTCATTACACCAACACTTTCAGCCAGAAAGCTTTTGTTTCAAAGCATTTGCATCTACCGTATTTGGATTTCAATGTGCATGCTAATATGAGCTTGCTTTTATGTTTGGAAAGTGTGTGTCCTTTAGTTCTCTGTCAGATGAGGCTAGCTGGCATCATGCTGTTGGAGAGTCGGTGCAGAAAATGATTTTCATATTACAGTCTTTATTTTTATATAATCTATAGCTGTCAAATTTTTCAGTGCTCATTTGTAAAGGCTTCGCAGAAGCAGCAGAAGAAAAAAAATGTGCAAAGCTGTGGAATACACCCAAGATTAGGCTATAACATCAAGGCATTTTTTCAATCATGAGCAAGTACTGTACATTTTTGGTGGAGTTCAAAGATAAGTGAATTACATCAATAATTCCAAAACAACATTTGGCTAAAAAGGCCATGGCAGAAAGGGGTTTAATATCACACAGCTAATGATATTACTATTTCCTTTTTTACAGAATACTCTGCGGACAATGGAGGCGGCCAGCAAAGTCAGCAATGAGGTATAAGTTTGGGGTTTTTTGTGAACACCGTTCCAACTTACATTCAAATTTGGGTTATGAACAAACCTATCTAGCTTGTAAACCAGGGACTTCCTGTATTTCTGGAATCACTTAAGCCATTAGCCATGTGGAATAATGCAATATTTTATTAGTTTGGCTTGTTCCGGTGAAAATAAATATATATTTTTTATTTTCCTCAGCTTTATTTTTCATATGGCGAAGGAAAAAGGAGGGTGATTTGTATTTTTAACATTTTTAAAACTGTATAAAAATTTTATTTAGAGGAGCATCTGTTGAAAGGATTTGTCTTAGAAAGCAATCCTGCTACTTAGTGAAAAATAAAATCAGCTGGTTCAACTGATGGCCTTTAAAAAGGTGTCTCATTACCAAGGTGCCACACAAGAAATATCTCATGATGTGTAAAACCAGTGGGATGTCTCAAGATCTTCGCAAACTTGTTGTTGCAAAACATACTGATGCAATTTACAGGGTGATTCCATAATTTTTTCCTCAGAATTGAGCAATTCCATATTTTTTCCCCTATGTTTGGTTAAAAAAGTAACATTACTGACTACCACAATTTTTGTTCTTGATTTCTTGTTTAGTGTTTCTTAAAGCCAGAAAGTTGCCATTTGAAATGACTGTAGTTTTGTGCCATGTCTGTGATCTGCTTTTTTCTACAAAATTAAACAACTGAATGAACAACCTCCAAGGCCGGTGAGTCCATAATTTTTGCCAGGGGTTGTACATGTGTTTTCACTAATGTTTATCAGGTTTTTTTTACATTGTGATATTAATGTCAGGTTCACCTTTATAACCATTGATTTATGCAGATATATACGGTTACCAGATAGCAATATATCAATAAATTAAGCCATGTTCACATGTATAGTGTTATACATCAGTATTTCTAACCCAAAATCTGGATCGGAACAATCAGAGGAAAAGTATAATAGAAACACGGCACCACTTCTGTATTTTTCACCCACTTCTGGTTTTGGCTTACAAATGCAGTCCGAACCAGACATACAGGTACTTTGGAGCCCCTGTATTTATTACTGTCTATTTTAGGTAAAATACCATCTAACTTCCTGCTAATGTCTGGTGATCTCTTTTTATGCCTATATGGTTTTTCTGATGCCATACTACTTTGCTATAGTTGTAGGATTACCATCTAACTTCCTACAAAATGTTTGATTTTTTTTTTACGCCATACCACTGGGTTATAGTCGCAGGGTTACATATAATGATAGAAATTGTGATTACACGCCATCTTCTTTAGCTATTTTGTTCTAAATACATGTAAAAGCTCCTTGCCCCATGCACATTTATTCTGCATGTATGTATTTTTCATGTTTCCCCTGCCTGTATATTATATTGCCTCATAAAGATTTGTTATACTTTTCAATACTATATGGGACACTTTGATTTTCCTCACCCCCGTTTTGAAAACTGTATACTATATACATAGATTCTGTGTACAATGTTAATGATGATCACTGTATTACCTGTAGACTATGTACAGAAGACTATGTACAGAGCTCCTGTGTATAATGTCACCAGTGGTCATATTAGTGTTATTAGTATTGTGTTTTTTTTTTAATTAATGATCAGTATTGTAGTATTCAGTCACTATGTGGTGGTAATATGTGATCTGATCATGGTGTGGTGGTATTATTCGGTCACTATGTGGTGATAATATGTGATCTGATCATGGTGTGCCAGTGTCACGATATATATTGGGACCTCACGGGGTCGGTAGTGGATGGCACAACAAACACACAACGGGGCGGAAAAAAAGGAAAGAAAGCCCTATCAATATGGAAATGAAGCAATGGTCACCTCCTGCTCAAATCTGAATCTGCCCCTGCACTCCCCTAATGCCCTAAATGGGTCCTTCCTCCCTGCCATCAGGAACCTCGTCCCTCACTGTCACCTCACACTGCCCTGGCTAGTGCACTGGCCAGCAAGGAGCGCTAGCCTCACAACTGCAGATGGTACCACACAGGGGATAGTGATTAACACAAAAGGGACAAGGAGTAAACACAGCACTTAGCTTCCAGACACCGCTGCCAAGCTCCACACCACAGATAGCACAGCAACAGGACTCCAAACACCAGAAGTGGCTGACACCAGAGTGCTGCCACTGCAAGGCTGGTCTCCATAGAGAAACTCTATCACCAACAGTCAGCTGATGCATCAGGTTAAAGGATGATGGGAGTGTTCACCACACACATCAGCTGACCCAGCAGCACTGCAGTTACAACAGATTTCCAGGTGGGGAAACTAACATTAACCCCCGATGGTCCTGAAAGAAAAAAGCAACACTTAAAACAGAGTGGAACCAGAGCTGCCACAAATCCAAAAATGGATTGTGACAGCCAGTATTTGTTCTTTATATATGGTATTATTGGTCTTGGTATAGGGGATTGTGTTGTGTATGGAGGTCACTTGTTCTTTCTGATATAAATAAGGGGAAGATTCTTTATCCTTTTCTGTGAATAATGTCACTGGTGATCACTGTATTATCTGTACACCGACACTATATACAGAGCTTTTGTGTATAATGTCATTGGTGATGTCTGTATTACCTGAACACTGACACTATATACCGAGCTCCTGTGTATAATGGCACTGGTGATCACTGCATTATCTGTACACTTACACTATATATAGCGCTCCTGTGGTAAAATGGCACTGATGACCACTGTATTACCTGTACACTGATACTATATACAGAGCTCCTGTATATAATGTCATTGGCGATCCCTGTACACTATATACAGAGCTCTTGTGTATAATGTTACTAGTGATCACTGTATTACCTGTACACTGACACTATATATAGAGCTCATATGTATAATGGCACTGACCACTGTATTACCTGTACACTATACACTATATACAGAGCCCCTGTGTATAATGTCACTGGTGACCACTGTATTACCTGTACACTGACACTATATACAGAGGTTCTGTGAATAATGTCACTGTGATCACTGTATTATCTGTACACTGACACTATATACAGAGCTCTTGTGTATAATGTCATCGGTGATCCCTGCATTACCTGTAAACTGACACTATATACAGAGCTCCTGTGTATAATGTCACCAGTGATCATATTAGAGTTATTAGTATTGTTTTTTTATATATGATCATTATTGTAGTATTCGGTCACTATGTGGTGGTAATATGTGATCTGGTCATGGTGTGGTGGTATTTGTCCCCTGCATGTGGTATTTTTCGGTCACTACGTGGTGATAATATGTGATCTGATCATGGTGTGATGGCATCTATCCCCTGTATGTGGTATTGTTTGATCATTAATACATGTAGTCTGATGATGGTGTGCCAGTATTTGTTCTTTATATGTGGTATTATGGGTCTTGGTATAGGGGATTGTGTTGCATATGGACGTCACTTGTTCTCTTTGATATCAGTAAGGGGGAGATTCTTTACTTCCAATAGATATTAAATACTTGGATGTTCAATCCCTCTCTGTCGTGTGACTATTACACAGTAGCAAATATGCACTTACAGGGGTTCTATGGTGAAAACGAGTAATAACCTATCCTAAGACCATGTTCACACATTCAATATTTGGTCAGCATTTACCCTCAGTACTTGTAAGCCAAAACCAGGAATGGGTGATAAATGCAGAAGTGGTGACGTGTTTCTATTATACTTTTCCTGGGATTGTTCCATTCCTGGTTTTGGCTTACAAATACTGATATAAAATACTGACCAAACACTGAACGTGTGAACGTGGCCAAAGGATAAGTCATAAGTTATTAATTGGTGGGGATCTGACTGCTGGGACCTGCATCGATCTGCAGAATGTGCAACTTTTATCCCCATTAGAATGGAGCCGCATGTACAACTAAAAAACTGATCCATTCTTTCCCTAAGTGGCTGCACTTGGCTTTTTCTGGAAGCCCTAAAGAGGATGAATGGAGCTGTGGTCATACATCTCACCTGCAGCTTCATTTTAATATGTGAATAAAAGTTCCCTGTTAGGGATAAAAGTTCCTTATTCGTCCGATAGGCACAGTTTCCATTGGTCGGATTCCAGCAATCAATAAGTTATCATCTACCTAACCTGTGGATCGGTGATAAACTGTTTTCATCAAAGAACACTTTAATGCAAACAACCATAATTGTACATCTCAGTTATGGTGTGCGCACAGTAGATGTTCAGGAGTCGCCTGTGTTTTACAGTCGATGCTCCACTATAATGGCAATAACGGCTAATACGTATTTCCAATTAGGTGTAGGGTGGGCCCCAGACACCCCTGTCCAACCACATACAGAGAACAATCACAAGTCAGCTAATTTTGCATATGCACTTTTCACATAAAGGGGTAGTCGCACACCAAACAAGACATTTTTGATGACGTCTCATTGACAGAGCTGGAATTCTGCTAAGCTCTCATAGTCATGTGACCATTTAGCATCACAAATCATGGCCCTATCATAATAGTAAAGTGTGGGTCATGGGTCAAGATCTGGAGCCACTTGCAGTAATGTAACTGTAACAAAGCTGACATGGGTAACAAGGAGGGACTAATGAAAGGGACAAGTCAGATTGATGAAAACCTATGACACCATAATGGCCTTAGCTGTTAACTATGACATCACTGTTTATAATTTTTGTACTGTGATATTATGTTTGCTTTGTGTTATCACTATGTGCAATAATGGTGTCCTATGGGTTCACAGTAATTATTACCCACTAGATGGCAGCCCAATTCTAACGCATCAGGTATTCTAGAATATGTATGTAGTTTATTTATGAAGATTTTAGAATAATACATTGAATACACAGGATTTGGCCGGCCGCGACCAATTAGGGAAGCGTGGTTCAAATCCCGCGCCTTTTTGCGGCCGGACTACGCCTGTCGCTGATTGTTCGCTGCCGGCCACGTAGTATATTGCACAGCCACGTAGTATATAACAGCCCATGTAGTAAATAGCACAGCCACGTAGTATATTGCACAGCCATGTAGTATATTGCTCAGCCACGTAGTATATAGAAGAGCCACGTAGTATATAGCACAGCCACGTAGTAAATAGCACAGCCACATAGTATATAGCACAGCCCACTGAGTATATAGCACAGCCCATGGAGTATATAGCACAGCCACGTAGTATATAACACAGCCCACGGAGTGTATAACAGCCCACATAGCACATAGCACAGCCACGTAGTTTATAACACAGCTCATGTTGTACATAACAGCCCACGCACGCAGTATATAACACAGCCCACATAGTGTATAAGTCAAATATAGAGTCACTGCACACAGTTGAAGAGTATGCTTAAGGTGAATTTGCTATATTGACGGTGATAGGTGAAGCGACAATTTAGAAGACGTTTCGGCCGGACAACGGCCTTTATCATATAGTCGCCTTTTGGATAAGGAATCACCGGGTAAGTATTGTCACTGCTATGTAGTGTTTCACAGAGGCGCAATGTGTCCAGTCTGGCAGGTGGTCCAATATAGGATTCAGGTAGTCAGGAAAGCCATGTCCTGACAGTTTTGCCTAGGGATCATTGGTGGCGCAGTGTCATATGCGAGCACCGCCGTGCTGGAGCAGCGCTTTCCTGACTACCTGAAAAAATTAAGTGGACAATCCCAAAAGAAAAGCCTTTAAATACAGTACAGACCAAAAGTTTGGACACACCTTCTCATTTAAAGATTTTTCTGTATTTTCATGACTATGAAAATTGTACATTCACACTGAAGGCATCAAAGCTATAAATTAACACATGTGGAATTACATACTTAACAAAAAAGTGTGAAACAACTGAAAATATGTCTTATATGCTAGGTTCTTCAAAGTAGCCACCTTTTGCTTTGATGACTGCTTTGCACACTCTTGGCATTCTCTTGATGAGCTTCAATAGGTAGTCACCAGGAATGGTCTTCCAACAATCTTGTTTCCAGAGATGCTTAGCACTTGTTGGCCCTTTTGCCTTCACTCTGCGGTCCAGCTCACCCCAAACCATATCGATTGGGTTCAGGTCTGGTGACTGTGGAGGCCAGGTCATCTGGCGCAGCACCCCATCACTCTCCTTCTTGGTCAAATCGCCCTTACACAGCCTGGAGGTGTTTTTGGAGTCATTGTCCTGTTGAAAAATAAATGATGGTCCAACTAAACGCAAACCGGATGGAATAGCATGCCACTGCAAGATGCTGTGGTAGCCATGCTGGTTCAGTATGCCTTCAATTTTGAATCTTCCCCAACAGTGTCACCAGCAAAGCACCCCCACACCATCACACCTCCTCCTCCATGCTTCACGGTGGGAACCAGGCATGTAGAGTCCATCTGTTCACCTTATCTGCTTTGCACAAAGACATGGTGGTTGGAAACAAAGATCTCAAATTTGGACTCATCAGACCAAAGCACAGATTTCCACTGGTCTAATGTCCATTCCTTGTGTTCTTTAGTCCATACAAGTCTCTTCTGCTTGTTGCCTGTCCTTAGCAGTGGTTTCCTAGCAGCTATTTTACCATGAAGGCCTGCTGCACAAGGTCTCCTCTTAACAGTTGTTGTAGAGATGTGTCTGCTGCTAGATCTCTGTGCGGCATTGACATGATCTGTAATCTGAGCTGCTGTTAACCTGCGATTTCTGAGGCTGGTGACTCGGATAAACTTATCCTCAGAAGCAGAGGTCACTCTTGGTCTTCCTTTCCTGGGGCGGTTCTCATGTGAGCCAGTTTCTTTGTAAGGTTGATGATTTTTGCTACTGCACTTGGGGAAACTTTCAAAGTTTTCCCAATTTTTCGGACTCACTGACCTTCATTTCTTAAAGTAATGATGGCCACTCGTTTTTCTTTACTTAGCTGCTTTTTTCTTGCCATAATCCAAATTCTAACAGTCTATTCAGTATGACTATCAGCTGTGTATCCACCAGACTTCTGCAGAACACAACTGATGGTCCCAACCCCATTTATAAGGCAAGAAATCCCACTTATTAAACCTGACAGGGCACACTTGTGAAATGAAAACCATTTCCAGTGACTATCTCTTGAATCTCATCAAGAGAATGCCAAGAGTGTGCAAAGCAGTCATAAAAGCAAAAGGTGGCTACTTTGAAGAACCTAGAATATAAGACATATTTTCAGTTGTTTCACACTTTTTTGTTAAGTATATAATTCCACATGTGTAAATTCATAGTTTTGATGCCTTCAGTGTGAATGTACAATTTTCATAGTCATGAAAATACAGAAAAATCTTTAAATGAGAAGGTGTGTCCAAACTTTTGGTCTGCACTGTATTTTCACATTTACTTCAACAGTTTTGAAAAGTATGTAGAAAAAGTGGTGCGGCTAGGAGAAGTTAGTAAATGCAGCAAATTTCTTAAAGATGTGCACAATTTATTGGCATACAAAACTAGTGTAAATTTATGCGACTATGAAGTGTTGTGAGAAAGAGAAATGTGTCTAAAACTTCTAGAGATTTGTGCCACATGTCAGATACTTTTTTTTTTTAACTCTAGGACATATTTATCTGTAACTCAGAAATTTGCTACAATGTTACTAAAAGTCTCATGTTTAGTTTCCATGGATAATGCACAGGATCACACCAGTAGAATTCAGGGAACGCTAACATTGGCGGCATGGCCTCTGCTATGACCGATCAATTATAACCTGTCCTGAATACTGTATGTTTTTTTGTATTATTGTTCAGGCCATTGCAGCAGGCTATTGACTAATGGTTGGCCTGATTCTGCTGTAGATTAGGTCATTGACCCTGCATGTAGTACTGTTACATCTGGCAAATCTGTGGAAGCTTCTCACCACAGTGGGACAGGATTCCCCTGATCTCCTAGTAACTTGACCTTGGCAAGGTTGACTCCCTGTGACTTCCCCCACCTTCTCTTGAATAACCACACCACACCAGTACTTTTGGATAATAATGGCCACACCAGCCAATTTAATATTAATAATATTAATAATAATAAAAGACCCTTGGTGAGGCCCTCGAAGCTAACCCGATCCTGGGCTGCTGATTACCCTCTCAGCCTTACTTCCAGCTGCGTTTTCCTCCAAGCTCAGAAGCACCATGGATTGAGGAAAGAGGTTGCCTCCACAACCTATACCCGACTTCCATCGTCGGGTACCCACCCATCAGTACCGCACACCCGACCTCCAACATCAGGTGGCCCTCCGGGTCCCACGGTAACGTGACCCCGACTTGCCTCGTCGGGTATCACCAGACCACCAACAAAGTAACTATCCACTGTAGGGGGTCCCGCAATGCAAGAATCCCCTCTTTACTGAACTTTTTTGCCAGCTTCGAGGACCCACCAACGCTCAAATCATCATTACGATGATATAACAGAACCTTGGGCTCACGAAGAGCTATCTGCCACCAGTCAGGAGAGGAAAAACTCCCTGTGGGGGAAACCTCCAGGGAATTATGGTGATGGATTGCCCTTCCCCTGGGCTTAAAGGTAACTGCCAAATAAATCATTTTGTATAAGCATCATTCATGTCCTCATTTGAATGGTTCATCTGGCTACTGCGACCCGGTCGTCCTTCTTTTCCTCTATGGTGGGTGGGGCTTGATGTCCGGCTCTCTTGGGAGCGAAAGAGGATCACGGCTCCTCCCTGCAGGGGCGGACTGGGCCGGGTTGCAGGAATGCATCTGCCCCCCGGGCCGGTGCTTGAGCAGGTGCACAGGGCCGCTGGAGGATCGGCAGCGATTTTAATACATGGCGCGCCGCATCCCTCCAGCCGGCCCTTTAGCCAGGTCCTGTGTGCGCGCGTTGCCTGCTCTGAAGTGCCGCGGCGGCCCGCACTAGTGTGCGAGCACGGCCGCGGTCCTAGTTCCTGCGCGTGCTCGCTGGCCATGTCAGAGCGGGCAAGCAGGAGAGAGGAGACCATGCGCGCACATATTTGAAAAAGCCGGTGCGCATAGCCTGAGTGTGTCTGACGCTGGCTGGCCTGCACTAGCGTCAGACAAGACTGCTCACCAATGCCTGGGAATAGACCATGCGCGCACATATTTGAAAAAGCCGGCGCGCAGCCTTACCCCTACTGTGTCTGACGCTGGCCGGCCTGCACCAGCGTCAGAGAAGACTGCTCACCAATGCCTGGGATCCTCTCTACTTCACTGCCAATGCTGGCCAGGACCCGTCACCCGACCCACCTCAGCTCTTCATCCTCCCGACCTCCCCCCATCTCAGGGACCTGGGTGAGTCCCAAGATGATTTTTTTTTAAATGTATATACAGCAGCTGCACCTATATAATGTGTATAGACAGCTATATATGTACATTATATAGGTGATACTGCTGTATATAATCACTATACCACTCTGATGCATGTATAGCAGTCTATATCTTAATAGGTGACACTGCTACTGATGCGTATATACCTTATATAGGTGACACTGCGGTGTGTGTATGTTTATGTATGTATGTATATATATATATATACACACATATATGTACATGTATACACAGCAGTATCACCTATATAAGGTATATACACATCAGTAGCAGTGTCACCTATATAGGATATGGACTGCTATACGTACATTATATAGGTGGTATAGTGATTATATACAGCAGTATCGCCTATATAATGTATATATATCAGTCTATACACATTATATAGGCAATACTGCTACTGATGTGTATATAGGTGATACTTCTGTGTATATATGTCGTTATATAGGTGATACTGGTGTGTGTGTGTGTGTGTATATACACACACACGTACATATATACACAGCAGTAACACCTATATATAACGTATATACACATCAGTAGCAGTATTGCCTATTTAATGAATATAGTCTGCTGTATATATGATAAATAGGTGATACTATCATTATATACAGCAGTATCGCCTATATAACGTGTATCCAACATTTGCAGTATCACCTGTATAATGTACCGACTAAAGTATATACGTTATATAGGCGACACTGCTGTGTATAGTCGGACGATCTATCTGTGTCTAATCTATATATATAATTGCCTAAGGGGTACTTCCGTCTTTCTGTCGGCAATTTCCGTAACGGAAATCCTCCGCTACTCCCCTGCAGTCACAGTGCCCACCGCCCGCTCCATACTCCCCGCAGTCAGTGTCCCCGGCGCCCGCTCCATACTCCCCTGTTGTGAATTCTGCTCTTGGGCTCCCTCCGGTGTTTGTAAGTAGCATTTTTGTGAGTTCTGCTCTTGGGCTCCCTCCTGTGGTTTTGAGTGGTATGGCTGCTTCTTGGATTTAGCTTCTGCAGCTGTTTTCACTGATCGTCTTTCTGGCTCGGCTATATTAGTCTGGCCTTATCCCTCATTCAATGCCAGTTGTCAATTGTTCCTGCCTGAAGTCATTGCTCTTAGGATTTTCCTGACACTCTGACCAGTTCAGCAAAAGCTAAGTCCTTGCTTGTGCTTTTGCAGTTCACTTGTTGTGGACTTTGTTGTTCAGCACTTTCTATGTTTTGTTCATTTGTCCAGCTTATCAGTATGGATCTATTCAGCTAGGCTGGAAACTCTGGGCAGCAGAGATTGCCCTCCACACCTTTAGTCAGGTGTGGAGATTTTTGCATTCCTCTGCGGTGGACTTTTTCTAGTTTTTATTACTGACTGCACAGCGTTCTGTCCTGTACTATTTCTATCTAGCTAGAAGTGGCCTCCTGTGCTTAATCTTGTTTCATACTACGTATGTCATTTCCTTCTCCTCTCACAGTCATTACTTGTGGGGGGCTAATCTATCCTTTGGGGATTTTCTCTGAGGCAAGAAAGTTTTCCTGCTTCTATCTTTAGGGGTAGTTTGCTCTTAGGCTGTGACGAGATGCCTAGGCAGAGTTAGGAGCATTCCACGGCTACTTCTAGTGTTGTGTCGAGCTTAAGGACTGCGGTCAGTATAGTTACCACCTGCTCAGAGCTAGTCGCATGTCGCTCCTTAATCACCAGACCATAACACTCCCCGCAATCAGTGTGCCCGGCGCCCGCTCCATACTCCCCGCAGTCAGTGTCCCCGTGCCCGCTCCATACTCCCCACAGTCAGTGTCCCCGTGCCCGCTCCATACTCCCCGCAGTCCATGTGCCCGGCGCCCGCTCCATACTCCCCGCTCCATACTCCCCGCAGTCCGTGTGCCCGGCGCCCGCTCCATACTCCCCGCTCCATACTCCCCGCAGTCAGTGTCCCCGAGCCCGCTCCATACTCCCCGCAATCAGTGTGCCCGGTGCCCGCTCCATACTCCCCGCAGTCAGTGGCCCCCGCGCCCGCTCCATACTCCCCGCAGTCAGTGTCCCCGTGCCCGCTCCATACTCCCCGCAGTCCGTGTGCCCAGCGCCCGCTCCATACTCCCTGCTCCATACTCCCCGCAGTCAGTGTGCCCGCTCCATACTCCCCGCAGTGTCCCCGGCGCTCCGCTCCATACTCCCCACAGTCAGTGTGCCTGGCGCCCGCTCCAAACTCCCGGCAGTCAGTGCCCGCTCCATAATCCCCTCCAGTCATCGCTTACACTGGGTTAATGCCAGCGGTAACGGACCGCGTTATGGCACGGGTAGCGCACTCCGTTACCGCCGCTATTAACACTGTGTGACCAAGTGTTTACTATTGATTCTGTCTATGCAGCATCAATAGTAAAAAGATGTAATGTTAAAAATAATTGAAAAAACAAAAACCTGCTATTCTCACCTTCAGTCGTCGGACGATGCGCTCCAGCCGGCCACCATCTTCCGTTCCCAAAGATGTATTGCGTACTTACCCATAAGACTTAGCGGTCTCACGAGACCGCTAAGTCATCTGGGTAATTTTGCAATGCATCCTGGGAACGGAAGATGGCGGCCGCATCACACAGCTTCGCTGGATCCCAGGGGTGAGTATATAACTATTTTTTATTTTAATTAATTTTTTTTAACAGGGATATGGTGCACACACTGCTAAATACTGCGTGGGCAGTGTTATATACCTACCTGTCTGGGCAATATACTACGTGACTGGGCAATATAGTACGTGACTGGGCAATATACTACGTGGCTCTGTGCTGAATACTACGTGGCTGGGCAATATACTATGTGGCTGGGCAATATACTACGTGGCTGGGCAAAATACTACGTGGCTGGGTAATATACTACGTTGCTGGGCAATATACTACGTGACTGGGCAATATACTACGTGACTGGGCAATATATTACGTAGCTGGGCAATATACTACATGACTGGGCAATATACTACGTAGCTGGGCAATATATTACGTGGCTCTGTGCTGAATACTACGTCGCTGGGCAATATACTACGTCGCTTGGCAATATACTACGTGACTGGGCAATATATTACGTAGCTGGGCAATATACTACGTGACTGGGCAATATACTACGTGGCTGGGCAATATACTACGTGGCTGGGCAATATACTACGTGGCTGGGCAATATACTACGTGGCTGGGCAATATACTACGTGACTGGGCAATATACTACGTGACTGGGCAATATACTACGTGGCTGGGCAATATACTACGTGGCTGGGCAATATACTACGTGGCTGGGCAATATACTACGTGGCTGGGCAATATACTACGTGGCTGGGCAATATACTACGTGGCTGGGCAATATACTATGTGGCTGGGCAATATACTATGTGGCTGGGCAATATACTACGTGGCTGGGCAATATACTACGTGGCTGGGCAATATACTACGTGGCTGGGCAATATACTACGTGACTGGGCAATATACTACATGGACATGCATATTCTAGAATACCCGATGCGTTAGAATCAGGCCACCATCTAATATATATATATATATATATATATATATATATATATATATATATATATATATATACGTATATATATATATATATATATATATATATATATATATATATATATATATATATATAAAATCTCAGTTTCATCCATATAATGTGTGTACAGCAGTCACAGTATCACATACTATAGGTGATACTACAACTATACACATCAGTCGCAGTGTCGACTATGTATTGTATATACAGTAGTTTCAATGTGATATATGTTCAGCAGTCGCAGTGTCTCCTATGTGATGTATGCATCATAATATAGTATAATGCTGTCTTAATTACCGTATATTGTAGAGATGTTTATATAGTGTAGAGATGTTTATATAGTATGGCGCTATGCATATAGTGTGGAATTCACACTATATACACTGCTGCCACATCTCTACACTATATAATATATGCACCGCTCTATATTCCTTAACACGGTATATAATATGCCTCTGTGTATATAATAGATTGTAGTATACCATATATACTCGTGTATAAGCCGAGTTTTTCAGCATATTTTTTTGTGCTGAAAACACTCCCCTCGGCTTAAGGTACCTTCACACATAATGATTTAGTTAACGATATCGTTGCTTTTTGTGACGTAGCAATGATATCGTTAACGAAATCGTTATGCGTGACAGCGACCAACGAACAGGCCCCTGCTGGGAGATCGTTGGTCGCTGGGAATGATCAGGTCTTTTTTTTTGGTCGCTGATCACCCGCTGTCATCGCTGAATCTACATGTGTGACGCCGATCCAGCGATATGTTCACTGGTAACCAGGGTAAATATCGGGTTACTAAGCGCAGGGCCGCGCTTAGTAACCCGATATTTACCCTGGTTACCATTGTAAAAGTTAAAAAAAAAAACATTACATACTCACATTCCTGTCACGTCCCCCGGCGTCAGCTTCCCTCACTGACTGTGTCAGTGCCAGGCGGCCGTAAAGCAGAGCACTTCGGTGACGTCACCGCTCTGCTTTACGGCCGGCGCTTACACAGTGCAGGGAAGCTGACGCTGGGGGACGTGACAGGAAGGTGAGTATGTACTGTTTTTTTTGTTTTTTTTTTACTTTTACAATGGTAACCAGGGTAAATATCGGGTTACTAAGCGTGGCCCTGCACTTAGTAACCCGATGTTTACCCTGGTTACCCGGGGACTTCGGCATCGTTGAAGACAGTTTCAACGATGCCGAAGTCTTTCCCCTGATCGTTGGTCTGTGTGACAGCTCCCCAGCGACCACACAACGACTTACCAACGATCACGGCCAGGTCGTATCGCTGGTCGTGATCGTTGGTAAATCGTTTAGTGTAACGGTACCTTTATTCACAAATCATTGTCCCAGAAAGATGGAGAAGGAGCAGCGGGTGACAGAGGCAGGAACCGGCGGCTGTGGCTAAAGCCTGTGCCGCTGCTAAAGAGAAATGAATATTCACTGCAACGGCAGTGAATATTCATTTCTCTTATAGCGTTGACAGCCACAGCCGCCGGCTTCCAGCACACATCATACTTACCTTCCCTGCGCACCCTCGCTGCATCTCGTTCCGGCGCTAGCAGCTCTTCAGGGCAACCGATCACGTGTCTTCCGCTCATTAAGGTAATGAGTATTCACCCCTCTCCACTCCCATAGGTATGGGTAAATATTCATTACCTTAATGAGCGGGGGACACGTGATCGCCCGGCCACAGGAGCTGCTAGCACCGGAACGAGATGCTGCGAGGGCATGCAGTGAAGGTAAGTAGGATGTTTTTTTTTTATTTTTTTTTTGGAACCATGTATACATGAACAGGGATAAGAAGCCATGCACACAAAGACGGGGATAAGGAGCCATGCAGACAAGGATGGGGATAAGGAGCCATGCATACAGGGACAGGGGAGTCATGCATACAAGGACGGGGATGTGGGGACAATGCATACCCAGCTTATACTCGACTCAATACGTTTTCACAGTTTTTTGTGGCAAAATTAGGTGCCTCGGCATATACTTGGGTCGACTTGTACTCAAGTATATACGGTATATTGTGGAGCTGTGTATACTTCTAATGTCCTGCATAAATGGTGTAATTCTCAGTATCTATTCTTATGTATGTGTGTATCTGTCTATCTATCACAACGATTAATTATGAGAAATGTAGCGGACTCTTTATTGGCCCATGTGGCAACGTTTCGGATCCATAACTGAACATTTCTCTGATATGGAAGTGAAATGTTGTCACATTGACTAATAAAGAGTATTAAAAAAAATCAGTTCCATTTTCTTCCACAAAAGTGGTACAATCTTCTTCTCACTTGCTGTCCGTGTGCAGTCGTGTTTTTTTTTTTTTTCTCAGCAGATGTTGCAGTCTGATACACGGCGAGTCAGACCATTGAGGAGATGGAGAAATTAATTTTTCCGTCTCCTCCACACCTGTGCTGCGAGAGCATTGGAGCACGGACACTCTGATCACGCTCACAGCAGAGCAAGAGCCGAGTATCATTGGCATATCACATCCGATGCCATATGCTAGTGTTATTCCACCCTAATGAGCACCTGTATTAAGCCCACGTTTACACGGTCAGTATTTGTTCAGTATTTTCATCAGTATTTGTAAGCCAAAATCGGGAGTGGAACAATCCAGAGGAAATGTACAGTAGAAACGTATGCACCACTTCTGTATTTATCACCCACTCCTGGTTTTGGCTACAAATACTGAAGTCACACTGAGGTATACACTGCACAGTACCACTCCTCATTATAGATTGGGGCTGTGTGCTTGTCACTATACAGTGGGGCTGTGTGTGTCATTAATTATACAGTGGGGCTGTGTGTGTGTGTGTCATGATACAGTAGCGTTGTGCGTGTCATTATACGGTGGGGCTGTGCCTGTCATTATACAGTGGGAATGTGTGTGTCAAAATATATATATATATATATATAAATAATATCTCTATCTATCACATGCTTGCGGTCACCAGACCACCTGTTCCCGGCGCCGGCACCAGAGAATCCTCACAGCGCACAGTGCGCACGATATGAGGATTCACACATAGTGACTGTAGACATGTAGCTTAAGATCCGACAACCCCTTTAAGGATGGGCCGCTACTCATGGGCCAATGCTTGTGCTTGCCCCCCAGGCTAAAATTTGCCAGCCAGCCCCTGCCTCCCTGCATCCTTTTTATCCCCCTTCGGCCCCCCTCCTTCTCTCTGTCCTAGGTCACTTCCCCTATGTCACTTCCCCTATAATCAATCCCTTACTTCCTCCCTCTACCCCCTTTCCCCTGTCGTCTCCCTGCCTTTTCCCAAATCCCCAAACCGAACTGTCACTTGCTACCTGCCCCGGTCATGCCCCCCTCCTTCGGACACTCTGTGCCTTATCCGGGGGTTACTTGACCTTGGCAAGGTTGACTCCCCGTGACTTCCCCCACCTTCTCTTCAATAACCACACCACACCAGTACTTTTGGATGATAATGGCCACAGCAGCCAATTTATTATTAATAATAATAAAAGACCCTTGGTGAGGCCCTCGAAACCAACCCGATCCTGGGTTGGTGATTATCCCGTCGGCACATCCTCTTCCCTCTCAGCCTTACTTCCAGCCACGTTTTCCTCCAAGCTCAGAGGCACCATGAATTGAGGGAAGAGGTTGCATCCACACCGTTAACCTGTACCCGACTTCCATCGTCAGGTAGCCACCCATCGGTACTGCGCACCCGACCTCCAACATCAGGAGGCCCTCCGGGTCCCACGATAACATGACCCCGACTTGCCTCGTCAGGTATCACCCAAGTATCACCAGACCACCAACAAAGTAACTATCCACTGTAGGGAGTCCCGCAATGCAATAATCCCCCCTTTACTGAACTTTTTTGCCAGCTTCGAGGACCCACCAAGGCCACACTGAGAGCACTTGACCCCCCTTCAAGTGCTCAAGTCCCCCCCAACCAGCCCTGCTGTGGCCCTCCGTATCCCCTCACGCAAGCCCTCAATCCATAAGTCAGTCCCCGCGGTGTTTAAATGCACCCCGTCCCCTAACCAACAATCTCACTCTGTAGAATCTAAGCCTGCGTGACGTATCGTCACCCCTCCGTTCTGTGCCACGAACTTAGATACCTCTTTGCTAACTTTGACCCGGGCTTTGTTAATCTTTCCCACTGACCGTGCCCCTCGTCACTTTCTTCTAGATACCATGTCAGACCACACTAGCCTCATATTTGGGCATGCTAATCCCAGCTGCCTTACATTCCTTCTGATTTTGGCACTCAGCCCTTTTCCCGAGCTAGACCCCAAGTCATTACCCCCTGCATGTAATACTAATATATCCGGGACCCCGTAGAGGTATACTGCCCGATAAAACTCGTGTAGTACCCGGCCCCATGTTAAACCCGGTATCCCAACCACCTAATCACCACCGTCCGTCTGTCAGCCCGCTGTGCTCCCCAGAATACATATGAATGTCCTAAGATCCAAATGACGATCGGGACTTGTCCTGTAACAAACCAAAATAAATTAGTGTGGTGTAACATCTCTGGGGGGATCGCTACCTCATAATCTTGAGGTCGTACGTAAGAACTGTACCGTTGCGACTCCCACCGGCCAATTCGCTTTACTGCTTCCGGGCTCAGCCCACCCGATCCGAAAGGAATGGCCCGTGTATCTGCCAGGATCCACTCCTGTCTTTACCACACACATCCGGAATACTTTAATAAATTGATACCTGGACAAAAATGACCCATTCTCGTGTCATAGCAGTGGTCCCCTCTGTTTAGGCCTGGTAACCGAGAATATCCCAAAACATTTCCACGGACACATGATAGAACCGCTTACCTTTCCCAATAACACCCTTTTTCCTTTTGTCTTCATGATATCTTCGGCTAGAATGCCCCCCACTATCGGCTTGCCTGGTGCTCCTAGTTCCCCTATCCTCATGGCTCTGAAGAATGCGAGTGAAAAAGCCAACCTAAACAGGCCTACCTCATAATGTGTCCTGCATACCACCTCTAACTGCATTCCTATTTCTTCTAACATGCCGAATGACACCGGCCGCCTGCTGTCCTTTCTACCCTTTCCGTTCCGGTATCCTATAATGGCCTGTTTGACTAAAAAACTCTTTGTCAAATCAGTTCTGTTCCTTAGTTTAAACCCGAATGCTAATCCTGCAATTAGTTGACTCATTTTTGCTGCTGACCAACTATCATCTGCGGCCTGCCTAATTCCCATCAATAACACCCCAATCTGTTCCTCCTCTGACAAGTCCTCGCACCCTCGGCCCAGCCATTGTTCCTACTGCCTCCATGACCGTCCGTAAGCCGCCCACGTGCTACTTGTTACAGATGACTTGATCAGCGGTTCGGCAGCCCTGATGCCACGTTCCATAGTCCGGGAGGTCAGGGTAAGCCCTCTTCTTCCGCTTCGGGGGCCAACGCCCGATACCGCTGCCTCTGAAAACGAGAAAGTGCATCAGTGACCGAGTTAAATTTTCCTGGAACATGAGATACTGTAACATGAGCATTGATAACTAAGCATTCCAACACCAGCTGCCTCAACACTCTAATTACTGGCGGCGAAGACGCAGTGATGTTATTTATGGCCATGACCACTCCCATCTTATCGCACTTAAACCAAACCTTTCGGTTCTTCAGCCGATCTACCCATAGTGTTACCGCCACCAGGATTAGGAAAATTTCAAGTAGTGCAATGTTTTTTTTATCAGCCCTGAGCGCATCCACTTCTCTGGCCATGCTCCCGCGCACCACTGCCCCGGACAGTAAGCTCTAAAACCATAACTGCCTGCTGCATCCATGTATAATTCAATATCCGAATTACAACATCCCCCTTCCATCATCAGGGAAAGCCCATTGTACTTTTCTAAGAATGTGTCTCAAACCACCAGATCTGCTTTGTTATCCGCCGTTAATCGCAAATAATGATGCGGTGATTTTATGCCAGCCGTCACCGCGGCCAATGACCAATCTCCTCGTGAATATCCTGCCCATCGGCATGACTCGACATGCAAAATTTAAACTCTCCAGCAAGGACTGCACCTCCTGCAGCCTCAGTTTTTTAACTCTCCTAGCCCTGCCTATTTCAGATGTCAGGGCGGCAGCTTCTCTCCCGGGAGACGACACTCCCACCGTATAGTGTCGATCATGATTCCCAAAAAGAAGATACATGACGTTGGGCCGACAGTTTTTTCGGGAGCCAATGGCACCCCGAACTCCTTAGCGACCCACCGCAGACTTTTAAAATGGAATCGCACACCCTTGATTGCGAGGGACCTACGCACCAAATATCATCAAGGTAGTGGATCAACGATCCCAATCCCGTGATATCCTTCATTACCCACTCCAGGAATGTGCTAAAGGCTTCAAACAACATACCCGACAATGAGCATCCCATTGGCAAACACCTGTCTATGAAATACTCTCCATCCCAATAGCACCCGAGCAACCGCTGACTATCCGGGTGTACCGGCAGTAACCGAAACGCAGACTCCACATCAGATTTTGCCATCAGCGCCCTTTCCACATTTTCTTACTCAATCTATCGCCAGGTCAAATGATGCGTATAGCACCGAACATAACTCCGGATTGATGCCGTCGTTGCCGGATTTACCACGAGGATATGACAGGTGATGGATCATTCGGAACTTGTTCGGTTCCTTCTTTGGTACAATAGCCAATGGAGAAACCACCAAACCCGATACGAGTGGGGAACTAAACGGACCCGCCATCTGGCCCATCAGCACCTCTTTCCTAAGTTTCTGTTTTATAACTGTGGGGTGCTGATAGGCCGAACTGAGATTCTTCAGCTTCAGCGGTGTTTGGCACGCCGGGGAAGGGATAGAAAACCCGTCCTTGAAACCTTTACTTAATAAGTCCGCTTTCTTCCAATCCCAGTACCTATTTAGATAAGGGAGCATCGTGTGTAGTTTGACTGGTGTTTGTCCCTTGACCATGACCGACTCCTCCCACCCTACTTTCTAGGACACCTATTGGCCCCATGTGCCGATCCATTACAATTGGAACACGTGTGCCTAAATTTACAGCCTGTTCCGAATTTGCACTGTCCCTCATTGAATTGTCAGCTAAGCCCATGTTTCTGATTCCCGCCCTGGCCTTGGAACCTCCCCCCTGCCAGGGCTCCTGCGCTGTATCCTATATGGCCGTCACCACCGGCCCCTCCCTGAAAAGGCATCCAATGTCTGTGGTTTTGAGACAGAACCTTAAGCCACAAGCCAATATCTTTCTGATCCCATCTAATAGATGGTTGCATGGCCTTGCGCTGATGAAACTGTTCGTCATACCGCAGCCAAGCTTGTCCTCCATATGACTTGTGAGCGTCCCCGATGGCGTCCATGTAGCAAAACAATTGAGAGCAGTTTTCTGGCGCCTTTTCCCCAATGACGCTACCTAATATCGTAAAGGCATGCCACCAATTTGAAAACGTATGTCTTCTTAAGATTACGTCCTTTTCTTGTCTTCATGCTGCGGCTCCAGTGCAGGCATACTCTGCCGTTGAGGGTAGAGCAAAGTCCTGCAGTGCGCAGGTGCCGGGCCTCTCTGACCTTTCCCGGTGCGTGCGAACTGCAGTACTTTGCTCTACCCTCAACGGCAGAGTATGCCTGCGCCGGAGCCGCAGCATGAAGACAAGAAAAGGACGTCATCGTAAGAAGACAGGATGCCCCGGACCGGACCACGATCCCCATCGGACCAGAACCGCAGCGGCACCGCCCCTGGGTTAGTATAATCTAACCTATTTTTCTTACCTTTCAGGATACATTGGGGGCTTATCTACAGCATTACAGAGAGCTGTAGATAAGCCCCTGGTGGGTTTAGCTCATCTTCCATTTTAGGGGTGACAGGTTCCCTTTAACCCCTTTACCCCCAAGGGTGGTTTGCACGTTAATGACCAGGCCAATTTTTACAATTCTGACCACTGTCCCTTTATGAGGTTATAACTCTGGAACGCTTCAACGGATCCCAGTGATTCTGACATTGTTTTCTCGTGACATATTGTACTTCATGATATTGGTAAAATTTCTTTGATATTACCTGCGTTTATTTGTGAAAAAAACGGAAATTTGGCAAAAATTTTGAAAATTTCGCAATTTTCCAACTTTTAATTTTTATGCAATTAAATCACAGAGATATGTCACACAAAATACTTAATAAGTAACATTTCCCACATGTCTACTTTACATCAGCATGATTTTGGAACCAAAATTTTTTTGTTAGGGAGTTATAAGGGTTAAAAGTTGACTAGCAATTTCTCATTTTTACAACACCATTATTTTTTAGGGACCACATCTCATTTGAAGTCATTTTGAGGGGTCTATATGATAGAAAATACCCAAGTGTGACACTATTCTAAAAACACCACCCCTCAAGGTGCTCAAAACCACATTCAAGAAGTTTATTAACCCTTCAGATGTTTCACAGGAATTTTTGGAATGTTTAAATAAAAATGAACATTTAACTTTTTTTCACAAAAAATTTACTTCAGCTCCAATTTGTTTTATTTTACCAAGGGTAAACCCCCCACAAGTGACACCATTTTGGAAAGTAGACCCCCTAAGGAACTTATCTAGAGGTGTGGTGAGCACTTTGACCCACCAAGTGCTTCACAGAAGTTTATAATGCAGAACCGTAAAAATAAAAAATCATATTTTTTCACAAAAATTATCTTTTTGCCCCCAATTTTTTATTTCCCCAAGGGTAAGAGAAGAAATTGGACCCCAAAAGTTGTTGTACAATTTGTCCTGAGTACGCTGTAACTCCATATGTGGGGGTAAACCACTGTTTGGGCGCATGGCAGAGCTCGGAAGGGAAGGAGCATCATTTGGAATGCAGACTTAGATGGATTGGTCTGCAGGCGTCACATTGCGTTTGCAGAGCCCCTAATGTACATAAACAGTGGAAACACCCCACAAGTGACCCCCATATTGGAAACTAGATCCCCCAAGGAACTTAACTAGATGTGTTGTGAGAACTTTGAGCCCCCAAGTGTTTCACTACAGTTTATAACGCAGAGCCGTGAAAATAAAAAATTTTCCCCCAAAAATTATTTATTAGCCCCTTAGTTTTGTATTTTCCCAAGAGTAACAGGAGAAATTGGACCCCAAAAGTTCTTGTCCAATTTGTCCTGAGTACACTGATACCCCATATTTGGTGGGGAACCGCCGTTTGGGCGCATGGGAGGGCTCGGAAGGGAAGGAGCGCCATTTGGAATGCAGACTTAGATGGAATGGTCTGCAGGCGTCACATTGCTTTTGCAGAGCCCCTAATGTCCTTAAACAGTAGAAACCCCCCACAAGTGACCCCATATTGGAAACTAGACCCCCCAAGGAGCTTATCTAGATGTGTTGTGAGAAGTTTGAGCCCCCAAGCGTTTCAGTACAGTTTATAACGCAGAGCTGTGAAAATAAAAAATCTTTTTTTTTTCCCACAAAAATTATTTTTTAGCCCCCCAGTTTTGTATTTTCCCAAGGGTAACAGGAGAAATTGGACCCCAAAAGTTGTTGTCCAATTTGTCCTGAGTACGCTGATACCCCATATGTTGGGGTAAACCCCTGTTTGGGCACACGGGAGAGCTCGGAAGGGAAGGAGCACTGTTTTAGTTTTTCAACGCAGAATTGGCTGGCATTGAGATCGGACGCCATGTCGCGTTTGGAGAGCCCCTGATGTGCCTAAACAGTGGAAACCCCCCAATTATAACTGAAACCCTAATCCAAACACACCCCTAACCCTAATCCCAACGGTAACCCTAAGCACACCTCTAACCCAGACACACCCCTAACCCTAATCCCAACCCTATTCCCAACCGTAAATGTAATCCAAACCCTAACCCTATCTTTAGCCCAACCCTAACTGTAGCCTTAACCCTAGCCCCAACCCTAACCCTAGCCCTAACCCTAGCCCTAACCCTAACCATAATGGGAAAATGGAAATAAATACATTTTTTTTATCTTTTAATTTTTCCCTAACTAAGGGGGTGATGAAGGGGGGTTTGACTTACTTTTATAGCTGTTTTTTTTAGCGGATTTTTATGATTGGCAGCCGTCACACACTGAAAGACGCTTTTTATTGCAAAAAAATATTTTTTGCGTTACCACATTTTGAGACCTATAATTTTTCCATATTTGAGTCCACAGAGTCATGTTACGTCTTGTTTTTTGCGGGATGAGTTGACGTTTTTATTGGTAACATGTTCGGGCATGTGACTTTTTTGATCGCTTTTTATTCCGATTTTTGTGAGGCAGAATGACCAAAAACCAGCTATTCATGAATTTCTTTTGGGGGAGGCGTTTATACCATTCCGCGTTTGGTAAAATTTATAAAGCAGTTTTATTCTTCGGGTCAGTACGATTACAGCAATACCTCATTTATATCATTTTTTTATGTTTTAACGCTTTTATACGATAAAAACTATTTTATAGAAAAAAGAAATATTTTTGCATTGCTTTATTCTGAGGACTATAACTTTTTTATTTTTTGCTGATGATGCTGTATGGCGGCTCGTTTTTTTGCGGGACAAGATGACGTTTTCAGCGGTACCATGGTTATTTATATCTGTCTTTTTAATCGCATGTTATTCCACTTTTTGTTCGGCGGTATGATAATAAAGCGTTGTTTTTTGCCTCGTTTTTTTTCTTACGGTGTTTACTGAAGGGGTTAACTAGTGGGGCAGTTTTATAGGTTGGGTTGTTACGGACGCGGCATACTAAATATGTGTACCTTTATTGTTTGTTTTTATTATTTAGATAAAGAAATGTATTTATGGGAATAATATTTTTTTTTCTTTATTTAGGAATTATTTTTATTTTTTACACATGTGGAATTTTTTTTTTGACTTTTTTACTTTGACCCAGGGGGGGACAGGGACATCACAGATCGCTGATCTGACAGTTTGCACAGCACTCTGTTAGATCAGCGATCTGACTTACAGTGCTGCAGGCTTACCAAGCGCCTGCTCTGAGCAGGCACTTGGTAAGCCACCTCCCTCCCTGCAGGACCCGGATGCTGCGGCCATTTTGGATCCGGGGCTGCTGCAGGGAGGAAGGTAAGAGACCCTTGCAGCAACGCGATCACATCGCGTTGCTGCGGGGGTCTCGGGGAAGCCCGCATGGAGCCCCCTCTCTGCGCGATGTTTGATCGTGGTGTGCCGGGGGTTAATGTGCCGGTGGCAGTCCGTGACCGCTCCTGGCACATAGTGCCGGATGTCAGCTGCGATAGGCAGCTGACACCCGGCCGCGATCGGCCGCGCTCCCCCCCGTGAGCGCGGCCGATCGCGCTGGACGTATTATTCCGTCCTTGGGAAGTAAGGCCCACCCCACATGGACGGAATAGTACGTCCAATGACAGAAAGGGTTTAACAGAAAGTTTTCTAGTTTTTTCACGGGCAAGACACTTCAGGAAATGTTGCTTTTTTATTTCTTTTTCTTAACTTGCTTTTGTTCACAAAGCGATTTTGAAGCGTTTTTTTTTCCCACACTGTGTTTTGCAGACATTTCATGTGACAGTGTCAGATTTGGATAAGTCAAATGTAACTTCATATTTTTCAGGAAAAAAATGCCATATGAAAAGTAGAGTGGATTTTTCATTGGAATAGGATTCAAAGAGTTTTTCATGTGAATTTTGCAGCGAATCTGCTTAAAAATTCTCGTCAGAAAACTCTGTGTGAACCTAACCATAGCACTGTGGGTTTTTTTCAGGCATATTCGGGTCTCCTTCAAAATACACCTGAAAATGCTTGAAAGCCTCTTCCTATTCACTTCTATTGTAAACCCCTCTGTTGTACATACAGGTGTTTCTCACAAAATTAGAATATCATCAAAAAGTTAATTCATTTCAGTTCTTCAATACAAAAAGTAAAACTCATATATTATATGGAGTCATTACAAACAGAGTGATCTATTTCAAGTGTTTATTTCTGTTAATGTTGATGATGGCTTACAGCCAATGAAAACCCCCAAATCATTATCGCAGTAAATTAGAATAATTACCGTAACAAAAAATACCTGCAAAAGCTTCCTAATCTTTTAAAAAGGTCCCTTAGTCTGTTTCAGTAGGCGCCACAATCATGGGGAAGACTGCTGACTTGACAGATGTCCAGAAGGCAGTCATTGACGCACTCCACAAGGAGGGTAAGCCACAAAGGTCATTGTGGAAGAAGCTGGCTGTTCACAGAGCGCTTTATCCAAGCATATTAATAGAAAGTTGAGCGGAAGGAAAAAGTGTGGTAGAAAAAGGCGCACAAGCAACCGGGATAACCGCAGCCTTGAAAGGATTGTTAAGAAAAGGCCATTCAAAAATGTTGGGGAGATTCACAAGGAGTGGACTGCTGTTGGAGTCATTGCTTAAAGAGCCACCACACACAGATGTATCCAGGACATGGGCTACAAGTGTCGCATTCCTTGTGTCAAGCCACTAATGACCAATAGACAACGCCAGAAGCTTCTTACCTGGGCCAAGGAGGAAAAGAACTGGACTTTTGCTCAGTGGTCAAAGGTGTTGTTTTCAGATGAAAGTAAATTTTTCATTTCATTAGGAAATCAAGGTCCCAGAGTCTGGAGGAAGAGAGGAGAGGCACACAATCCAAGCTGCTTGAGGTCTAGTGTGAAGTTTCCACAATCAGTGATGGTTTAGGGAGCCCAGTAGTGTAGCTACCGGGGGGGCAGAGGGGGCCATCGCCCCGGGCCCCACGCTCTGAGGGGGCCCACCGGGAGCTACGCTACTGTAACTGCATCGGCGCGTGCAGCGCGCCGATGAAGTTACATTCTGCGGCAGAGCAGGGAGAATCGATCTCCCTGCTCTGCCGCTATGGGGCCCCTGGGCAGGCGTGGGGGCCCGGTGCCAGCAGTGGGCCCCCCGCCTGTCATTGCATGGTGAGCTGTATCAGCATCTAGCCGATATAGCTCACCGCAGTGATGAGGGAAGGAGCGCTGCGCTCCTCCCATCATCCCCCACACCGTCTGACAGCGGGCGCGATGACGTCACTGCCCAGCGCCCGCTGTCAGATGAGCAGGAGCAGGAAGCACCGCTGGAACAAGGAGGAAGAGAGGTGAGTATTTATTTGCTGTGTTTTTATGTGGGCTGCCTTTTTCAACAGTATCTGCCTATAGGGGGGAGTGCTGCCTCATATACAGGATCTGCCTATAGGGGGGGAGTGCTGCCTCATATACAGTATCTGCCTATAGGGGGGGAGTGCTGCCTCATATACAGTATCTGCCTATAGGGGGGGAGTGCTGCCTCATATACAGGATCTGCCTATAGGGGGGGAGTGCTGCCTCATATACAGTATCTGCCTATAGGGGGGAGTGCTGCCTCATATACAGTATCTGCCTATAGGGGGGGGAGTGCTGCCTTGTATACAGTATCTGCCTATAGGGGGGAGTGCTGCCTTATATACAGGATCTACCTATAGGGGGGGACTGCTGCCTTATATACAGGATCTGCCTATAGGGGGGGACTGCTGCCTTATTCTACAGGGTCTGCCTATAGGGGGGGACTGCTGCCTTATATACAGTATCTGCCTATAGGGGGGAGTGCTGCCTTATATACAGTATCTGCCTATAGGGGGGAGTGCTGCCTTATATACAGGATCTGCCTATAGGGGGGGACTGCTGCCTTCTATACAGGATCTGCCTATAGGGGGGGACTGCTGCCTTATTCTACAGGGTCTGCCTATGGGGGATGCTTTAAACTACAGGGTCTGCCTATAGGGGTGCTGCCTTGTGCTATATTGAGGACTATCTGGCACATTATGCTATATAGCGGTTATCTATGGGGCCATCATACAGTGTGGGGATTACAGTGTTGGAGCCATCAAACAGTTTGAAGGCTACTAAGGGGTCAGTATACTGTGTGGGTGATACTATACAGTTAGGGGGCATTATAGTGTGTATAGGGGAGCTGTACGGGGGGGAGACTCGGGACATTATTAAATTTAAAGTGGGCACTTATTGTAATAGGGGAACTCAGGTTACTGTGACTATCAAAGGGGCACACTGAGGGCATTATTACTTTCTAGGGGGCAAAATGTGGGCTCTGTTTTCTAGGGCACTTGCACCCGGCATTACTATATTATAGAGGGGTGCTTTAGAATTTAGAGGGTACAGAGAACCACAGAGTAGGTGCAGTAATAGGGTCACATACGGCAGCAGCAGCTCAGTATTGGGGTATCAGGTGCAGTAATAGGGACACATACGGCAGCAGCGGCTCAGTATTGGGGTATCAGGTGGAGTAATAGGGTCACATACGGCAGCAGCGGCTCAGTATTGGGGTATCAGGGGCAGTAATAGGGACACATACGGTAGCAGAGGCTCAGTATTTGGGTATCAGGTGCAGTAATAGGGACACATACGGCAGCAGCGGCTCAATATTGGGGTATCAGGGGCAGTAATAGGGAAACATACGGCAGCAGCGGCTCAGTATTGGGGTATCAGGGGCAGTAATAGGGACACATACAGCAGCAGCGGCTCAGTATTGAGGTATCAGGGGCAGTAATAGGGACACATACGGCAGCAGCGGCTCAGTATTGGGGTAGCAGGTGCAATAATAGGGACACATACGGCAGCAGCGGCTCAGTATTGGGGTATCAGGTGCAGTAATAGGGACACATACGGCAGCAGTGGCTCAGTATTGGGTTATCAGGTGCAGTAATAGGGACACATACGGCAGCAGCGGCTCAGTATTGGGGTATCAGGTGCAGTAATAGGGACACATACGGCAGCAGCGGCTCAGTATTGGGGTATCAGGGGAAGTAATAGGAAGACACATACGGCAGCAGCGGCTCAGTATTGGGGTATCAGGTGCAGTAATAGGGACACATACGGCAGCAGCGGCTCAGTATTGGGGTATCAGGTGTAGTAATAGGGACACATACGGCAGCAGCGGCTCAGTATTGGGGTATCAGGGGAAGTAATAGGGAGACACATACGGCAGCAGCGGCTCAGTATTGGGGTATCAGGTGCAGTAATAGGGACACATACGGCAGCAGTGGCTCAGTATTGGGGTATCAGGTGCAGTAATAGGGACACATACGGCGATTCCATCATAAAGAACGTCAATGGTAAGTCATTATCTATAACTGTGCTGTGATCTCTTATATGTTCTGTAGGGCTAGTATCTACCAATGACCATATGGCGGTAATATCCATATTGGTCGTTATATAGAGATTATCTTCAGTAACAGCGCGGTCATCTGCTGAGGTTCTCCACTATTAGGGGGCGTCATCGAGTTGTAATCAAGGTTACCTGGTTAGGGGCCCACTCAGAAGCTTCGCCTCCCCTGAGCCAGAACCCTAGCTACGCCACTGGGGGAGCCATGTCATCTGCTGCTGTAGGTCCACTGTGTTTTATCAAGACCAAAGTCAGCGCAGCCGTCTACCAGGAAATTTTAGAGCACTTCATGCTTCCCACTGCCGACAAACTTTTTGGAGATGGAAATGTAATTCTTCTGCAGGACTTAGCACCTGTCCACACTGCCAAAAGTACCAATACCTGGTTTAAAAACAATACTATCACTGTGCTTGATTGGCCAGCAAACTCGCCTGACCTTAATCTCATACAGAATCTATGGGGTATTGTGAAGAGGAAGATGAGAAACTCGGGAACGGAGCATTCAGCATGTTTCTTACAGGTGTCTGTACCATAATATGCAATTAAAATCTTCTCTAATTATTGCATTTTTTCCACCATTTTCTACTTTAGTTTATACATTTTTGTGCAGATTTGAAGCAGTATTTTCTAAAGTCTTTTTAGTACACAGAAACTTACTGTTTTGTTTTTTTCATGTGTTTTTTAGACTCCTTCCTAAGACTACAAAGAAAAAAACACAGAAACACAAAAATGCAGAATTTCAGCACCATTATTTAAATTACCGTAGGTTACTTGCATGTTTTTATTGCGTTTTTGTGTGCAGTTTGTTAACGTGCATTTTTATTGTTTTTCATGTCGCGGTTTTTACCTTTTGGTGTGTCATGCTTTAAAAAAATGATGCTTTGTTTTTAACATGTCCTGATCTTTGTCTTTGAGAAAACTTTAGTGACAAACTTATGTGCGGATTATATGCGTTTTTTTCCTGCGTACCTTCCACTCTTAATGTAAGTTTGTGGGGAAATTCCACACAGAAAACTCAGCGTACTTGCTGGAGAAATTGACATGCTGCAGATGTGAAACATGCACCGCAGGTCAGCTTACACTGTGTTAAAAAGCTCAGCGGACATCAGATTTCTATAAATCCCATCCACTTTACTGGAACTGTAAGGCTATGTGCCTATCATCAGGAAATAGCAGCGCTTTGGACGCAGTGCATTTTTGTTGCTTTCAATCATGCAGTTAAAACCACATGTGTTCACTGAACCATGTGGATTTACTGCATCCGATACATTCTATACACAGGCGTCTCTGCAACAGAAATTGACATGCTGCGAGTGAGGTTATGCAGCATCAAATAGAAGCACAGTGGACTTGTGATTTCTTTAAATCCCATCCACTGTGCTTGCATCATAGAATGCAGCGTTTTGGAAACAGCGCAGGTGAGCTGGGTCCAAAACATTGCTATTCTGTATGAGCGGTCACGTGGGGCCGCCGATTATAGTCATGACTATGCGGCTCCACCTCCCATAGGGGTGGAGCCGCATATTCATTACTGTAAATGAGCGGCCCCACGTGACCGCTCATACAGTACAAGGTGCGGCCAGGACAGGAAGCAGCGAGGAAGCCGGGTGAGTATTTTAATCACAGTGGGGGGGGGGACCTGGATTTGGACTTTACACACTATTATTCATATCTTCTCTACAGCAAACGCTGCTGCAGGGAAGATATGAATGGGGCTTCAGCACGATGCAGGGGACAGCGCTAAACTTTAGCGCTGTCTCCGGCACGGTGCGTGTGGTACCCAGTGGGCACACGGGCGGCACATGTGTGCCGCATGTGTGCCACACTGATGTGCCACAGAAACGCATCGGCACACGGACACAGATAATTCCGGTACCGATTTTTCCGGTACCGGAATTATCTGGACGTGTGAGACTGGCCTGAAAAACACATCAAAAGCTCATCGTGGCAACATAGCCTATACACACAGCGGGCAGGAGGTTTCATGAAACACATCCACTTTGGGCAGCTAAGAGCAGAATTTCTTGCACAAAAAAACACTGCTGAAAAAAGAAGCATTTAAGCCAAGTGGGAACATGGAATGACATCTTTTAATAGCTTGCTCTCTTTCAAAAGTCTGATTCAGATGTTTCAGGAAACTCAATTTTATTGGAGTTTTTTAAGCTCAAAGAGTATTTTTTCGTCATTTCCTGAATGTTTTTTCTGCATTTTTAACCAGTGTTTTTTCATTAGCATTTTTTGGGAATTTTTTTCCCAAATGTTTCAGAGACGTTGGTCATAGGCTGCTTAAAATACATAGAATAACAAACTCAGCACTTACCTTCCGTTTGTGTAGTGCCAGCTCCCCGATGCTGCTCCAGTGTTTTAAATACAGTGGTGATGTCACTTCAGTTGCCGCTTTAGGCCACGGTCACACGGTCAGTATTTGGTCAGTATTTTACCTCAGTATTTATAAGCCAAAACCAGGAGTGGCACAATCAGAGGAAAAGTATAGTAGAAACACGTCAACACTTCTGTATTTCTCACCCTCTCCTGGTTTTGGCTACAAATACTGAGGTAAAATACTGACCAAATACTGAACATGGCCTAAGGGTATGTGCACACGATGCAGATTTAGTGCAGAATTGGTGCAGAACTGCAGCAGATTTTTCTGCTGCAGAAACGCTGCAGAACTGCACTGTGATTTACAGTACAATGTAAATCAATGTGAAAAGAAAAAAGCTGTGCACATGGTGCAGAAAAATCTGCGCAGAAACGCTACAGATTTCAAAGAAGTGCACGTCGCTTCTTTTGTGCAGTTCTGCAGCGTTTCTGCAGCAGATTTTTCTGCACCATGTGCACAGCTTTTTTCTTTTCACATTGATTTACATTGTACTGCACAGAAACTGCATAGAATCTGCACAGAATCTGCACAGAAACTGCACAGAAACTGCACAGAAACTGCGCAGAAACTGCGCAGAAACTGCGCAGAAACTGCATAGAAACTGCACAGAAACTGCATCAAATCTGCAGATGCAGATTTAGTGCAGAAAATTCTGCACCACATTTCCTACGTGTGCACATAGCCTAAGGCTATATTCACACTTAGCGGTTTTTACCGCGGAACCGCCGCGATTTAGATGCTGCGGGTCCGCAGCAGTTTCCATAGCGTTTACAGTAACATGTAAACCCTATGGAAACCGCAAACCGCTGTGCACATGCTGCGGGAAAAACCGCGCGGGAACGCAGCGGTTTACAACCCGCAGCATGTCACTTCTTTGTGCAGAATCGCTGCGATTCTGCACCCATAGGAATACATTGAACCGCTTACTTCCCGCATGGGGCTGTGCCCACGTTGCGGGAAGTAAGCGGATAATGTGCGGGTGGTACCCGGGGTGGAGGAGAGGAGACTCTCCTCCAGGCCCTGGGAACCATATTTGGGGTTAAAAAATAAAAAATCTGGTTATACTCACCCTCTGATGTCCGGAGCTCCTGGGCGCTGCACGCGGCCGTCCGGTCAGAGTTGCTGTGCGACCAGGACCTGCGGTGACGTCGCGGTCACATGACCGTGACGTCACGAAGGGTCCTTCTCCCACAGCATCGGGTGCAGCGCCCAGGAGATCCGGACATCAGAGGGTGAGTATAAGCAATTTTTATTATTTTTAACATTACTATTGATGCTGCATATTGCTGCATATGCAGCATCAATAGTATAGGCGGAAACCCGCAGCGGAAAACGCGGAACAAACCGCGATAAATCTGCAGGGAGAACCGCAGTTGTTTTGCCCTGCAGATTTATCAAATCCGCTGCGGGAGAACCCGCAGGGACCCGACGCAAGGTGTGAACATAGCCTAAGGGCTCCTTCTCACTTGCGAGAAATACGTCCGAGTCTCGCAGGTAAAAACCCAGCTTGGGAGTGGAGGGTGCAGCTCCATGTATTGCTGTGTGGCTGCACGCTCCACTCTGAAGTGCCGGCGCCAGAGCAGGGTTTTTACCTCGGACGTATTTCTCGCGAGAAGGAGCCCTTAGCCACACACTGAGCTCACAGTTCATACACTGAGGTGGACGGCGTGCCACACTGAGCTCAGTGACTGGCTAGAGCGGTGATACGTGCTGACGTTACCTCATCACTGTATTCAGTGCACCATGGCGCCGTGGAGCCGATGCTGCCGGACACAGGGAGGGTGAGTATCTGTCACAGTTGCCAGCTTGACTTATTTTGTTCTGGACCGCTTATCAAAAAATCACGGACAGACAATATTTTTTACGGACACGGAAAACCGTAATACATGACTATGATTATCAGCGACCCGTGTCTGCAGTCTGTAATTCTGAGGCGACGTCGGCTGCCCTCACTGGAGACTCATAATTACAGCCAAAATTATCTCTACAAGTTTCTTCAGTCTCAAATAAAAAAAATCACAGAAGCCTTACATGTGCCTTATTTTAGGGTGTCCTGAATACTATGGGCTGTCCGCAACCCTGGTACCGCATTTTATCACTTTTTTTCCACAATGTCTCCTTATGCTACCTGTGCATTATAAACTAGTGCACACATGGGGCACGCTGCAGACTCGTGCACTAATGTGCAGTGAATGTAGTACTACAAGTGCCAGACACTATGTGGTGGGCTCCACAGGCTGCAGCGAGCGGAGGACATGGACTCCCGCTCCGTCCTGTGAGTGGCTCTGGTGCCTGCAGTGACGTCACTGGGCGCGCAGTTCAGGCTTCCAGTGCTCTATAATAACGCAGTGCGAGATGCTGCGGGCAGTGAAGTGAGAGCGGAGGCGGCAGCTGCACCGGGCGCACTGTCAGTCACGTCAGCGCCGTCCTGCCACACCGAGGACTAATTACCGTACAGCATGGACACGTCCCGGAGCTGCCTGCTCGTGTGCTCGCTTCTGTGCACCCTGCAGCTCGTTAGCGCGGCCAGGCTGGGGAAGCAGCAGCAGCAGCACCGGAGCTGCCCCGGCCCCTGTGTGTGTGACCAGGACGGGATGATGATGAGAGTGGACTGCTCAGACCGGGGGCTCACTGCCGTGCCAGCCAATGTCAGCATCTTCACCTCCTACCTGTAAGTGGCACACATGCCCACTCCTCAGGGAGCCCCTCTCCTTACTGTACCGTGGTTATTATCACTGCCTTGTCAATGATGCATATAGCGCCTGCATGCACTGTGGCGCTGCTGGTGCCATGTGGATGTGGTGCAGAGGTAGCCAGTACTGGCCGTGGGCATCCATGCCTCCTGGAATAATAGCCATCGCATCCTCATGGCTCACTCAATTATTACTGTAGAGCTTTGCCAATTCCCAGGTTGGGACCAAGCATACTGATAGGCATTTTGGGATATATGTGTGTATATATATATATATATATATATATATATATATATATATAATATATTTGTTTTTCTTAGCTGTCCCCCATGGAAAGTTCACATCCTTATGTGGAGGCTCTATCTATCTATATATCTAATATATCTATAGATATATAATTTACAGATGTAGCAGAGCTGAACTTGTAGATATGGTCAGAGCATACTTCGGCCAGCACACCTGAAATTACTGGGCAATATATGCCCTCCAAAAAACATCAGCGACCAACATTATTTATAATGGTAACCCAAAGTGAGCAATATGTCAATAAAGTGTGATAATTATTATTTACATTGACCTGGTCAAGTATCACCAGCCTCAATAAAACCCCCATTTTTTTTTTAAATAGACACAATTAAGGCTCCTTATTTTTATGTCCGGTTGTCAGCAGTGTATGTAAATGATGTAGTGTGAATCAGCGCAAACTCACACTACTGGGGTCTCTTTAGCTATTATGGCACTGTGCAGGTGGGTACCAGTTAGTACTGAATTCACATCCAATAGCTGAGTGATAGATTAGACAATATTCTGTATCAACACCGAAGACGTCCTTGTAAATCAAGGGGGCATGTTTACTGCGTCCAGCTGTCCCCTTATAAGTCAGGGATCACAAGACAAAAAAGAAGGACTTTCCATGATAACCCGAATCACTGTTTCTAACATCAGGAGCAGCTTTGTTGTAAATCAGAGATGAGCTCTCCTGTGTAAATCAGTAAGATCAGAAGAATCTTAGTGTGCAGATGAGCCAGATAAATCAGATCGTCACATGAAATGGTAGTAAGAAGGTAAATTACTAATCTAGGGTCAAGTTCAGTAGCAGACCATGTGTGGAAGAAGAAAGCATGGCATAGAACGATAGTTTATTTATATCATACTACTAATTGTTTCATGTTCTAGTTTATTATATTATTTCAGTAGTGAAATTCCACTATAGAAATCACCTGCCTTTTCTATCAGGAGCCAAAAATGCCTATGTGATTGCAGAAAATATTTCAGTGTTCCAAACTAGGGTCGTGTGTGTGCTCCCTGTAGATTGTAATGAGCTTCCTAGATAGCACTACCGCTCAGGACTGATATATGTACAACGTATAGCTTCTATAAATTGGTCAGTATCGCAGCTCCAACACCTACTGGTGTTATGTGTAAAAATGCAATGGTGCGCTGTACTCCTGCCAGTCCATGGCCATTTGGCAGGCACCAATCAAGTATATTGTAAATATGTTCCTTATCATGTGGTATTAGGAAAACAAGATCCTAGACTGATTTCTGAGAGAAGTTGTATTGGGCATTAATAGTTACACCTTTGTGAGATATTTCTTATACAATCATAGGGTTTAACTGCTAAAAGTTACACACTACCCTTAAAAAGCTGCCGTAAACCAGAGCGCCATAATGAAGTATACAAGCGCACAGAAATCTCAAGATAGAATTTTACGAAGCATTCCTTAACATTCTTGTTGCAAAAAATTACACAGATTTTTTTTTTTTTTTTTGGGGGGGTGAGAGTTGTGGGGAAGGGGGGGGGGGTGGCAGAAGGAGGCAGGGGGGACTTTGTATTCCTCCTGGATTACTTTTGTAGTTCTATTTTGTAGCATTTTTATGTGACTTATAACCTGTTGTCATTTGCTTAAAGCAAGAAAAATGACAATGTCCTTTTTTTTTTTTTTTCAGTAACAAAGAGTTGCTTGTCTTGTGGGGCTGGGGTGGGATGTAATATTATTTGCTTTGATAATATTGATAAATTGTGAACTTTCATGATGATCTACAGTGCAGTCCCTCTCCTTGTCAGGGTTATTGCAAGTGAGCCAAGGGGAAATGTTGATTACAGTTGCAAAAACTTTATCTCTACCTTTGGTTTATGAGACAAGTCTTTGAAGTGTGCAAGTATCTTTAACTGCGATATTAAAACAAAGGAGACAAGTGAAGCTGCCATACAGGAAAGCGTGTGATAATATTCTAGAGATTTGCAGATTGTTACTTTGCACATCTACACTCAGAAGCTACAGGTGTCTTATAGGACCTAGTGAATAAAACCGGGACCCTTAGAGCCGACCTTGCAATGCAGCAGTGCACGATATTTTGTTTAACACAATTTTTCACAGGTTTCAGTGTGTTCAAATAGGACTAAAGTCTTGTGAGCTGCATTTTCTAATATGCCAAAGAAACACTTGAATGACAAATTGAGATTTGGTAAATGTGTATACAGTTTATCATACATATTACTAAAAGAGTAAAGGTCAATTATCAATATACGCCTTAGTGATTGAAATAATATTGGAGGCATGTTTAAAGTAATATGGTTTAAATTTTAAAACCTGTTAATTGACCCCCCGTCTCCATATTTACAATATGTTACTTTACCCCTGAGATTAAATCACCTCCACAAAGCAAAAAAAGAGCCTATCTATCTCATGTCTATCTATCTAATTATCTATCTGTCATGAGAATTATAAGTCATGTTTGAAAATATTCTTATAATGAAAAGGCTTGTAAAACAATTTCACAGAATGGCCTGAAATGCGTTGAGTCAGTGTGTATCGCCATACATTGGGTTGTAGTAATGTTGAGCATGCAGTCATGTGAGGCTGACAGTAAATTGTTATTTGGGGCTACCCATGGTGTTTATTATTTTCCTGACCAATGTTCGTTGCCGGCATTGTTTCATGGTTTGTGTCTGAGGATGAAGAGGCGCTTCTTCTCTAGATGCTTGTGTGGTTCCAACATCCTACTTCAATGTTATGTGTTTGTTTTGATGCCCTAATCCCAGGGTTCTGTTTTCTTGTGTGAAGCACGCTGAATCTTCCAGATACCCTGACTTGCTGTTGTTGATGTTGTTTTATTTCATTTCTGCTCGGATTCCTTGCTACAGATGAGGTGCTATTAAAGCTGGGAAAGGTGTTCCCAATAACAACAGTGGCTTGTGTAAATATGATACCTTTGTCTGGTAACTTCTATATAGATCAAAGAGGCTTCTTAGACCACTCAGGTGTCTGCTTAAAAATTCAGCTTCACTATTATACCTGACAATGAACGTTTTGTAGAAATGCGATTATTCTGCTCCCTCCCACACTGGATATTATTTTGCGCTTGCCAGATAATAGATTGTATTTATCGCTAATATGACCCTCTGAAGAGTAATCCTCTAGGTGTAATCCTGCAGCATGTACAAATTAATTTATGGTGCCTGCAGCATTTTGGGATAATAAGACTTGCCAAAGATGACAAGAAGTTGACTGTGATTCAAATGAAATAATCCTACCAATAGGCAAACTTTTTTTTCAAGGGTTTTAATATAATATCCCCTTTCATAGCTATAGTCTGCGGCCTTCAAAGCTTGTTTATGATGTAATAAGAGTCATCTGATAGTTTACGTGCTTAAATTCCATTAAGAAATAACTGGGCTCTCTCAGAATGCAGATGGGGCTCATATATTGTAACTTTTTCCATTTTATGGACCGTCTAAAAATATAGCCATACTATCTAGACTGTAACAGCAATCTCAAATATTTGGAATTATGGTGTGACTTTCAAACAAAACTAGAGCCGAGTAACATGTAGTTTCACTAGTGAAATCAATAACATATTTAGCTATCGATTCATTAAAGAGTGATATGCTTGTCGGATAGGTCATCATCACTACTAATAAACTTGGAGCTGACTTTTATAGGGCATTTTTTAAGCACTATATAACAAGCTGCACTTCTGTCCGTTCACAGTCTGATGTGAAATATCTCTGGATATTTTAAGTCATTGAGTCCTCCCCACTTAAGTTCTAAATTTTGGAAGCATGATCACATCAACTCCCCAAACTTCATAAAGAATATACAGTATATTATTCGAAAGGAACAATTTAGTCATCAGATAAGGATAAAGAAGTTGTGTCTTTGTTACCTTTGTGTCACTGAAAACATTATCATTTAATCATTCTTGCATTCTTTAAGTTTTCCCACTAAAATGTTTAGTGGATTAACTTACTCCCTTTACATGAGGCCAAGTGTAGCAGAGAAAACTTTGCTTCACTTTCTCATACTGTAAAAGCAATAAAAGGATAGACCATGGGAGGAACAATAACTTCCAGCATTAGCGTTATGTGATATCACTTCAAACAGTGGAAAATAGGAAATCTCAGTGTGACAGCTATTGTGCGCTGCACACACCTTTTAGCAGTCCTGTTCTTGTTACAGCCCTTCTCAAATGCCATTCTTCCTAGGCATGCTGAAAGCATTGCTGCTCTATTTATTTCCGTGCCACTATCAGGATTCATAGTAAGTGCAGTTGCATAATCATTTACTTTGTAGTATTTTCACGGTATATAATGAGTAAGGAGAGGTTGTGCGCAGTTAATCATCATACTGGGGCCATACACACCATTGTTAATGAATGACAGTTTATAGCTCAGTATAAAAGCATATTTGATGTAGCATGCAGCACAATAGTAGAGCACACTTTTCTCTTTCCACATGTTCCTGGTAGTCGTTGTAATAGTATAAACATGTGTTAAATAAGCCGCGTGGATTCTGGCGACAAGGCATATACCGTAAGCTGTAGCAATATTGTTATGATCAATGGACACGTTCCCTTTTATGATGTTGTAAAGACTCTCTTCTTGTAAAAACTTGTACAGAAGTTGCTACATAAAGATATGAGGCTAGTAGGCCCTCTGTGCAGTGGCTTAATATCAAGCCCATCACGATTAGTAATTTGAAATGATATTGTTACCTCTACAGCTTTGGTAAGAACAGAATATACACCTGTGAAATAATCCCCAGTATAGTATGATATTTACAGCATATTATAATGGAAAGAAAGTAAGATTTGGGAAAACCTCTGGATACAAAAAAACAGAAAAATCACTGTTTTGCCACGTTTCACATCTTAAAAAGTCTATAATTGATCCCGATGCCCCCGTTAAAAAAGCAGGTGGTCTGCCTCTCGTAGAAGTTTAGATCACTACATCAAGAAAAGTTAGAAAATGCATCCTCTAAATCAGCACTCCTCAGAAATCTGAGATGGACCTCACTGGCGGACAAACACTAGTCGGTGAGGCAGTTTGGCAGTTTTGACAGAGATGATCTTGGATAGGCACAGGCCTTCTTTCTCGTTTTACAAAATTAAACAAGTGACAGGGGTTGTGAGTTTTGCGTATGACCCAAAAACTTGAACGACTATGACTGCAAAAACCAGAGACTGAACCACACAATAACATTTACACCCACCCTCCCCACACAAATACAGAATCGGCAAACCAGAAAATAATCCTTTACCAATGCATAAAGAAAGAAATCAGTTCTGGTCATCTGAATGTGGTTGTTTAGCCAGGATTTCAGCTAACCCCATGCAGATAAATGAGCAAGAAATTTCGTCAGTACATCTGCCACGAGTAAATATATAACTTATTCTTCCATTAAGGCAAGCAGAGGGTGTTAAAGGTGTCTCAAAATATCTTCATTGGTCCTGGACCAAGTATAAAATCTGGCTTGGGTTCAACATTGGAGAGTTTCTTGCATTCACACATCACCAGAACTATGTGTGTAGGGGCTGACTGCCTAGCTTATTTATGCACCAGCCATGACCGAGAAGGGGCTGGCTCCTAAATTTGTCATAGAGACCATGACATGACTCTCTTTTATTACCTAAGCTGGAAGTAGGGCTTCAGGGACCTGTACTGATATCTCGAGATTATGGCACATTTCTTAATACATATGTATTAGTAAATTGTATATATTTCAATTTTTAATTAGATCTAACAATATTTCTTTAGCTGGACAGCTACAGAAATGTACATCAAACAGAGCAAAATGGAAACTATGTGCCATAAAAATATTCCAGCTTTATTAGTATTTGATTAAGACAATGAAGATAAATTAGAACGTAGAGCTGAGTGAAAGGAAGATCATTGGTAGTAAGTGGATACTGTACCTTAAGTTGCGCTGACACCCCAATGCGTGTTTCGCGTTTAGCTTTTGCCAGGTACACCCTCACACGCCTCCCCTGGAAAAAGCTAAACGTGAAACGTGCGTTGGGGTGTCAGCACCACTTGAAGGTACTGTACCCACTTACTACCAATGATCTTCCTTTCTCTCAGCTCTCATTGCCTAAGTCTTTCATTACTAGCAAATTTCTTCCTAAAGGATAATAACCTTAGGCACTCTAGCTGCTGCTATTCACATTGACATGGGCATAAGGATAGTTACATTTTTTTTAAACTATTGCATGTGAATAAAATAACCAGGGGTGGATTAAGGGTAGCCAGGGCCCCGGGCTGTTCAGACACTGTGGGCCGCCCGGTCATGTGATGGGGTCATGCGATGGGGTCATCATATACCTGAACCAGATTATTCCAGAAAAATAGTTGCTGTGTGAAACTATAACCTGTCAAACATCCATTGATCTAGTCAATTTACCCTTCAGTTCAGTATATACAGTTAGGTCCATATATATTTGGACAGAGACAACATTTTTCTAATTTTGATTATAGACATTACCGCAATGAATTTTAAACCAAACAATTC